>NC_090935.1:266187128-266501392 GCF_040938575.1 Ambystoma mexicanum | reverse complement strand
AGAACTACTTTATATTTGGGATTGATGGATTCATTATCTGTGTTTGAACATGTAAATAGATTTGTACCTTTGAAGACTTTACAGGAAATTGACATCCAATCACACATTTGAAAACTCTAAAGGAATTACACAGGTGTTAAAGTAATATATAGACTAATAGGAGAACAGACATCCTCGTTTAAAGTTGATAAGTGTGTGCACCAAATATGCAGTCTGGCTCCATCACTTCTTAATTTATATAAAGTCTCATTAGGGAATGGGCTGAGGAAGTGACAGCATATATTCCGCAGCTGAGTAATGGACACACAGCAATAATGACATCACCTAATAATATTGTTCTGCTAGCAAGAAGTCCACATACCCTTCAGGCATAGAACCAAGCAGAGACTATCGAATGTTAAAACATCGAATGTTACAGTGTGTTTGAAACCCAAAAGGGAATGCAATAGAATACATTCAAACGGTAAAACATCTTGGATTTTGTGAATGTTTTTTTTTATTTTTTTTATTTGTAGAATGTTATATTATTATTACGCGCTTGTGGCTAAAATAATCCTTTTGCACACAAAGACATAAAAAGACATGTTCAAATCATACATAATACAAAATACATCATACAAATTATACATACAATGGTGAAATTAGAATGCTATGTGAACATTAACATCTTCACGCTTCTCAAAGCACCTCAGTCTTAGTTAATGCCTGTTGCCATACATGATATGCCACAGCCGTGATGATTAAAAAAAAAACGGCCGCAAACAAATCGCGGCCCAAAACGGATGCATAGAAACTTTAGTAGCAGATGAACATAAGGCCCCATAACTCTTCACATAATATTTAGTAAGGTGGGCACTTTTTTTCTCGAGAAATACCTGCCCATTCCCCTCTTTATTCGTAAAGAGGTAAGAGGATGAAACTCGGGTAGGATATGAAATACCCGAGTGTAAGGTTAGAGAGTTTTAGTTGGTAGATACCTCTATGGTTGTCCAGTTAGGAAGGCTTGAGTAATGTAATGACAATGGGCCTCATTCCGAGTACGGCGCTAACCAATGGCGCTATTAACGCCTTGGTTGACGCCGTACCCGGACCGGCAGCGCCTTGGTGGTTGGCGGAATTACCGCCCCATTCCAAGGTTGGCGGGGCGGTAATTCCCCAATCCCCATTTACCCTTCCCCATTCCCATTCTTGCCCCATAGGGCATAATGGGAGTGGGGAAGGCGTCAATTACGCCACCGTAAATTACGGTGGCGTAATTAACATCAAGGTCCCTTAGCGCCATGGTATTTAACGCCTGCTAAAAGCAGGTGTTAAAAGCACCATGGCGCTAAGGGAACTCGGAGTATGGCGGTAAGGGATTACCGCCACCGCTCTCGTTAGCGGTGGCCGCTATCCCTTACCGCCATACTCGGAATGAGGCCCAATACCTTTTCTTACTGGATAAGGCCATTAATGATTGTGCTCAATCCCAGTTTAATGTTTGAATTTTAACTTCATGCAAAATGTACCAATCTAAGACTTATTTGGGAGGGGTAAGTGAATTATCGTTTAGATGCATATTGACTTCTTTGACCAAATATAAATGGGCCGTGTTGTGAGGACAAAAGAAAACATGTTTGACAAATAGTGGCAATAGAGAATCTGGTTTTGGTTCCCTGCACACTATCTCGATCAAAAATGTTCTGTAAAGATTTCAGGGAAGGGTGTCCCAGTTCTAAGCATAAGGCTGCAACCAGGGCAGCTCCAGGCAATCCCTGCAAGTAACACATTAATTGACCTTCAATTTCGTCCGACCAATTTATATGAGATGCCGGGAGGGTTTCAAGACCGTACATTAAACTGGGAATAATGCCTTTCTTATATATTTTCAAGACACCTTCCGCAGAGCCTCCACATTTTCGATTTGCAAAATTTCTCATAACCTGCCATTTGCAAATTATCTTCGGGGATTTTTCTTGTAGAACAACGTCGGAGGATGTGATTTAATTGGCAGCCCTAGATACATGTAACAATATACAATGTTAAGTGCTAAGAGGGTCACCACCTACATGCCAGGTAAAGAGTCTGTGCTGTTTGGTGGGATGATAATCATGTTTGTCTTGCTCCTATTTACCTTCAACTCATTGTGTGTAGCAGATTGGTAAAGAGTGTTGATCATTGTAAGCCCAATGAGGCTTCCCCAATCAAGACGGTGTCGTCAGCGTACGATAGCCACACTATTGTTACGCCAGAGTGTTTGGGAGGGAAATGAAGACATTTATTCAGGAGTTCATCCAAGTCTGCCACTAAAGATTTTAAAGGTGGGACACAATCAGGCATTGATTTATTAATCCTCGATTAGTGGTGAAGGATTTAGAGAGGTTTCCCTTTTGTGAGAGTCTGATTGTAACCGTGGTGCTGGATATCAATATTTTGTATAGTGTAGCAGGGTAGAATCAATGGCCCACTTTTCAAATTTACTCCAAATCTGAGGATGAGAAACGCAATAAAATGCTGAGTAGTCGATAAAACATAAATAGAAGCAGCAATTTGATTGTTTAGAAATATCTGCGGCAAGGAATCCCGACCATTGGCTTTTAAGTCATTTCTTGAACTCCACACATACTTCTAGCATTGCCAACAGATGGAAGCTACTGGGATCAGAGCAAGCACCCTTTTATGACTAGGTATGCAAATAGAGAAACGCCAGCTGTCATGAATCAAAGCCATGCGCATTATCTCCTTGATCAATGCACTTAATATCTTGGCCCGTGAGTCAGGATTATTTTTAAAGACTATATCGGGGAGGCCATCAGGCCCTGGTGCCCTCAAAGGCTTAAGTTTACCAATGACTGTAAGTATGTCCTCTGTGTCAATATTAATTACACTGGTGTGAGGTTTGGTGTCCTGCCTTCAAGGACATTGTCAGATATTGTAGAATCCCAGAAATGATTGCTTATGTGTTCACACCATGTTGTCTCTGAGATGCTGCAGATCTCTTTAGGGGACTGTTCTGATATATGGGTATGGTGAAGATGCCAACATGTTTGACTTTGTGGGCTTTTAATTAGGCGTATATCATTTTTCCAGTTGGATGAGCTAAGATTACCTATCTGCTGTCTTTGTCTCAGTAAATATGTATGTTAGTCCTAACCCTAAATCCCATATGCAAGCTTGCAATAACATGGAAGGGGACAACGCACAGTTGGCAAGAGCAATGTTACATTGTTCTTCATTAGAAGCTGTCCATAGTATGCGATTGGCTTAAAGATTACAGGGGTTCATCTTAGAAAATAACAACATGGCAATCCTCTTATACAGTGACTTTAAATTCTGCATGATCACTAAAAGTAGTAAATCAATGTTATAGTCTAATGTGTGTAAGCGCAAAGCGTGAGAAGCAAATACACAGTCCAGGCAGGAGGTATAATTCCTTCTGTGCCAGGGTCGAGCGTTATGTAGTGAGGATTTCCAGCAGCACATCGAACGATAATAACAAGTCGGTCCATGCCCTCCTTTTACTCAGTAATTTCTTTTGATGTACAGTGTCAATGGGGTAGTCCGATGACAAGGGAGCACTCAACCTTTCAAGATGCCCTTCGTCATCAGCCGAAATGCAATGGGAGTTGAGGTCTCCTGCAAGTAAAATCTCAATGCATAGCATAGATTCTTTCTAGACCTGCACAGTTCTACGTATATTATTAAGCAAGTCTAATGTAGAAACAACCTCAGGGGGTGACATACAGTAATGGCCAGCGTGGAAGCATTAGTGCGAGGAGGAGGTTGAATTACTGCACATACATAGTTAGGGTGTGCAGCTTCAATAGCATACTCACTGGTGGTAAGATGTGCTGTTTTCCCTATGCACATGCCCCCTATATCCCTATGCACATTCCCCTTTATCCCTATGCACATGTCCCCTTTATCCCTAAGCACATGCCCCCTTTATCCCTATGCACATGCCCCTTTATCCCTATGCACATGTCCCCTTTATCCCTATGCACATGCCCCCTTTATCCCTATGCACATGCCCCCTTTATCCCTATGCACATGCCCCTTTATCCCTATGCACATGTCCCCTTTATCCCTATGCACATGCCCCCTTTATCCCTATGCGCATGCCCCTTTATCCTTATGCACATGTCCCCTTTATCCCTATGTACATGCCCCTTTATCCCTATGCACATTCCTCTTTATACCTATGCACATGCCCCATTTATCCCTTTGCACTGTCAAGGGTTTTGACCCATGTTGAATCAATAGACTGGGTAGATTTGGGGATGAGCTGTCGCCGCCCATTATTCTATCCCAGAACAAACTAAATCAATAGACTGGGTGGATGTGGGGATGAGCTGTCACCGATCACATTCACGCCAGAATCCAGGAGAACTGCGCAGTTGGCACAAGACCACTCCAAAGATACAACCTTCTTGTGGGGGTTCCACATCGCCACTCTACTGTAAGGATGCCATCAAAACAATGTTAAGCAAGGGTCCTATTCTATCAAGCAAAAGACTACTCTATTGAAATGCAGTAATTCAAGACCAATCCCAAAAATGGGTGCAGTACCAGCTTTGTCCACAAACCGGCACTAGCGGTCTAAACTCTGACAGGGAAACTGTATTTAGGAGTTGCAAGAGGATCCAGCCTAGCAGGGACTTCAAAGCCTGTTGGTTAATTAGAAATCTTAGCCACCTGCTGTTCCCAGAGGCCAAGAGGCTGAGAACTCTTAACACCCAGAGACTCACAACAGGAGGCAGGATATCACATGGCCCTTCTGAGTGAGAGGGAGGGGGTTTCCCCTTCAGCCTGGAGGAGAGAGACAATAGCCCCTTTCAGTTGAATGGGGTATGTTAATTTTGAGTATTGACTGTCAACAAAGATCTGCCTGTGAGCAGAGACATGTGTTCCCTGGCCCACCCAAGCTTCAAGGAGCGGGCCAGACTTGAGTGTGGATTCCTATTGCAGCAAATATATATTTTATAGAAACATTTATAACTTATTGTAACCAAATTACAGGAATGTACAACTTTGAGATTCTTAGAATGAAAAATGCCCTCACGATTTGAGTCCAAACTCCAATTTCTACGGTGTTCTAGGACCAAACCCCGCTATTTATTGATATTACAGACACCAGGTTTATGCTAGAAACCTAGTAAACAGCTGGAATGTGTGGAGAAGGAGGGTGTACAGTTGTGTTATTTTTGATGAAAATCCAATATTGCAAAACCAGTCAAAAAGCGCAAAATCTTGTCATTTTTGAATGCAAGCCCCCAGGAAGATCAGAGGCGGACAAGCATGGACCATAAAGAATATATAATGTGCACATGTAATTTCAACAAATTGTGTATCTGGGAAATATGTATTTGGATCAGAAATAGATTTGTGTGCACATTGACAAGGGGAGTGTCTTTCTGTAAGCCATAAAGATGACACACAATCCAGCTCCCCAATCAAGGGAGAGGGGAGAACTGGGCCAATGACAAGTAGAGAGGGGCAGGCTCAGTTATACCACGCACACACCCACTTCCAAAACACATAAAAAGAGACTGCTGGGACAGGTAGAGACATTCATTTTCCATTTCTGCAGAGCATTTTGACGGCCAACATCCCATCCAGACAGAGACCAGAACCAGGGACCCATAGACTACAGAACATTGAACCTAGAAGGCCCACTGCAAGCAAAAGCATTCTCAGCAGGCCTTCATAATCCAGCAAACCTAACCAAACTATTCAACAGCCGGGCGAGCTGTCTGAATTCTTTGCCAAGAACTTTTGACAGTAGCCAGAAAGCAGTGTTACATCCAGAATCCACTTGATCCGGACCAGAAAGCAGAGCAGTATCCAGAACCAGAGGCCGCTGTATCCAGAGAGGCTACACCAACAGAGCAGAGCTGACCCAGACGCTGTGAGCAGAGCTGACCCAGACGCTGTGAGCAGAACTGCCCGAAGTCCAGTCCAGCTGACCAGATCCATGACGAGGCCCATTCATTTCAAAATTAGGAGTGAGTATCCGCCAGAACTGTGCAGAACCCAATCTCTTAGTTAAAATAATCTAATCCAAACTATTTTAACCTAAGTAGAACTGCCTCCTAGAAATTGTTTCATCTGTCATTCTACAGCTGCGAGCGATCTGTCATCTGTCATTCTAAAGCTGCAAGCTGTCACCTGTCATTTTGAGTTTTACTGTAAATCCGAAAAACTACCTTTACTAAATCGTCCGTATCTCTGGAACCGTTTGTCCTAGGAATGTGGTTTAGCTTTCATTTAAAAGCTAACATTCTAGGCCTTCCAAGCAACCTAAAACCGACTTGCTACTCCTTATACCTCTGCCGTAATCACGATTCACGCACTCGTGAATTTTACGGCGATTTGCGATTTGGCCTGATTTCGTCTCCGGTAAAAAAGTCAGCAGCTCCTTGCTTTCCTTGGCTAAATCCATTTAACCTGCTAGTTACTCTTAGAGCATTGCTAAAGTGAGCCTGAACTAATATAAAGTAGCCATCACCTACCCTGAACCTCTAGAGGGAATTAAAAGCAATTTTAGCACCTTTTCACTTCCTTGCAAACCACATTATAGTAATTCGCCTGTGTTTGAAACTTCTACCTGTTTTCCTCTAAGCTTGATGGGGGGAAACTGAATTTCGTATTGTATTTGATTGCATTCCTGAGAACTGTGTGCTACTCCTTCCATTTCTTACATTGTATAGGGGGGGGAGAATTGCCAGAGAAAAAGTGATTATATTATCTTTTGCTAAAATCATATCAAGTTATTTCTGTACTGCATTTCATTCCTCATTGCTTTTCCCTTGAAACCATAAAAGTATTTTCGCTGCCTTATCCATCCTATACCAACTCCTCATTGATTGTAAAGAGGTGTGCTAGTTTCAGATTACCCATTGTTGATCAACATTATATTCATAAGTGTGATATCAATTATTTATTTATTATAAAAGTGTGATGTATGTATATATTGTTTAATTTTTCAAATAAACCTTTTAAATTTGCAAAACAAATCTACTTCTTTGCTCAGTGGGGTCAGGGGGATTCTAAGAGAGAGGTGTTATACAAGGGTTCATCATCCAGATTATAACTTGTCATAAAAATATATAAATAAGGGCTTCGCTTGGGCATCCCAGACAAGGCACTGACTTAGTGGGATTGCTTGATTGGAGTCACTTAAAGAGTGGGGGCTCGTAGCCGGGATCTTCTGGGTTACATTTAGCACTTGTGCAGCTTAATACAGTGTGCTAACTGACGGGATACATACATCCGGTCGGATCACCACGCTGTGGTACGCTGTAAAGCACCACTATACAGAAGTAACAGGGGAAACCAGGGGAATCTGATTACTATGACCTGGCCTGGATAGAACACAGAAAAAGCTCAACATAGAAGGTCAGAGTAAAGTTGTGTTTATGTGGTGAGTACCAAAGTAGTCTACTCCATAGAGTGAAACAAATAGCTCAGCAACACAACAATGATATAAACGTGTCTAATCATGAAACATTCACTGGGTTGAAATAATTTAATTCAATCCATCGACACAAAATCTCAATTCAATATTATTTATTAATATATTTAGAATTTGTAAAAAATACACAATATCATGAATGTTAATATCAATCAATTTATGCACCAGTCCACTCGATTCATCTATGGGCTGGTACAATATAACATTTCCATCTAAAACCACAACCGACCCCACTACAACCATACCTCACTCACACTCAAACCATTCATCAAAACATAAAACTATAACAAATATTTCATAGTCATCAAACCTATCATGCTAAAATACAACATTACAAATTTTGTCCATTGTAAATATGGACTCTATATTGTCACTGCTGAGTCAATCTTTTCTAATACACATTGTACTGACTCAAGCTAGTTGACCTTAAAACTGTTTATAATTAACAGTGTATTCCCCAACCCGACATGTTTCTTTCCGTATAACACATTATTAGACAGAAATTCTTCAGGGGTACTATGGTCCCACGTGGTCAGGTGAAATGTAGATGGAGAAACGAGGAAGATGTAGACTACACCGGAAAAAACTCACAGTCACTCTACTGTAGATATCTCCTCTATTGATAACTGTCGGACACGATACCTAAGCGCCCAATGGCACCATTAAGATCGGCAGACCCATAAGAAGAAAAGGTCAGCAGACCAATTATTGAAGAAGGGAGCGTGTGTATAAGGCCGATTCCATGGGACCTCTGTATACACCTCAGTCAATGATGGGACCACTCAATCCTCAGGATATGCACCTATACGTTATGTGCATTGAAAAACTGCAAACTAGCAGCCAACACCCTCACGAACAAATCCAGAAATCTGGTCTATAAGGATCGGGTCAATGAATATCAGACCCAATGTTGATATGCGTGCTCCACTGCTCCCGAGCATGTTCCGACGAAGACCGTAGCAATCCCGTGATTCCACGCAACCAGTAAAGCACTCCTCAAAGGAACGCTCTAAGGAGAAGGTCTGTTTTGCAAAATAAAATACAAACTTCTGTAAGTCAGGAAGGAACTCAAATTCCAGAATGACGACACTGGTAGACATCAAAATAGCCAGAGAGCACTTCTTACATAAGCTATTTGTGAGAGGTGAGTGGACTCATCAGGACCAAACGGTCTGGTTGCAGGCAATCGCGCAACAGGTCACTGAAACAGGGTCAGATAAATGGTGAGATCAGGGTCCATTACATGTGGCCCTGAGTGAATTATATATGGCTCCTAAAGCTAAAGATGAACACGACAAGATGGTTAGGATAGCGGCATATTTGTATCTATATATGGGAGCCATGCAGGACAAATGTGCTGAAGGCCAAGATCTGGCAAATAGGCAACAGATGGCGTTAGAGAATGCCCAATCTGAGCTGGACTCTTCTGAGCAGAGGCTGCTCAGGAGCCAGGAGTCAGAAAAGGACAGCAGACAGTACATCACTAAAATAAAGGAGGATATGGATGTGCTGCAACAGGAAAAGGCTGACCAGGATACCAGATTTCTGGCCTTGCAGAAGGAGTACCAAGAAGGTTTGGACTCCCTACTGCAGAGCCAGAAAAAGCTGGAGCAACAGTTAAACTTCAATAGGGCATGTGCTGAGCAGGTAGTCACCCTGCAAATCCACCTAGATAGGGAGAAGGCAGAGAGCAATAAACTGATTTTGAAAGACCTGGATACCCATGCAGAGTTTGATCAGGAGCGCCAGAAACCTGGTGCCTTCCAAAGGCAAAGGGACGACCTGGCGGCACAGATGCAGGCTCTTAGTCAGGAAAGGGATAGCTTAGGCCAGGAAGTCTGCCAATTAAAAGAAAAAATTGAAGAAAATCACCTGGCCCTCCAGGGGCTGGGTGACCTCCAAAAAGAGCATCACGACTTGCTAGAGCACACCAGGAGGGTGGAGGAGGCTCTGGCAAGAAAAGAGCAGGCCAGGAGGGATGGGACTTAGGAGGTAACCCTCCTGCAGCAGAGACTGGCCCAATACTACAGGACCAATCAGGAGGCACAGAGAGAAAATGAGGTTCTCTGTCAGCACAATGATAGGCTCCAGCAACAGGTAGCCATGCAGGAGAGACTGATAGAGTCTAGTAAGGCCTTAACTGAGGAACTGAAAGCACAGGCTCTTGCATTGCAACAGGGAGCAGGGGCTGACAGAGATGAGGTTCGCTGGGAAAGGGAAACGCCTGAGCATAACCTCAGGAGCCCTGGTACCAGAGGCCTTCATCTCTCCCAGTCCCTGGACTCTGCCACCCCCATGTCCCCTGGCACGCATGAGCACAGGGCCACAGGAATGTCAGATTACTATCCAGCCAAAAGTATGGGGCTCATAGGCCTGCACCACCCAGGAATGGAGGGGCGGGCATCCAGGTATGGGCACCCAAGCACAGTGCAATTTAGTGGGGAACCCCAGGAGAGTAGGCCCATTAAGGGCATCCTGAAAACCTCTGCCCAGTTAGGTCAGTGGGGGGGTACCCATCAAATCCTGGCAGCAAGGAGGGATCTGAAGACTCCTCTGAGCGTTACAGGACACAGGAGACCAGGTCCCCACATTCTGCCAGCCATTCCCAGGCTCGCAGAATCCGGGAAAACCTGGAAGATCAGACTGGCACCTCTGGGAGCAGTGCTTCGGAGTCAGAGGATGAATGGACCAGATTGACCCGAACCAAAAAGGCCAATAAGGCAAAAAGGGCCTTGCTTAAGGACCCATTGAAACAAATAAAGGCAATAAGGAGTGTCATCACGCCTTATCATAAGAACGCCAAGTATTCTGTTTGGGAACACTTGGAGCTCTATGAGCAAATGATGGAGACTTTCCATTTGAAGGACAGCAGTAGCTGCATCCAGTACGTCAAATGGACATTCTCCCCAGAATACTCCAGTTTCTTTGCAGGGCTGGATGACCAAAACCATTCAAGATGGTCCGCATATAGGGCGGCCATCTTGAAACATTTTTATGTTCATAGAAATCCTCAAGAGGCTCGCAAGGCAGCCTACAATTTGCAATGTGGGGAGGATCAGGCCCCACAAGAATTCGTACAAGAATTGAAGTGTGCCTTTGCGCAGACCACCAGAAGGATGCGCACGGACAGCAGAGAATTTGTCAATACTTTTTTCCATGCCTTGCCCAAATACATCATGACCCAGCTAGTGAGAGATTTTCACGAGAAGAGGTCACTAGACTGGGTCATTGAACAGGCTACCCGGATCTATGAGGTGCAGAAGCCCATAGAAAATAAAAGTAATGCGCAGAAAAACCCCAAAACCAACAGCACCCCTGCTGCTGCTAAGGTGGCAGAGGTAAAGGTTGCCCCCGTTTTAGATTTGGAGATGGGGGGGCCTAAAAACCTGCCTGCACCAAATAATTCACAGCCCAGAAGGCCCTCGGGCCAGTCACAGACAGGGAGTCGAGGAGGAAACCGACCCATCCTGGGTTATGTGTGGACTCCTCCAGCCCAAGGGGGGGGATCCAGCCAAGCACCTGACTCAGGGAACTTCACTCCTAACGTCCCCCAGGAGGGCAGAAATTCACCAAATCCTGGGCAGAACTTTTTCCCCAGGTATCCGCCGCCCATCATCCTATCCCAGAACCAACAAAACCAAAAACCCCTGGTTCAAACCCATCCTGGTGACTGCCTCCCAAAAGGCAGGGGTGGCCCAGAACCAGAACCAGGGGAATCTAAAACCGAATCAACAGACTGGGTAGATGTGGGGATTGAGATGTAGCCGCCCATCATTCTATCCCAGAACCAACAATACCAAAATCCCATGTGTCAAACCCATCCTGATGACTGCCTCCAAAAAGGGGCGGGGGGCGGCCCAGAACCCAAAACCATTTCCAGTTGCCAACTTTTTCTTTCAGATTCCCCAGGCTCTCCACAGAATTCTGCCCAAATCTCTTCGCTAGCAATGTCCAAAACAAGAAAATTAGCCCACCAGTGGTCCAAAAATGTGCATTATCTGTGCCCCCTTGAGGAGATGGAGGGAAGATATTATGCCCTGGTACAGGTGCAGGGGCAGGGTACAATTTCAGCGCTGGTGGACACTAGATCTCAAGCTACCCTTCTGTCCAGAAGGGCCTTTGATGAACTGAATGCAGGAAGGAGGGAGAACTAACAAATTCCCCTCACCTCTCTTCCTGGACAACTGCAGAACTTTGTCGGGAAGGAAATTCCTGTCGAGGGGACTGCAGATTTGGACATCAAAATTGGGCGACACAAGGTGAAACACAAGGTGAAACACCCAGTCATAGTAGTGACTCCAGAGGGCACCCCTTGTTTACTAGGGAATGACCTCCTGAGAAGGTTGTCACCCCTAATAGATTGCGTAAACAAGGTCCTCTGGACCCAGACTAACCGACCAATAAAATGAAAACAGAGTGTCAACCATGTTAGTTTAAACGGCCCTTCCAGAACAAACAAATTCCAGACGTGACAGTAATAGCAGAAGGACAACAGGCTGGTGATGGGGGGTCCTCTCTATTTCTGAAAATCAACCTTCCTTCCAGTTTAAGGTGGTATTCCACACTGGAAGGAAACACTCTGAAATTCTTTACCAATCCACAATCAGACACTCCCACTTCTATAGTCCAGAAACATGTCAAATCAGCTCAGAGCCTGGCTGATATTCAGCAAATTGGAGAGCAGTTGTTCATCCCTGTTCAGTTAAATGATGGGAAGGACTCTGTTCTTGCTCGAGTGTGTGTGAACCACGGTAAGAGCTTCATCAGCGAAGCCATGTTCCGCCAACTCCCAAAAGATCCAGCCATTCCCACATTCAAACTGATAGACAAATGGGAAATGGACCTGGAAGCACCCAATTCCAAACATCTCCTGCCAAGCAGGTGTATGCTCAAAATCTCCATTCGCAACAAGAGAATAGTCCATAATTGTTGGGTCGTGCGAGACGTCAATGCCGCCTTTTACTTAGGCAGTGACATTCTCAATCGCTTCGCCATTAGTTTGGACCTAATAAACTTTAAAGCTTGGTCCCGATTAGCGGATAATCCCATGGGCTTTGATGATCCAGAAAAAGCATTTAGGTCAGCTCAATTGCTACCTTATGCAGTGGAAATTCAGATTAAGGAGGAAGTCATTGATGATCTGGTCACATCGAATGGGATGACCATCTACTGGAAAAAGATCAAGGGTCATTCCAAAGTAGAGGGACCAGACAAAACTGGAAATGACTTAGCTGATCAGCTGGCCAAAACCGGGGCCATCCAAGGGGATCTAATAGAAATAGAGTCCCTGTTGGGGGAAATCCAGGTCACTGCTATCACTAGGTCCCAGACAAATGCTCACAATGATCTTTCAACTGCACAATGGAGTAAGGAGACCCCTGATGCTGATTTAATCACAGCTCAGAAAGGGGATCCAATAATTGGTAAGTTTTACCAACACATTGAGGACCCTGAGAACTTTCCCTTGACGGATACCGATTACATCGGGAAAGAGGACCTAAGAGTGTTGATGAAATGTCCAAAAATGTTCCGAATCCAAGACGGTTTGTTGGTAAGGAAATCCCAAGCCGGCCATGATCAGTGGGTGGTTCCTACCTCATTCCAAAGCCTGATGTTAAGTCACGCCCATGATGCGGCCACCGCCGGTCATAGGGGGTTTCACACAACACTGGAAATCTTAAGAGAGGTTGCATACTGGCCACACATGGGGCAGGACCTCAACCAATACTTGAAGGGGTGTCTTGTGTGTGCACAATTTCAGCCATCATCCCTCACACACCGTGCGCCTCTCCAAAAGAGGGGGATGACACTGCCATGGTCAGATTTGCAAATCGACTTTGTAGGCCCTGTAATTCGCTCGTCTAGAGGAAACAAGTACATGTTGACCGTTACATGCTTGTTTACCAAGTGGGTGGAATGTCTCCCCGCCCCAAACTGCAAGGCAGAAACAGCATCTGCCCTGATGATTAACCACATCTTTTCCCATTTTGGTCTACCTCAAAGGATTGAGTCAGACAGAGGTAGCCACTTCACCAGTGAAGTAATGACAAAGATGTGGGAGATACTGGGGGTTAAAATGAAGCTACACATTGCTTACAGGCCAGCTTCTTCTGGAGCAGTAGAGAGATACAACCGAACCATTGTGAGAATATTAAAAAAGTTTGTGGCAGATTCTGGGCCAAGTTGGGATATCCGACTACCTCTGGTCCTAATGGCCATCAGATCTACCCCTTCATCTGCAACTAAAATGTCACCATTTGAGTTGATGACTGGACGCAAGATGGTGCTTCCCCAGCATTTGTTCTACAGAACCCAAGAGCAAACGTTGATAAATGCCTCCACAACTCATGAGTATGTGGAGAATTTAAGGAAACACCTCCAACATGCTTTTGCCTATGCTCAGCGGAATCTAGCAAGATCAGCTGATAGCATGAAGACCCACTACGACCTGAAAACCACCAGGAAAGTATACGAGGTGGGGGACCGGGTCTATCTATACAATTTCCAAAGGAACCAGGCCAAACAGTGAACATTTTTGCCTACATGGAAAGGACCGTTTGAAATTATAGACAAAATCTCCCCTGTAGTTTACAAGATCCGCATCCCCAAAGGCAGTTCGGCAGAGGGGGAAGACAAGTGGGTACATATAAATCAGTTAAAGTGTTGCCATCCCAGGCACACTCTGCAACAACTGGAGGAATCCTCTGGAATCCCAGAAGGAGCCGCTCTAGAGTAATTCAGTTCCAACCCTAAAATATCCCACATATCGTTTCTAAGATATTATGACTCTTGTAAGCGACTGTCTCTGAATTATATCGTGTTTTTCAAAAGAAGAATGCTATGTCTATTGAGTTCTAAAATGTACATGCCGCCCCACTAGATCAATAGTGGTGGAAAAATGTCTATGAATAGGTATTGCCGCTTTTGCTTTATCATCCTAGGAGAGAGGAAACCATGGAGACTGACCAAGGAGGACGACCGGGGCCGGGAGCAGAGACCCGAGGGGCCCGGGGTACCACCCAATATTCCCATCAGGACCGGCGAGGAGAACCGATCGAGGAAAAGATGCTGAACTGTGCCATCTACAGAATTGGAAGAAGATAATGCGAACATACCAGCACAGGGCTCAAAACATCCTTTGCACCCAACTTCCCCTTGACACGAATCAAAGCGCAGTCGGGTGGGGGGGTTTGTCAAGGGTTTTGACCCATGTTGAATCAATAGACTGGGTAGATGTGGGGATGAGCTGTCGCCGCCCATTATTCTATCCCAGAACAAACTAAATCAATAGACTGGGTGGATGTGGGGATGAGCTGTCGCCGCCCACATTCACGCCAGAATCCAGGAGAACTGCGCAGTTGGCACAAGACCACTCCAAAGATACAACCTTCTTGTGGGGGGTTCCACATCACCATTCTACTGTAAGGATGCCATCAAAACAATGTTAAGCAAGGGTCCTATTCTATCAAGCAAAAGACCACTCTATTGAAATGCAGTAATTCAAGACAGATCCCAAAAATGGGTGCAGTACCAGCTTTGTCCACAAACCGGCACTAGCGGTCTAAACTCTGACAGGGAAACTGTATTTAGGAGTTGCAAGGGGATCCAGCCTCGCAGGGACTTCAAAGCCTGTTGGTTAATTAGAAATCTTAGCCACCTGCTGTTCCCAGAGGCCAAGAGGCTGAGAACTCTTAACACGCCAGAGACTCACAACAGGAGGCAGGATATCACATGGCCCTTCTGAGTGAGAGGGAGGGGGTTTCCCCTTCAGCCTGGAGGAGAGAGACAATAGCCCCTTTCAGTTGAATGGGGTATGTTAATTTTGAGTATTGACTGTCAACAAAGATCTGCCTGTGAGCAGAGACATGTGTTCCCTGGCCCACCCAAGCTTCAAGGGGCAGGCCAGACTTGAGAGTGGATTCCTATTGCAGCAAATATATATTTTATAGAAAAATCGATAACTTATTGTAACCAAATGACAGGAATGTACAACTTTGATATTCTTAGTATGAAAAATGCCCTCACGATTTGAGTCCAAACTCCAATTTCTACAGTGTTCTAGGACCAAACTCCGCTATTTATTGATATTACAGACACCAGATTTATGCTAGAAACCTAGTAATTAGCTGGAATGTGTGGAGAAGGAGGGCGTACAGTTGTGTTATTTTTGATGAAAATCCAATATTGCAAAACCAGTTAAAAAGCGCAAAATGTTGTCATTTTTGAATGCAAGCCCCCAGGAAGATCAGAGGCGGACAAGCATGGACCATAAGGAATATATAATGTGTACATGTAATTTCAACAAATTGTGTATCTGGGAAATATGTATTTGGATCAGAAATAGATTTGTGTGCACATTGACAAGGGGAGTGTCTTTCTGTAAGCCATAAAGATGACACACAACCCAGCTCCCCAATCAAGGGAGAGGGGAGAACTGGGCCAATGACAAGTAGAGAGGGGCAGGTTCAGTTATGCCATGCACACACGCACTTCCAAAACACATGAAAAGAGACTGCTGGGACAGGTAGAGACATTCATTTTCCATTTCTGCGGAGCATTTTGACGGCCGACATCCCATACAGACAGAGACCAGAACCAGGGACGCATAGACTACAGAACTTTGAACCTAGAAGGCCCACTGCAAGCAAAAGCATTCTCAGCAGACCTTCAGAATCCAGCAAACCTAACCAAACTATTCAACAGCCGGGCAAGTTGTCTGAATTCTTTGCCAAGAACTTTTGCCAGTACCCAGTGTTACATCCAGAATCCACTTGATCCGGACCGGAAAGCAGAGCAGTATCCAGAACCAGAGGCAGATGTATCGAGAGAGGTTAGACCATCAGAGCAGAGCTGACCCAGACGATGTGAGCAGAACCGCCCGAAGTCCAGTCCAGCTGACCAGATCCTTGACGAGGCCCATTCATTTCAAAATTAGGAGTGATTATCCGCCAGAACTGAGCAGAACCCAATCTCTTAGTTAAAATAATCTAAACCAAACTATTTTAACCTAAGTAGAACTGCCTCCTAGAAATCGTGTCATCTGTCATTCTACAGCTGCGAGCTGTCATCTGTCATTCTAAAGCTGCAAGCTGTCACCTGTCATTTTGAGTTTTACTGTAAATCCGAAAAACTACCTTTACTAAATCGTCCCTATCTCTGGAACCGTTTGTCCTAGGAACGTGGTTTAGCTTTAAAAGCTAAGATTCTAGGCTTTCCAAGGAACCTAAAACCGACTTGCTACTCCTTATACTTTTGCCGTAATCACGATTCACGCACTCGCAAATTTTACCGTGATTTCCAATTTGGCCTGATTTCTTCTCCAGTAAAAAAGTCAGCAGCTCCTTGCTTTCCTTGGCTAAATCCGTTTAACCTGCTAGTTACTCTTCGAGCATTGCTAAAGTGAGCCTGAACTAATATAAAATAGCCATCACCTACCCTGAACCTCTAGAGGGAATTAAAAGCAATTTTAGCACCTTTTCACTTCCTTGCAAACCACATTAAAGTAATTTGCCTTTGTTTCAAACTTCTACCTGTTTTCCTCTAAGCTTGCTGGGGGGGAACTGAATTTCGTATTGTATTTGATTGCATTCCTGAGAACTGTGTGCTACTCCTTCCATTTCTTACATTGCATGGGGGGGGGGGTGAATTGCCAGAGAAAAAGTGATTATATTATCTTTTGCTAAAATCATATCAAGCTATTTCTGTACTGCATTTCATCCCTCATTGCTTTTCCCTTGAAACCAGAAAAGTATTTTCGCTGCTTTATCCATCCTATACCAACTCCTCATTGATTGTAAAGAATTGTGCTAGTGTCAGATTACCCATTGTTGATCAACATTATATTCATAAGTGTGATATCAATTATTAATTTATTATAAAAGTGTGATATATATATTGTTTAATTTTTCAAATAAACCTTTTAAATTTGCAAAACAAATCTACTTCTTGGCTCAGTGGGGTCAGGAGCATTCTAAGAGAGGGGTGTTATACAAGGGTTCATCATCCAGATTATAACTTGCCATAAAAATATATAAATAAGGGCTTCCCTTGGGCATCCCAGACAAGGCACTGACTTAGTGGGATTGCTTGATTGGAGTCACTTACAGCACATGCCTCCATTATCCCTATGCACATGCCCCCTTCATCCCTATTCACATGCCCCCTTCATCCCTATGCACACGCCCCCTTTATCCCTATGCACAAACCCCTTTTTCCCTATGCACATGCTCCTTTTTCCCTATGCACATGCCCCCTTTATCCCTATGCACATGCCCCCTTTATCCCTATACACATGCCCCTTTATCCCTATGCACATGTCCCTTATGCTTATCCACATGCCCCCTTTATCTCTATTCACATGCCCCCTTTATCCCTATGCACATGCCCCTTTATCCCTATGCACATGCCCGTTATCCCTATGCACATGCCCCCTTTATCCCTATGCACATGCCCCCTTTATCCCTATGCACATGCCTTTTATCCCTATGCACATGCCCCATGTATCCCTTTGCACATGCCACCGTTTTCCCTATGCACAGGCCCCCTTTTTCCCTATGCACATGCCCCTTTATCCCTATGCACGTGCCCCATGTATCCTTTTGCACATGCCCCCTTATCCCTGTGCACATGCCTCCTTTGTCCCTATGCACATGCCCCCTTTATCCCTAGGGGCATGTCCCCTTTGGGTCAACCGATGCCCTTTATTGTAGCACAGCGGGTGTAACCATCAAGAGCCAGTCCTTTCACCAACCACCTTTCCTGTTGAAAAAAAGATCAGTGTCTCGTATCAGTTGTAGTCGAGCAGATTGATTAGAGGAAGAATGATATCCGCGTGTGTTCCATGATAGAAACTATAGGGCGAATTGCATGTGCCGGTCAATTTTGATTAAAGTTGCTTGTCGCTGTGGCCCAGTGGTTGTTTGATCGGCCATGAGTATCTTTGGGCAACATTTGAGTGCCCTTATTACTTATCAGGGGATGGTCTTGACCCTGCCATTCATATACTTAATTTCTCCTCTGATTATCAATGCTTATGGAGACCTTAATTTCGGTTGAAGCATCTGAATCTCACAGCCTATGTGTAATAAGGAAAACGAGAAGAGGCTACAACTGGAGGAATAAATGTGACAATGACCCAGTTAATATGACTGCCCAAGACAGGCAGTTCAATACTTTTAATGTCATTAGTCGTAAGTATTCTAAGTTTGGGTTTTGATGTAGCAGGAATAGGAGACGTGATCGGTTTAAAAACGGACTTTCGTAGTTGAGAAGGTTTCCATCACCCAAAATGTTTTCCCTACAGGCGCCCCGTTTGTTTGCAGTGCATTACATATATTCTGCTAAAGGACCTCCGTCTGTCCGTTGTAGATGTAGGTAAACAATGAAATATCATTTTGCCAGGCTGAAGGCAGACGGTATGCAGGTATTTCTGGAATGCAGTATTGCACTGATATATCCACAAAGCAGGCTCTGTACCCAATGATGTGCTTTCCTCATTCCTGTTGCAGGTACGCTGTTAGGCAAAGTTTGTATGCAGTACCCTCTGGGAACACTGTCAGTAAAGAAAAGCATCTGCTGTACATATGTAACTGCACAGAAAAAAGGCAGGCAAACATGTGATGTCATCAGTCACGTCATCCATGACATTTGATGTTATGGGTGTTAGTCCTTGCAGCGCACAGTGGTAGTGCAAGTTATGGTTGCTTATTTTACCATAACTCGTGAGATTTTGGGGTTTTGCGGTTTTACCTGTAACCATAACGTCCCTGTAACAACATTTTTCCAGTGAATTTCAAAGGTTTTGGCCAGTGCAACTCAACCAACAATGTTTTTATTGGTTTATTTCATAGGTTTCTTGTAGGGCAGTGGAACCAGAAAGTTCATTCAGTATACATTTTGCAGTGAAGGTGGTAGGTATTTAGTAGCGCAACTTAACCATAACGTTCCTGTAGCATATTTGTTTCAGTTAAGGGGATATGTTTTAGTAGCGCAACGTAACCATAACGTCCCATTCGCAGTGCTTTTTGTTAGTGAATCTGATAGGTTTTTAGTAGGGCACTGTAACCAGAATGTTGCTTTAGCATAGTGTTGTCTGTGAAGGTGAAAGGTTTGTGGTAGAGCAACTGAACCATAACTTGCCGTTAACAACATTTGTGCATGGAATCTTTGGCTGCCCTCATGAAGAAATTGTTCAAAAGGCCAATTCCCCTGTGTATGTATACATTTGTGCTACGCCTTCCCTTTGCTGATAGTGTCTGTCTATCTTAGAAATTGAAGTGTACATGTTAAATGTTGAGGAGTGTGTGAGTGGTTTTTCTTTTCCTGTTACCATGCATAGTGATTCTGTGGCACACAGTACTGTATCAGATGGCTGCAGGGGAGTAATATGGACGTTTCCTAGGGAGACCGTACCTGGCTGGCGTATGTGCAATCACAATGCAAGTTTCTGTATGACTCCAGTACTGGCTGCATCTTCCAATGCACGTGAAGTAGTTGAAGGAGCGCACATCTGTCTGTTGCACAGCTACTTGCAGGCGTAGGGCATCCTCTGTGTTCTGGTAACAACGCTCCTGTCGCCAGGCCTACGGAATCATACAGTAGGCTAAGGCATTTCAAACAGTACCTACAAATGTATGGCTGCAGCACGCCTAGCTCTATGAGGCCCACTGGAAAACAAGGAACAGCAACCTCCAATGTACGCTAAGCGTGTTAAATGTCACATTAATTTGATTGATGTGCTGCTTGCCTTTCCATGACCCATGAAACACACACACTGTCTCTGCAGTGAGCATTGTGACGGTATGTGTCAAGGGTTCACCTGTAGGTTGTAGAGTTGGAGTAAACGTTTAATTGCAGGTGTAACTGTCTGCAGTGAGTTTGCAAAATGGCAAAGCTGATGCGCCTTGGTCACTCACATACAAGTGCATGTAAAGAGAAGTAAACAAATAGCACATTCTTCTGAGCACAAATAATATCAGTGGAGGTTGGAAAGTAGTGTAGCCGCATGGGTGTCACTGAATACTTCTCTTCTTCCTGCTGCATGTAATGAAGTTGCATTTCACCTTGTTGTAAGCTTTCTTTTATTTCAGAATCTATTCATGTCCGTGAATAATGGTCCTACGGCTAATAGTGTACCATTCACTGTCTGTACTGCATGTGACAAGAACTGAAATCGAAGCACAAGGCACCAGTGGGCAGGGTACTGCCCTTCCAACAGTGCAGTATGATAATTTCATGTACAGCATTCTGCACAGCTGCTCAGGCCACCGACAGGAACAGTTGTGTATGGCAGCGGATGCTTAAACCATCCTTACACACCATATGAAGCGCTGCATAACGTTCTAACTTCGGGTCGATCACGCAGTTAAAGTCCCCACCTATGATCAGCTAGCCTTCGCACCATCCTCCCACCTTCTGTAGCAATTTGGTTTTATATATGTCTGTTCTTTCATTGGGGACGTATACCGCTAGAATTGTGTACATTTGGCATTTGATTGTGCGCTTGATTCCCACATATCTACCCTCACTATACCTGATCGTATGTTGTTTTTGGAATCCTATGTCTCGACTGCACAGAATTTCTAATCCTTTTGACTTTTTGCCACTTGACGCATAGCACTGGAGAGGGTGTGTCTTGCATTGCATCCTCTTTTCATCCTTCTGGAGGAGGTGAGTGTCCTTAAGGATTGCTATCGCTATGTGCATTGCTTCCAGTCTACCCAGAATTGCTCTTTGCATGGTGGGGGAATTCAGCCCCTGCATGTTAACTGATATTATTGTCGCCTTCCCCATCGGAATGTGGTCTTGGTTGTTCCTTTTGTCTCACTAGCTGCTTCCGGTTTAGCTTTATTTTCCCCATTATTTCAGGGCTTTCTTTCAACCCTTGAACTTTAGGCACATTTTTCTTTTATGTATCTTGCGTCTTCCACCTCCCACCCAGCCCCTCCCTCTCCCTACCCACATCTCCCTCTGCCCCCGCTCCTGGGATTTCTTGTGGCCTGGATTCCCAAGAATCCACCCACCGTTCTCAAACGGGCATTGCGCCACATACCTTTCCCAGTTTTCGTACTGCCAGGATCTTCCTATATCCTGATTCAGATTCCAAGATGTGATGTCCTCCTACCTCCATGCAGACGCCTCTAAGATCATCTGTACGGCCTGTGCTTTCCGGTCTGTTTCTTTACCAATGTCAGTTTTATGGGCTGTCGCCCATTGTGTACCCCTGTCGGTCCTGTCATTCCTGACTTTGCTTGGGGCTTCTTGGTTTTCCTTCCTTTCTCTGTCTTCTTCTTTTCCCTGTCGGCCATTCCCATGGCTTATCTGATTTGCTTGGGGGATTCTGCTGTGGTTTGGTGTCGGTTCTAGTTTGGTCGTCTTCCAATTGTCGTAGAGGCCTTCTTCACAGGTGTTGATTCTCCTCTGTTTCCCCTCCCATGTAAATTATAACCCGAATGGGTGAGTCCATCTGTACGCAATATGTTGTGCCTGGAGGGCCTTCGTGACCGCCTGCATTAACCTTCTTTTATGGAGGGTGACCAACGTGAGATCCTGATATAATTGTATACGGCTGCCATTGATCGTGAGGTCATTGTGTGTTCTTGCCGCTCTCAGGATGTCATCTTTCAGGCAGTAGGACGTCATAGCTATCAACACATCCTTGGATCTCGCTACTGATTTGTTCCTCTTAGGGGCCTACTCAGTGAATTTTATCAAACTCGATCCTCTCGAGTTGGGTGTCGTTGACCAAGCTGCTGAAGCATTGCTGCATGGTGTCTTTTAGGTCTTTATCCAGCACCGATTCTGCTAGGCCCTTGACCTTGTTGTTAGATCTTCTTCAGCGGTTTTCCAGGTCCTCTGCCTGGAGCTCTAGGTTGTTTGTTGCATTGGCTAGCTGATCCAGCAGGACACTGTTCTGTTTTGTTTCTTCTGCCACATTTGAGAGTCCGTTTTCAACTACGTCCACACTTTCCTCCAATTCTCTTGCAGTGGGGATTTCAGTTCTTCCTTCATTTGTTCAAGCTGGTTCGGTAAAGTGCTTGTCAGTCTGGCTTCTATTCCTTTCAGACAGTTTAGACATTCCTCCTTATCAGAAGCCATTGTGTTTGGGGTTGTGCTAATTGCTGGGGCTGCAAGAACTGGTCGCGGAAAAGTGGATGATGTGAGTGTCTGCCGCCTTTGCTTCCAGCACACCTCCAACTGGCCTTCCTTGGTCCTGACAGGGGTTTTTGCTTTTGATGTGCCTGTCTTTGTTTTGTTTCCCAGCATCTGGGTTGCCCCAACCAGGGAAGGTGTGAGGGGGCGGGACACAGGGAGTTTCATTGTTGATGCACGTATCGGGTGTTCTTTCCCCCTTATTAGCTTCGCTTCTTTCTGCAGCTCTGCAGACTTCTCCCTTTCAGCTACTTTTCATTTTTCCAGGCCTCTATTCTTTGCTTTGTTATGCCTCCTTGGTGCTCGATGCACTGTGTTTTACTCTTTACGTGGTTGTTTACTTCCACTCCCCCCTTTCAACATTTGCTTTTGGGCACCACTGTTGAGGGTCTTACAGCTTTGAGCAGTGTCTGCAGGGGCTCCACCTTTCTTTTATATGTGGCGGATCTGGGATCATGAGGTCTGGGCTGACAGTTTACTGGTGCTAGACTATACGTGCCCTACCTCCCGGATCCGCTATTATCTCTTTGCTCTTACCGTGGAATTGTTAGGAACCCAATGGTGGTATGTGTTTGCTGTGGCCTGTGGCTTATCAGAGGCCTCCCTCCCATCTGTGACATCCAGAGCTCTTCTATGCCCCCTACGTGGGCTTCCTTTATTCCTCTCACTCCCTCTACGCCATCAGAGGGCCGTGTCAGGGATACCCGCACATGGATCATCCTTCTCTTCTCTTTGTTTCCGTGGGTCGGGTGTAATCCTCGGCTCCCCCTCCATGCTTTCTTCCAGTTGGCCTGCGGGGCTGCGGTGTGTAGTCCTAGAGGGGTCAGGGGGCTTTCAGTGTTCACTACAGCACCCGTTGTGGGCCCCGCCGGGTGGATTGCCATCCACTTCCGAAGTCCGGTGCTGCATTTTACTGGAAGGCTTTGACTGAGCCCAATCAAGTATTTGTGGTGGTGGTGGGTCTGGTTCTGTCTGCGCAGGGCTAACTCTCCCTTCACGTATGGGCCTCAGATTAAATTCTATGCCATCAGCAGTTGTTTTGGGACATTGGTCTGGGTGTATCTGTCATTCACTTCTCCTTCTTCTTGTGCTTCTGTCCCGTCTTATATAACGCTCAGTCTATCCCTCGTTAACTGTATCTTGGATTGCGGCCAACTCTCCACCGACAGGTTCTGCCTCACGTGTTGCACACAATTGGGTGTGTGGGGCACATTCCTGTGTTCACCTCAGGGCAAGGCCTCTATGCGTACACGCACCCAGGTCCACCACGGTCCGAGAAGTATCTTTGCCCTGATGTTCTAAGCTTGTTGCTCTTCTACTACGTGCCAAGCTTTGGGTAGTTCAATTCAAAAAGTACTTGGCGGCATTTAGAATGAGTCAGTCCTGTGTGCTCTTCAAAGGGCAGATCCAGTCGCAGTTTGTGGCGCCCCTGATGCCTGCACTGTATCGGGTACGGAGTGCTTCCCTCTCGTATCACCTTTGCTCGACCTTTGTAATGCGTTCACTGCATCTCCCAGGGAGCCTCCATGGGCTACAGTGCCCGTAATATTCCTCACTCGCTGTTGCCGTTGTCTATGTCCACTCTGTGTCCCCCGGCGGACACTCCCACGGGTGCTCGGTCTTCCACCCGAGGATCTCCCTGCATCCAAAGGAGGACAGAGATCAGGGCACCCCACCCATGCATTGCTGCTCACGTTGTGGACGCAAAAGAAAATATCGAGGCTGAGTACCCCAAAAGGAAATGCACCAACACGGATTTATAAAGATACACAGATCTTTATTCTACAACTTAACAGTTTTCAAAGGACAAAGTAACAGATAGCTATCAGGCCCTTAGTACAACACAGCGAATACCAGCCCTGTTCGGTGTGTGAAGTGAGTGGGTCTGTACATCAGAATGTTCATGCTCTTTATACAGTTTGTAACCTGATGTTCAGCCCATTTGCAGGTTAACCATTTCTCGGGCTAGGGGTTCCTGCCAAGTTTGTTCCTAATTTATGCATCTATACATTTATGGATTATCCTTAATACATACTCCAATAGGTTACAATAGTAACAGTGTGTCTTTGGATACTACATTAAGCCTTCATACATATTCATATACAATATAGTCAAACAAGTGTTCACATTCAATGTCCAAACGTTATTGTGTTTAATATATGTTCATGGATTAGTACCGTTGGCACAGGTAATCCTCTATCCACAGGCCAACAAAGGACAAGGTCTCATTACATGACCCTAACATTTGGCCTGCGGGCAGTTTTAAGCATTAACTCGTATGCACAGGTCAAGACGGCCATGGTACAAGCAGAGGAACACTGTCAACCATTTTAGAACACAGGGTGATTTTGGAGTGAGAATCAAAATGGTGGATGAACCCAAAATGGCGGCTAAAACTGATCTAAGGTCTAGACCTTGCAACGCGGATTTCTTCGCTGAGCGACTGGGCTCAGGCCAATATATACAATAAAGAATGCACAATATGATTTCCTGTTCAACAAAGTGGGCTTCGGTCCGTGTCATGCTGTCAGCTCAGCATATCCTGCTGGCTCCAGGTAGTCACGGCCCAGCCCCCCTACCACTGCCAGGGCAGTCCGAGGCCCTTGGAGGGATCTTCTGTTCTCTGCATTTCCTGGCTGTGCCGGGTGCATTAGAATGTTACTGCGGTCCACGAATGTCAGCTGGGTGCTTTATGCCTCTCTAAGCCTGGCTTAGGTTCATTTTCAGTTCTTGTGGGCTGCTAATTTCTTCTTTTGTTGCTGTCTGCACGGAAGACCCGAGGTGAACATCCTCACGGTCCAGCAGCCATCCTGGAATCCCTGTTACAGCCAGTTGTTATGTTTTCTAAATTTTGATTTTTATTATTCACTTTTCTGTTCAACACATCTAGATTCATGTTAGTAATACCCTCCTGATGAACTATTTGATTGTACTTTGGTGAAACACGTGTTGAGGGAACCGTAACAGTGAGAAGGAGTAACATATTTTGATGTGAAGTAACATCGTGATTTTGTTATCAAAGACCGAAATATTCAAGACACCATAAAAAATAAAAAAAAATGTTAAACCCAAAAAAGTTGTACCAAGACATTTTTTGAAACAGAGATCAAACAATGAGTGTCTGGGGTGCAAGAACAAAGGTGACTCAAATTATATATTTTCAAGTTTGTAATAACATTGGGCAGCCTCAATGTAAGAGCACCGCACCTATGCAGCAGTGTCAGGAACACACAAAATTACAAATTCACAGCTTCCAAGAGAGCTTGCAATAGGTTGCTGTAAGGCTGCAAACAATACATTTGCTTCTAGAATTCAAAACTGCAAAAAGGCAGAGCCAAGCTAATCTTAAAACATAGAAAAATGAGTTAATAATGAGTACAAACCAAGAAATAACAGGAGAGTCATGTCTAATAAATTCAAATCCAGATCAGAAGAGGCGGACTATCTTTTCTCAAGTTCTCAACCACCAGCAGACAATATCAATATTACCAACACATCATCTTTAAAACTGCAGCACAAAACGCTGCGGTTAACATGCAGTAATTTCAAAACAACCAGGAAGGAAATATTCATCATAACAAGGTAAGATTGCACTTTAACTCTCAACTAGAATAGCTGTCAAAAAAGCAATAGTGCAGTTTACCACAGGATATCTCTAGTTTAAAACCGCCAATGTCTGTAACTTTCACAGGCTCAACTATCTTGTGACAATTAAGCCATCTTAATCCCTGCTGGGAATCACCCTAATTTCAGTTTAAGCAGACATTGAGTAATTAATTCACTTACAAACAAAGGAATCACAGTTTAAGGACATTTTTTTTAACCAAGCTGCAAGGACATATCTTTAATTAAGTGAGTTACCTTACTACATATCCAAAAATTATAAGATCTGACTGTCTAACGAAAATAATAAAAGGTATAAACTGCTTAATTGCACAATTAAATATAATGTAGACATACAGTATTTATTTTTATTATCAACAGCCTCTACCAATTCCAGTACTACAATCATATTATTGTTTAACAAGAGAGAATAATCAAGTGATATCTAGTTGTTATGTTTTCTACATTTTTATTTTTATTATTCACTTTTCTGTTCAACACATCTAGATTCATGTTAGTAATACCCTCCTGATGAACCATTTGATTGTACTTTGGTGAAACACGTTGTGAGGGAACCATAACAGTGAGAAGGAGTAACATATTTTGATGTGAAGTAACATCGTGATTTTGTTATTAAAGACCAAAAGATTCAAGATAATATAAAAAAACAATCAATAAAAGATAAACATTTTAAACCCGAAAAAGGTGTACTGAGATTTCATTTTTTTAAATATAGACCCAACAATGAGAGTCTGTGGCGCAACAACAAAGGTTACTCAAATTATACATTTTCAAGTTTGTAATAACATTGGGAGGCCTCAATGTAAGAGCATCACACCTATACAGCCCAGCTGTAAGGCTGCAAACTATACATTTGCTTCTTTTATGTAGTGGGTCTTCTGTGTAAGGGCCGGCTAATGCCTTCCAGTGATTCTGGGAGATTCAAGTATGACGCTGCGGCCAATCAGGATCTGCAGCTCTCTATATGAAGTTGCTAGGCAATGGATAAACAAAAGGCACTGCGGCCATCTTAGGTGCGCAACGTGTGTTTTTACACGGCTTTCCAATGCAAAAACAGCTGATGTAGTTTGCTCAGCGAACAGAGTGCATATGGGGTCTCCAGGTCTCCGATGGCGATGCCGAGTCTCACAATAAGGTAATGGTGCTAAAGCATGCACCCTCCACCTTGCCCTGATTACCAAATGATGCGGCAGAGCAGGATGAGGCACTTCCACCAAATCGGCAGTGAGGGCAAGAAAGGGATCCTGCACTCCCCCCAGGATGTCGAGGAGATGAAGAATATTTTTCCAGTGGTGTATTACTATTCTTAGAACACAGGAGGCCAGTAGTAATAGTACCAATATGGCCACTAGTATTTGGAATGGATTAGCTAAACAGGTGGGTTTCCAGGAAAACATGTAGTTCAACCAGTCATCATCTGCAATATCTTCTGCCCCTTCCACCATTTTCCTGTGTATTTCTGTTAATATGGCTATGGCATCCGTAAGGGTTCCATTTTCCTCATTGTGGGAGGGTGGGTATGTGCAGCAAGAAGGCCCAATGTTTGCGCATGTGCAATCCCTCCATGGCCATTATCAGATCGAGAACATATCTATTTTGAAGGGTCATGAGCCTTAGTGCTCTCAGCTATTCCTTTATGGCATTAAACCCTTTCAAAGTTTTGTTTATTGTCTGCAACAGTTACCATCAGTTTATCTGCAACCATCTGGCATTAGTGCTTGCTTGCAACCCGAGATTAAAGAAGGAAGCAAAGAACACTTCTCTTGTACTGAAAAGTGTATGCTCTCTGGTATATTTTTGCATGCCTCTATAATTCTTGGCAAATCGTAGTTACCCCTTCTAGTGCAAAGGACATTTTAGGTCTTAGTTTTGCGTTCATCATGGGGAAATGACCAATCTTACTATAGGGAATTCTTTTGTTGCCATTTCACTTTTCATTGTTTTACTCCTGTTTGCTGGTCTATCTACATTATAAATGTGTAATTCTCTTAATGCCATAAGAATAAGAAAATAAAGGCCGCAAAATGTAAATACATTTTTCTACAAGCATTATTGATAATGCTTTACCTTTTGCAAATAACTCAAGTGCTGAAAAAGATGTCAATTTAATGTGTCTGTTTTGTGGCCTCATTAAGAGTATGGCAGTAAGTGGTAAAATTGGCAGCACCTCTGTTGCAGCCAACTTTACCACTACAACAAATTATGAGGTCAGGCTTGGAGTGGAGAATTCTGGAGGTAAATTCTATCACTCATCGCCCAAAAATTGGCAGAATCGGTGGAATTACAATGGCATAAATTCTGCTGCGGTAATTCCACCAAAAAAAGCCCCATTGAGTTAACAGGGCTTGCACTGCCACCATCACTTGGAATCCGGCAGTAATTACACCAGACCAAGTGTTGGTAATGGTAATCCAGTTGGGCTGTATTCCGACAAAGTTATGAACCTTGTTTGGACTCTTCTCGAATCTTCTTCACCTTTGTGCTAAATGTGAGTGGACAGGGGGGTCTCTCCTTTGTAGAGTTGGACGTCAACGAGGTGTAACTAGGAACACCTTCCTTGACCCTTTACTGCAGACTCTCTAACTGCCTCCACTATGAATTATTAGACGAGATCTTGTCCCCCAAATTACCCAAAGGTTCGGGAGCCAGTTCAAACAGGACTCAATAACTGAAATAGAAAAAGTGCAACACAAAACCCAGCTTTATAATCATGAAAATAAAGCAGGGACAGAATACAAGCACATCATTCTTGGTGCTCCCAATGGTTATACAAAACCGTGTGGCATCCAGGCAGATGCAGAATCTCATTTCTGGTGGAAATACCAGACTGCACAGATGGCTAAACAATAATAGATCCTCCTGCAAGGGTGACTATGGTGTAACATTTGTGTTTGAAACTGTCATGTTCCTGTATGCAGTTTCAGGGAAGTTACTTTAAAGTCCCAGTGAGATGTTCCATGAGCTCTGGAGACCCACAGTTGATAAACTATTGCATGTCATATTTCTATGACTGTGGGCTGTCCTTGAGTGAGCTCTGCAAACCTATGCTTGATCAAATGTTTAATATTTGCGGTTTTCTGACTGCTGATTTCTCAATGTGTGAGAAAAAGTTATCAAAATATTGTCTCCCAGTAAAATGTCTCCACTACTGAGTTACCAAAACATTGTCTGCCAGAAGGTTGCTACGTCCATGTGGAAGAAAATGTGGCAAATTCACCATGAGCCAGACATTTCTATGCATTCCAGGGTTCTTAAAAGCTTACCAACAGTGTTTCAAGCCTGAATATCTCATACTGATTGAAGATGGAAAATGAAACTGTCACTCTCCACAGGCATCACTAGAGAGTGGCAGTATGTGAGAAGTAGAATCAACAGACCAGAGAAGTGCTTGTTATGACCATCTAAATCCAAACGAGTCCAGGGACACTCAGGAACAGCAGCCAATCCCAACCCTTCCCCAATTACAAGACACAGGTGAATCCACTCACCAAGAACCCAAACCAAAGAGAGCACTATAAAACCCAGCGACCACAGCTTGGGAACACTCACCTTTTTGGGCATTTTAGAACTAAAAGTAGCTTAGGACCAAACCCCCTGATCAAACCAGGACTTCACTGTGCTTATTCTTTACCTGACTCCTACATCCAAGCACATGGATTTTTCCACCCTTTGACTATCTGTTCAATGTGGAACTTCTGTTCTCACAAAGGAACACTGCAATTTTGGTGATCTATAGCCCAAATCTAGCCCAACTCAGAGCTTGCACCTGCATATTCCCAGCCAGCCATCCACCCATCAGTTTCTGCTTGCCCCTCATCCTCTCGATCTCTTGTCTGCTGCACTCATCTTCATTGTCTTCACTAGCATATTTACTCTTACATTCATCATTCATCCTGACTTTGCTTCATGGCTCCTTCTTCTCACTCTTCTCCTTCCCTTCTCTCATACCCATCAGCCTGAACTCGGTCTGACTTCTGCCTCATTCTCTAGCCTTGAATTGTCAAGATTTGGGAGTGCAGAGCAATATATTCCAGGGTCCTGAATTGTATAAGTTGCATAAATGTACTTCCAGTGCAAATGGATGTTTCCCTTGGTCCTCTTGGACTCTTGACATAACGAGTAATCAGAATACACTCAATAGGGTGTGTGTTGAAATTCAAAACAAATATTTGCAATACTGTCTAAACAAATATATACACAACTGATGTGTAAAAGATGTATAGAACACATTGATTCCAACAATGTAGAGAACACAATCATTCAAAAAATTCAAGATTCAAAAAAGTCATCTCCACTCGAAGACGTAATGCAAAGTAAAGACAGTGTGTCTTTCTCAAAAGGCAAAGAAATACTTAATACAAAGAAAAATATTCTTTCACAATGAAAGTTTTTTGTACACAAATACATTGTTACACCACTGGCTATTAACACTGTTTGTGTTCACAAGGCATTTCTAACATTGATTTCTCCTCTGATCACCTTAGTAATTCATCTTTAACTATAAATAGCATGAGGTAATGGTATTAATCCATCCAAAAAGTATGAGTTCTCAAACACCCACTGTGTTTCGGATAGTAACCTATCCTTTTTCAACAGAACCATATCATCAAATTGTGACACACATAAACATTTTTGGACACTTTTTACAAGTTTTCTTTTTTTTACTTTTAACATTTAGTTAACATGATAATTCTTCACAAAACAACACCCTCGGTTGTCTGACATATATAAACCAAACTTCTAGTTCTGTGGAGTCCTCCTGTATGTGTTCTAGTCTCTGTGAATAAAAAGATACAGATTTGTCAAAGAGGACTACCTGGAAAGTTGATGAGTTAAAATCTCCTTGAACTTGAAAACTTCTGACCCCACCCCTCTCTCTGTTAGTGTCCACCAAGGATCAGTCCTTGGAACACTGCTCTTCACAATCTATATATCTGCACTAGGAACACATCCCCTGTCTTTTGGCTTTCACTATCACCTTTTTTCTGATGGTACTTACATTGTGTCTCCTTTCCCTCCATCAACCCAGCCATCTTTGAATGGATTACACACCATCTGGCTGCAATTCATCAATGAATGGTTCTTCTACTGTCTCATGCTGAACTCTTCAAAATCCTAAGTACTCTTTGTCCTGGCATTCAATGCCATCCTTACCTTACCCTCTCCAATCTCCTTCCCACATGACCTTTTTCCTCCCTCACCTTAGGTTCACAATCGTGGGGTCCTCATTGATACAGACCTCTGACTGAAGCAATTCATCACCAACACAGTATCTGCTACTCATATGAACCACTTCAACAATCAGAAAATGTCTCCTTTCCTCACTAATGACTCTATGAAAACTCAAATCTACAACATTGTTCTCAGAAAACTGAACTACTTCTCAAACATGCACTTTGGCCTTCCTCCCTGTCGACAAAGTTTGCAACTTTGCTACCTATATTCTACAACCTACCCATATTCTACCTCATTTCTGCTTATTGACACCATTCTAATTGGCATCTACATATACATACATAAGCTAGCACCCAAATATTTTACTGATAAATTCACGCTGAACCACTCTCTGAGACCCACACGATGCATATGCACACTGCCTCGCCACACCAAGATTCAAACGGCAGAATGCCAGTGGCAGGAGCTTCCCAATGGTGGCCGCCAAACAGTGGAAGAACCTACCAACCTCACTGAGAGCTGAAAGTTTCTACTGGGCTTTCCTCAAGCACCTAAAAACCTGGCTCTTGTCTCAACGACTATTAAAATAACTTCTACACTCACACCAAGTATGCCCAATGCACCTAGCTCCACAGTATCATTGTATATACTTTATCACTGTCTTGTCATAATCTACTTCCATTGCTGTAGTCATACTGTAATAGCAACCATAATATTCATAACCATGCCATAACCACTTTGTATTGAACTGTTTCACCTGAAACTATGTAACCACATTGCAACCTGAACATTCATGTAACCATGTAACATATGTAACCGGCTTTGCTTGTTGCTTGTCAAGTAATACGCCTAGATGCCCTCGGGCTTGTAGCGCTGTATAAATAAATAAATAAACAAACAAATAAAACAACTTCTCCATTCTCAACTTCCTTCTGATAGTCTTCAACACTATACATTGACTTGAACCTCAGCTAATGTTATCTCTGTCTACACACCATCTCATTCCCTGTGCTCTTCCCTGCGCTCAGGTTCACTGTCATATGCCTCCCCCCTTGCCTCTTCTCACTTATGCTCTTTCTTTAAAGCTTGGCTTAAAGTTCATATACTGGCCAAAGAGGGAACTCCCCCCACTTCCACCCTATCAGTTCCCACCACTCCCGCCAATATCACATGATAGTGTAATTATATATATTTGTACCGTACTCCTAATTAGTTTACAGAACTTTACCCCATAGGTTAATTGTATTTTTATATGTCTCCTGTCAGTCCTATATTGTTCACTCCCTCATAACCTTGCTGATCACTTGTTCTCTTCTTTGTGCTATTGTACAGTCACCCTTCTGGAAATGTCTCTGCTATTTTTTATTGTGTGATTGTAAGCAATTGACATTGACATCCTGTTTCTTCAAATAAATAAAAGTACAAATACAAATTCTAAATACAAACCACTCTATTTTAAGATTAAAATCGATTGAGGAAATATGCTTAAAGGTTAATGCTTGATGATAAAAATCCATCTTAAGTACAACAGAAACTGAAAGAACTCCAACCAAAAAGTACTAGATATTAGATGGTCAACAAAAAAAAACAATGACCTTTTGTATTGCACTTCATGCCAGAGACCTTTCTCTAAGCACAGGACCGGTATTCAAACCCATTCTACTGTGTTAGTTTTATTTTCAAGACAAATGTGTTGCTCCGAGCTATCCTCCCACTGTAGGTGAACGAACATTGTTAGTATATGAAAGAAAGATTAAGGGCCTCATTACACGGATGGCGGAGAACCATGGCGCTATTAGCGCCATGGTTCATGCCGGTAAAGTACCGGCACCGCCTTGGCGGAAAGGGGAATTACCGCCCCATTCCAAGGTTGGCGGGGCGGTAATTCCCCCTTCCACCATTGCCCTTCCCCATTCCCATTTTTGGCCCATAGGGCTCAATGGGTATGGGGAAGGTGCTAATTACGGTACCGCAAATTGCGGTACCGTAATTAGCTCCCTGGGTCCCTTTGCGGGTTGGTTTTTAACGCCTGCAAAAAGCAGGCGTTAAATCCCCCAACCCGCAAAGGGCCCTCGTAGTAAGGCGGTAAGGATTTACCGGTACCGGTATTTTACCAGTACCGGTAAATCCTTACCGCCATCCGTGTAATGAGGCCCTAAGATGCAAGAAATATATTATAAACCTAACAGTCATTGAATTAATAGCACTTGAAGTCCACTACGTCTTTAAGCACCGTAGACTAACATTTAAAAGAAGGCAAGTTCAGGCTTAATGAACAATCAACAGTGATGAAACTAAAACGTGGGAGATTTCCTACCCAACCTAATCCAACTCAGTGGGCCTCATTACGAGGTAGGTGGTAAGGGATTACCAGCACCGGTAAGGACACCAGTGAAGGTAATCCCTTACCACCCTATTCTGAGGTCCCTTAGCGGGTCCCTTCCTTAACGCCTGGTCTGACCAGGTGTTAAGGATAGGACCCGTTAAGGGACTTCAGAGCTAATAACGTACTGCAAATTGCGGTACCGTTATTAGCTCCATCCCCATTCCCATTGAGCCCTATAGGGGCTTGAATGGGAATGGGGAATGGTTTCCAGAATGGGGATTTACCGGGTCCTCCAAGGTTGGAATGACCCGGTAAGTCCCTATTTTGAGAACCCGAGCCGGAATGCGGTAAGGGGGTAGCCATGGTGCTAATAGCACCATGCATGGCTACCTCCTACCTCGTAATGAGGCCCAGTTTATCTAAAGAATGTCACAGTTGCTGGTGTAACAGCGATTTTGGAAATGTCCTAGGACTGATGGAAAGAAAGAGATGAACAGTGCGTCAACTACTGTATTCATTAGAAGCATGAAGCGAAAGACTGACAAAGCTAAAGATAATTCCAAGTCGACCAAAGACTGATCAGGGATCAAAGAAACTTGTTGTAGAGTTGGAGCGAGGAACTGTAAAAATGTGATCGGAGAGACTAAAAAGGCAAGGAGGCCTATCACATGCCCTACCCGAGACTACTCAGTTCCAGGATGCAACCTCCATGTGGATGCAACCATGTTAAATAAAAAAGTCACTTTTATTTTTTAATGTAGTCCTCCATTTTTGGTGATAGGAACATTCTCACAAGGTATTGTATAGAACTTCACCAATGACCACATATGTTTAACATTATGTTGTTCATATATTTATTAATTTTGGATCAGTGTTTTAATTCATTAATAGGACTCAGTGTATTTGGTAAAACAGTAAAAAGCTGATGGCTTGAAGGTTTTAAATGAATCATAAGCTTTGGCTTTGCTCTGGACAAGACTGTAGGCAATTGGTTTTCAACCTGCATAATTAGAGGGTACATGGTCGCACCCAAAATAGTGAAGTCCATCCTGTCAGAGGGATGCAAACCCAGATCACATCGATTCTTCCTTTTTTTGAAAGTTGAGTAATCAATCCACTAAACTACCAATGCTGAGTTTTTGAAGCATATCCAAACCCATCTACGTATAAGCACATAACAATACAGTAGTATGTGCCTGGATCCAGCATGGTGATGTCATTGATTGCCTACACTGCAGACCAGTGCACAATGTGACATGTTAGTAAGGCTAAATATTTTCACATGATTAGTGCAAAGTGCAGTGTCACAAATTTGCATGGGACCAAGAGGAACACCAAAACCCCACAGTCAAGATCAAATCATGTATTAAGGAAATACAATTACAAAACAGGGCCAGCTTACAAATAAATAGGATCTTTCAAAACCAAAACCTCAGGATGGCTCACGTCCTGGGCTGAATATAGAGTCTCCAACTCTGGAAGGGCTTGACAGAGTTCTACCCAGTCACTAGGGCTCTTGCCTCCCCTCAGCCTCTCAAACGTCCTTCATAGTCCTTAGAGGTCGAAAGGACTATATCAACCTTCTCAATCTCCTGGGTGTAGAGGGCATTAGGATTTCCCAAACCATTCTTTCATTGAATAATTTGCTATTGGTTTTCCCGAGTCCCATACCCAAAACTGTCTCTAGCTCATATTCGTTTAGTTAACTGTCAATAGGAGTAGCTGGCAGGGATGACTGGAATGGTGTCCCTTTAGGCTTGTCCTTTGGGCCTGACCTGCGAAATGAGAGGATTACTGCTGGCTTAGTTGCAGTGTGGGGCTGAGTAAGCAGTTTAGCCACTACTCATACTCTTTAAGTGCATTAATCATTTCTTCACAGTTGTACCTTCCGTGTTGGATAGATATCCAATAAATTGTACTTTGTAACTGATTTATCTTGAGATTCTTTCTGTGGTTGTTGAACTTATAATGGTTGTTAAATCACAATGTATCTTTAAGTGTACTTCCTACATGATTGTTAGTCTTAGATCAATTGTGTGTCGTAGAGTGCATCTGTATCCTCATTCTTGTGGTTAATGAGCTTAAATCTGCAATTGGTTTGAGAGGTATTAAGGTACTTATGTTTTTCCATCCTAGAAAAGTGGACTTCATGCACCAAAATACTGTTGACCTCTCAAACCTAATGTTTTGATTATTCAGACAGGTGTTTAATGCCAGATTTTCAATTACTCAAAGATTATCTCTTGAACAACAGAAAGCATGTAACAACTTGTGTCATTCCTCTCACTATAATTGTCTATTTGAGTTGACCTGGGATTTGTCTCCCAGGTCTTCACTATTTCAATCTTTTTCACTAAGAAAGCAGATGTTGAGCCTCATTACACGGAAGGCGGTAAGGGTTAATGGTCCCCGGTAAGGGTACCTTACCGCCTTACTATGAGGTCCCTTTGCGGGACCCGACCTTAATGGCTGGTGTAGACCAGCCTTAAAGTTGGGACCCGCAACGGGACCTTGGTGCTAATTACGGTACCTCAATTTGCAGTACCATAATTAGCTCCTTTCCCATTCTCATTATGCCCTATGGGGTAAAAATGGGAATGGGGAAGGGCCATGGAGAAAGGGGGAATTACCGCCCCACCAACCTTGGAATGGGGTGGTAATTCCCCTTTCCTCCATGGTGGTACTGGTATGGTACCGGCGGCAACCATGGTGCTAATAGCACCATGGTTTACCGCCTACAGTGTAATGAGGCCCTTTGTGTTCCTTCATTCATCGGTTCTCTGACTTTTAAAGTTCCTCTAATTTGGACTGCTTTTGACTCCCAGACTTACAGTAGTTTAAGCCTTTTCTTTTCTTAGATAGCAGACTACATTTCACAAAATGCATCGACCCTATCATGCCTAGCATGTCTCTGTCTTGACCTGGTGTGATTCTCAAAATTACCAACATCGATTCTTTAATTTAAACACAGTGCACCATGGGGCTCATTAAGAGGTTGGAGGTAAGTACCGGTCATTACTGGCATGGAGCAAATACTGTGTCCGTTCTGGCAATAGCAGCCTATTTCGACTTTGCGGGCACGAGCTTTGCACCATGCCGGTAACGACCTTACCGCCATGCCGGTAAAGGGTGAAAAATCACCCTTACCAGCATTGCGCGAAGCGTAGATCGCTCCACCGCCATCCAAGCCATCTGTATTAGCGGTCACTGCTATTATTAGTGACCACTAATAAGTGGAACCGGAACTAGCGTCATCGCACAGGAACGGGAAAGAGCATGGCGGCCATCTTTAAAAACACAATACATTGCCATCCTCTGTAACCAGGACCCCAATCCCGACCACACCTCTTCCTCACCTGTAACATAACATGCTGCATCTAATAATGACAAAATCTCTCAAAAAAAGCGCAGACCGCCTGCGCAAGGAGCGCTTCTCACAGGAGGAGCTGAACATGCTCGCCGAGACGCTGCAGGAACATGCAGAGGTAGTTTTCTCTACCAACATGTCCCGACCCCTCAATGCTGTGCAATAGGCCATATGGGCGGAGGTGGCGCAGAAAGTGAGTGCCGTTGGCACCATCCACGCACACCAAAAGACGTCCGGAAGCGCTGGGACGACCTGCGCTTACGCGTGCGCAACATCCTCGCGGTCAACCGTAAACAGGGGATGGATACAGGTGGTGGTACGGACTCCCCCATCAAGTTGCAACCGTGGGAGGAGATCTGTGCAAGCACAATAGGGATGGAGGCCATAGAAGGAGTGGGGGACATGGAGCGAGGAGCCCCGTCTTCGACAGATGCAGGTAGGTGTCACAAAATAAACACTCTAAAGTACAACATGATGATGTCCCCCTGAACTGACAGTGCAATGATGGAAGGCAGGGTCCACCAGAAACATTTTTGCAAGACTGCCTACAGGCAGTGCACAGCACCAACTCGTCCACATGCATGATGCACCCCATATATGTCTCTTCCCAGACGCATCCCTTCATTACCCACCCAAAAGCCAAGCAACCCGTATGTCACTACCCCAATGGCAATCTCCTGCCATTCCATAGAGAAATAGCAAACCCAATGCATGCCTGATGCACGTTGACCCATCACTAATGCCCTCCCTCTCTTGCTCCCCCACAGGCACGCAATCAGACACTGATGAGCAGGACACCAGGGAGGATGTTGCAACGCCCCATAGGGGCATGGAGGAACCAAACCGCCCCTCTACATCAAGGGGAAGAGGGCAATCTGCAGTATTGCGCAAGGGAAAGACAACCCCAGTACCTCCACCACCAATTTCCATTACGGCCAACACCACAGCACCCACACCAGCCACCAACACCCAGGAGCCAGTGGCTGAAGGCACTGTTTCAGGTGCCAGGAGTATTGTTGGGGAGACAGCTGCCACAGCAGCTGTGTCCGACCATGAGGCTGAAAGTCTCACACAAGGCACAACTGCCGCTACAGGACCACTGCATTCACCACAACTCTCACCAACCAGCATTGACAACATCAACAGGCAAGTGCTGTCTGCTGGGGAGTCATGGGCCACCAGTTTCAGCCCCCCACAAAGCCTGACTGAGGAAGCAACGATGGCAGTGGCACATCATAGCTCCACCAGTGTCCCAATCAGCCAAGAGGCGATGAGGGCAATTCAACAGCGGAAGGAGGAGCTGGCAGGGCGTTAACCCAGCATATCACAGAATGTGGACATGCAAGGGATGAGATGAGGGAATGCGCCTCTTCCATCAGATCTGCTATTGAGACAAGCTCCAAAGAAATTTGTAGTGAATTGGCAGCAATGAGGCAGGTACTCTCATAAATGGTGGCAGCAATGCAGTGAACTTTGAAAGCTTTTATTTGACATCTACCAGGATTGTCTTGCCCGAATGTGTCATTATCCTTATGCGATATGGTCATGTAAGTGTAATCGAAAATACGAATTAAGCCTCATCAATTCTTATAAATTACTGACTTCCGTTTCTATTTTTTGTAACTAGCTTACACTGATTTATGGATTATTTGCGCCCAAAAAAATGTGATTTGTGCACCATTCTGCCCGCAAATCCCTGTTTAACAAATGGGGATTTAAGGGCAGAATGGCGCACAAATCCAGTTTTTTCCGGCGCAAATGATCCATGAATCAGGGCCATAGTGTTTAGACTTGGAAAGAAGACTATTCTTTGTAAATTGACAAGACATTTCTGTCATACAAAGCTGGCCTTTTTAATTTTGGCATAGTGTAAAATGCATACATAAAAACTTTGCACATGCTTTTTATGTTCCGTCATATGTTCATTTATTTGTATGGCAGAGAATGAACAATGCTGTGTAATTACTAATTATAGCACAGTGCCCATTCTGGCCTTTTTCATTTTGGCATAGTGTAAAATGCATGCATAATGACTTTTCACATGCTTTTTACGTTCCGCCATATGTTCATTTATTTGTATGGCGGAGCATGGGTAATTCAGTGGAATTGCCAATTACGCCACAGTACCCACTCTGCCATAAACGCCAGCATGCATTAGAAACAGCATCTGATTTATGTACTGGCAGTACTTCATTTGATTCTTATGGAAACAACCATCTTTGAAAGCCTGCTAAAAGAAAGTGAATTCTGTAGAAATCCATTGAAAACAATAACTGCCATGTGCAAATGGCAGGAAGCATTTACCGCATTTGCAAAGTGCAAAATGTTGTGGGGTGCATTTAAAGGCCCCACACAGATGTCCCTTTCACATGAATAGCATGATTTTAAACACTGAAACTAAAACGACCTGGACTTTGTTTTTGCTTTTCAAGTAAAAAATTAAAGAGCCATGTGGAAAAGGGCTTACCTGTCATTACCAATGTATAAGCAGCATTTTAATATACAAAAGAAGGAGCAATCAAAGACCCGTGTCACATGGAGAACAGGATTCTTACACATTGAAAACAAAAACGGCCTGCACAGGTGTGTGCAGATAAAAACAGGTTTAAAAGAAAAAATGAAAAAATATCACTGCACACAGGAAAATGTCAGGAAAACAAAACATGATGCGTGGGTTGACAAAGAACAATGTATATTATGTTTCACCTGCAGTTCTCCAGTGACATTTGAAGAGCCACTTTGTCTTCATGGAAAATATCAGCCCAAGGCAGACCCTTTTACTGGCTGGGGGCAAAACTAAACAAGAACATCTCCCACTTCCAGCCTGGCCTCTCCCATCTAATGACCAACCGCAATAAAAATGTTGTGGCAAATGTGTTCTCCGGACCTGCTGGCTCTGAAAGCATTGACTTCAAGAAAAGTCAACCTTGGCTGGAGCATGACTAATATGTGTCAACATGGGGGCACCCACTTCAAAGAGCAATCTTCCAGCACAAAGGAGACTGATTAAAAAATCTCTGGCCACAGGCTGATCCAGTGAAAACAAATGGCCAGAAGACAGGAGTTGGGGGCATTTGTCTCAAATGAAGATTCACCATTAATTGCAAAGGACTGTTATCATTTAGCCCTTTTTCTCAGCCATCATAAGGCAGATGTATTTCATATGTGTACTATGTTTTATGTAATTTCCAGGTGATTTGGGGGATATAAAATTCATCCACATGCCACTTATCGAACTGTAATGGCTATCTAAGATGCGTTTCTGGCTGATCTGAATATGTTCCAAATGTGAGAGTTGGTGAGCGGGTGGAAAATGAAATTAAGCATGTGCTTAATAATTTATATATTCATAACTGTTGTACTTTTTATGGAAACGGCAGAAATATGCCACATGGCCATGCTACATGATACATATTTTGTGGTCAGCTTATCTAATTCCCCATTATTAGCTGAAACAGAAAATAGGTTTAGTATGGCAGTTGCTAGTAAAATTATGAAATTGTGATACAAAACTAGTTTATGCCAAAAAGTTGAAAGGAGAACAAAGGGGCGATTACAAATGGGAATTGTCATATGTTCCTCCAGACCCTCAAACCAATCCTGACTTGGAAGCTGGGTTTGGGAGGAGAGAGAAGGGTAATTGTCCAATCATAGTGGTAGGGATTATTGCAGGGTACTTCCCCAAAATTGTAAAATTGGTGGTGTCATTGCTGCTATATACAGGGTACTGCACTAGGATAGGTGGCACAAAAAAAGAGACACACATGGACAGACAGAGAGGAGAGACAGACCCTCAGGAAGACTGAAACTTACCATCTGACAGCTGTAAGGAGACACCAGGGGAGATTGCTGAGAGCGCATCTGGGTGGAGCTGTCTATTCCTAAGAAAGCCTAAAAGCTGGCTGGGTCCTATGGTGGAGAGCGGGAGGCCATCTTTGAGAGTGGAGTGATCAAACCCCTGCCCTACCTTTCCAGAGTGTCCTGAGATGCAGCTGGCTTTCCTGAACCTTAAACCGAGGCTTGGTATGTAAGTAGAACTGAGCACTGGGAAACAAAAAGGTGGGGGGGGTCTGCTTGCCTTGAATCTTTTCCCTTTATAGTTGGTGTGTAGATTCTTCATCTATTTAAACAATAATATTAATTCATTCCCCTTTTGGAAGAACACTATGGGGTGCATTTTGTTCAAATTCAAAATTAACAAAGCTAACTTCCCAGTGTGTGCTGAAAACTATAGCCTATACATTAATTGGGTAATCCTTGTTGTCCAGCTGACCCCGACTTCTTAAGGAAGAGGGGTATCTTTGTTCTTAAATCATTCCAACCCTTTTCTGCAGCATACCCAACACAGGCCTTTGAGTAACGGGGTGGGGTCTGAAATCCAAAATTCTCCAAATCATTCCAATGTTTCCGTCTGACTTCACAACATAGACCAAAGAAAGGGGGTGTCTGAAAAACAAAGCGATAAATCACCCTGGGTTTATTTTAAACCAAAAGTGTGGGTGAAATAATAATTGCCATATGTATTTTTACCAATTTTGAAATCCTGCTGCTACCATTTTAAGCCTGCGGAAAAATCTAAATCACACAACATTACATAAGTGCCTTTGTTATTGATAAGTGTAATTATTTTATGATTTGAAATTTGCAGAAAGGGAAGAATTGTGACTGTGTTCTTTTTAATTTCACTTTTGCAATTTATTTATGCTGAGAGAAGATGATTGTGTTATGCCACGGATAAAGTGGTGTTGACATTTTTCATGCTAATTTCTATTCTGTTACAGTGTAAGGTGCTTCACCTGCGTGTACACCTGTTTTGCACTTTGTAGTGGGAATGTAGAGCAAACATTTGGAACTATCATGCAAAAAAGTGAAAAGTAACATGTCCCCTTGAGCAATTCATAAGCCCTTACAAAATAACCACCACTGTATTTTATTGAAATTTTGTTAATATTTTCAGGCATCTCCTGAAATACTGAAAAACCAAATGACTGTTCATAGTGCCCAAATAATTGTTTCAATTAGTATCAACAGACTAAAATGAATTACATGACATTACTGATAGTGATGATCAAACCCTGCCCTCCTGGGGCTGCCTACTCTCAAGCAAGTATTCTAACCTAAAGTCAGTCCATGCTCTGGAGAAGATCCCTGTCTAAACACTTATGTGCCTGAGTTTCAATCATGTTAGTGTCATTGCTGCCAGCGTGACTAACTGTAATATAAATACACCAAGTGAGTCAGAGCCAATAGGGGCAAGTACAAATGACCTCACGTCTCTTTACAAATTACAGTCACATACAGTTACATAGATGGCAAAATGCCCCACAAACTAGTACCTACTGTTAGGTGTGTTTACTATTGGTGACTATCCAACAAGTCAATACAATGAAGGGATTGGAGGGGTTCTATACAGGAGCATGTAGACATGGCGTGATTAATACACAAAGAGGTATCACTCTTAATTATGATTCAATAAGCACAGTTGCAGAAAATCAAATGTATGTAGGTGAGACGTGCCAGAGCTGTGTGAAATTATGAAATGATGAACCTGCATAAAGAAACCATGCCAAACGCCAAACCACCTAAGGAAACACCAGTGGGTCAACATTTTACAAAGGATTAACACAAATTGAAGGCTCTATCAGTGATGGATTTAAAAGGAGACATGCTGAATACCACAGAGAGATGAGCATGGAAGTTCAATTGTGTGTATATGCTTAACCTGAAAAACAGAGGTCTAAACATTCATATAGGATATATGACTCACTAGGAACAACCCTGGGCCTGGAACTAGCAAGGTAACTACATCAACAAAGCCTGAAAACAACCACATCTCACCAACAGCTGTTGGAGACTACTGTTCAGCAATTCTAATGGGTAAGGGCACAGGAGATTCAGAACAGAAATCTGGGGTATCTTACTGCAAATGGGTGCTTCACTTTATTGCACATTATGCACTCTGAGATAACAGCGGACATTGCACCATTCAAAAATGGGTAATTTGTTTTATGTTCTTAACATTGTTTGCCATCCAGGAAGCTATTTTAAAGCTTAAGGCATACAGAGGTAATATTGGAGACTGCATCACTTTAACATTGATGTCATATTTTGCAGTGATTGCATACCAGCCAGGAAAACCTTACCAGCTATATTGAAATCACTACATGATCCTGACACTATATGCCTGCTTGCCAATTGTGTGTTTTAGATACTTCACACTCAATTTTTTTTATTAAAGAGTATCAGTGATGTTAGGAAATAATGCGCTTGTACTTTAAGATGGCCTTTGCCTAACTTTGAGACCATATTATATTCAACAGTGTCACATGAATAATACTGTTTTCATAAAATGTGACTATAAGCTAGAAAAGTGGGATTGGGTTTAGAAGACTGTGGAGGAAAGGCTCAAGGGAGAAAAGACTGAAAGTTATTTTTCCAAAAATAACTTTTGGTCTTTTCTCCCCTGAAGATTTCTGACTTGGCCCCGACAAACCCAGTCCCACACCCCCACGCCCACACCCCTACTTACCTTGCGGCAGCACACTTTGCTGCATGCCACTGACTCTCTTTGTCCCTGTGACACCTGTTCTCTTTCACTTCTGTGATTGGGAACCGGCGCCGCAGGGACCTTTCCTTTTATTTATTTTTTACTTGTTACGGGATCGGCTAGGGGGGCACCCCTGAAACCCCTGCTCACAGTATAGTGAACAAGTGTGTGAGGGACTCCCCCGCAACCCTGGCCACCGGATGGGGGATTTGGTCAAATCTGTCAGCCATTTGGAATTTTTGAACATCTGACATTCAGCCAAATCTCCCATTCATGGTTAAAAATCTTGGTCTTTTTGGACGTTTCCAAAAAGTCGACTATATTAATTGAAAACTGGTATGTGCTACTTAATCCTTTTGGTCATTTTAATTAAGGTAACACATCATACAATCTATGGGATGCAGAATAACTCTGACACCCAATGATAAGACTGACTCAGGAAGTTGCCAAAGTTTCTCATCAGACTGTTTTATTTTCACTTGTCTAAAACAGGGAGTTAAAACGGACAACAATGGCCATCGCACAAGTTACTCAAAGTTTTTCATAAAAATTATTATTATATAGCAAAAACTCACCATACGTGACGTCATACTACATGGCAAACTAAGAAAACCTATGGGAGATTGTGGTTGGCTTAAGGGGACCATCCAAGTATACTTTTTATAAGGGTTGGGTTTGTGATTGTGTCTCTACAGTCAGGTGTACAATGTATGCCGACTCCTAGTGCAAGTCATATTCAACAATATTAGATACACAGTACATCATTGGCTCTCAAACTATAATGCCCTTCGTTATATGGCCTTCTACAATTGGTTGGTGCCCTCCTGGAATATTTAACTCACTAGAAGCACGTAAGCTGGTACCCCAGGTGTCAGTGGTTGGACTTTGACCCCAGCTAATTAGCCCAACATTCATCATCACTCAAGCCTTCTGTCATGCAGATTGTCCTTGTACTTGGTCTTGCAAAGTATCCTTTCTCTTGAGAATACACAAGAGTGCAAGCACGTTCTTATCTTTAAGTCTGTTGCTGCATGCCGAGTTTCTATTTCCATCTAACCCATGTGACAGGAGACTGTGCTTCGGCTCCTTTCTCGTATTTAATAGTATTAAATCAATAAAACATGGTGCTCTTAGTGTCTCTTAGTCACACCTTAATGCAGGATGGCTCAGCTTCCCAAGTTCACTGTTCTTCAACGATAGATAACTAGTTCTAGGCTGTTCCAGCCCTTGACACCAGGCCAGACAGCCTTCTCGATCCATTATCAATCTTCAGCTGCTTTCTTGCTGCAACACACTCATAGCTATTAATCCTTCTTTCTCTGTGGTTTGAGCTTACTAAAATTGTGACATCGAATATCCAGTTTCTATATATAGTGGCGGCACTGCCGTCAGTCTATTAACTACATATAGTCAGCCTTATGATTACTTAGTCTACTTGCATTGCTGCATTTATACATATATAATATGGCTTGCATTGTCTGCAGTGCTCTTCACACATGCAGTCTTCGTTCCAGAGAAGAAAGCTTACTTGATTCTTCATTTTGTCATCAGATTCTATAAGGACTATACATCCTCTTCTTCAGCTACTCTTCTAAGTGTGTCACACTTACTACCCGTGAAGTCACTAATCTTCTCTTTTAATCATTTTCATATGGTGAAATTGGGACCTTGGGAATTAACCCGGGACAACATAATGTGACAAGTAATCTACACTATTACATAACACAGTTTTACAATGCTTCGGCACATGTCCGGTTTTGAAAAAGGCCCATAGGCTGAAACATGTGTTAACCAATGGGCACAAATAACATTAAACGAACATGTGGCACATTTCAGATAGTGTCTTTCTGTTTTCATAGATAAAAAATGCATGGAGTAAAACAAAATACCCTGTTAAATGGCTGACATAAAAACAAAAAAGGGGCCCATCATTCATGAGATTAACACTCACAATACTTGAATGTTCTAACGTTTTGCCCACCAATGGTTTTGCTATGTCTTGTGTCTTCATGATTAAGACTCTGAGAAACGGTGCACTCATATGAGTCTTGGACAGGACATACATGTGCACATACTCCTGTTGAAGGACAAGGTATGACATAGAGATGATGGTTGTCTATGTAGTAGAGTAGAACTCTTCAGAGCACAGTGGCCAGGTGCCAGCCAAGACAGCTAAATTCCCTTTGCTTCAAGCTCTTTAGAACCATGGATATGCTATTATAAGAACCTAAGCAAAGAGAGTTTTTCCAGTGTTCCCTTAAATGAAATCAAGCCATAATGATTACATTTTCTTTCGTAAACAGGAAGCTCTTTCCTCACCATCTTCATCGACTAGAAGGGATGCAGTAAACAGAGCGGATTTGTACTTGAAGGCAGTCACACTTGTAAGCCAAGGAGATGTGTTTGAAAGTCAAGCTGATGTGTTTGCAAGCACAGACACCTATCAACAGTTACATAAATGTAGTATCCTGAAGAATCCGTGTAACAGCATGCTGATATGAAACAGATGGGGGCTTGCTGACACATTGGTTGAAATGGCTGTCTAATCAACTGCATTATGCACTAAAGTATCATGATCAGCAGCTGCAAAATATGAAGTGTGAAAAAGAAAGTCAATGAACATGAAAGATGTGGAAATTCTTTGAAATATATTTTCCTCAAAAGTGCTGGTGAACTCAATTGTGAATGCACAGTATATTGCATGTAAATATTGTATATTCATTTCATTTTGAGTTAAAAGGTGATATCATTTCAGTAGCAATGATTGAATAGGAGTCCTGCATTCCTAGGTCTGGATGTGTTCAGAAAGACCACATAGTTCATATAAATGTTTTAAGAAGAATTAAATGAAGCAACATAGCGTGACACGGTAGATAACAACTTGATCAGCCGTGCATCACAGATATTTTGGGGCCACGCAAGCAGTGGCATGTATTGATAAGAGGGTCATTGTGGGTGATAAAAAGTGATATGTCCAAAGGTCGCTCTCAAGAACAGTATGCCAAAAATACATATGTTTAATATTTGACTAACGACAATCACTGTTGGTCCCTGACTGAAAATATGTGTTGTCTGTACAACTCATTCCATCCCCTGTCATTTGTGGAATCCCTGCTAAAACAAGTGTGGAATGCACACCACACAAACTAGTCACTCTGATTGAATACACCAACCTCCATGTATATCCTTGAAGCCAGTCACTGTGCTTTTTTCACTTTCCATAAAAACATCCCACGTGCTCACTATGATGCCAGTGCTGGAGGGGTCCCCAAGCTAAGGTATACTTTTACACCAATGAAGCACAAGATAGAGGACTGCATCACGACATCAATACGAATATCACGAGATAGCAATGGTAATAAACAAGCACAATGAGAGTTAGCAGAAAGTATGGTTTTGATATCGTTTTTATATTGTTGCATTAAGATAAGCTGTTACATTGCTCAGGTTTCTGTCAGTAGGCTATTCCAGAGTATGGGGAGAATAACTGTGTGGTGGCCTCACATAACCACTGCACATAGCATTGATTGAAGAAGGGGGTTTATTATGCAATTGTACATATGTAAATCAACAGGAATTTGGACAATCAGTAAATAGCCAATATTGTCCTGTATTGATGTCCTGCAGTTAATTCACTGCCAGTGTATATTGTCATAGGTGCTGGCCTGGTGTAAGCATGGATTGTATCCTGGAAGTGAATCCCCGGTCTCTGGGTGGAACGAGTGCTGGGGAGAGACTGCTCAGTCTCCCTGCCGCTCTGCCTTTCTTGCTTTACTGCGCCGCGCGTTGACCACTGCGCATATCTCACATCCTCGTAGTCTCGCGAGATCATGCAAAGGCCGTGATCACACGAGGCTGCATCTCTACAAACTGAAACTCTCTGCTCCATCATTTTTTTTAAATCTGGAGCCCGGGACTTTTGATAGCAGTTTTATTTTTCACATGCGAATCTGAGAAAGAATATGTTGTTTGCGTTTCCTGGTAAGATATGCTGGAGCCAAGGCAGGGGCCTAGTGCTCGAGGTCAATCCTACATTTAGTGGCAATATTTGAAGCAATAATACAGGCAAAACGATTGCACCTTGTAATTCCTAAAACTCCCCTATGGAGTCCATTAATGGGGACTAAGACTACCTTACTGCCAGACATACTCCAGTGATAATTACACTGGGCTGAGTTGCGGTAATGGTAAACGAGTTTGACCTTAAGTGGCAGTAATGAACATTACCACCAATGAGGTCCTGTATTTTTTTATTAATATAAATGGATTTCATCCCGCATGTTGATTGATGCATCACCATTCCAGTTATTGTTAAGAACAATAGTTTGTCTGTGGCATAAGTATTCATGTCAAATGATGTAAAATAATAAATGAGTGAAAACCAGGGGTAGTGCAAGTAAATGAGGAGACTCACCAAGTTCAAACGATGTAAAAACGTGATCTGATTTCAGACATCATGCTGTTCCAAAAACAATAGTCTTGAACAGGCACAAAAATGCTTCAATGTAAAAATGCTTCATGGAAAAGCTTAAGGTCCCTGCAAAATTGAGTTTGCTACTAACAAAAGCAGACTGAAATGGAAGAAAAGTCATGCGGCGGGAAATAAGGATGTTAGATAAAGTTAAGGGGTCAATGGGCCTCATTATAAGTTTGCCGGTCCGGTAGTAACGCTGTATGCTACCGGAGTCGTTACTACCGGACCGGTAAGCTACTGGCGCCGTTAATACTGGACCGGCAAACTACGTGTTGTGCTCGTGGGTGTTTTTCTGGCCGCCAGGTCTGAACTGGCAGGCAAAGCGGCATCCGCGAGCACAACTCGTCAGATGCTCCGGCACCCTATGGGCTCAATGGGAATGGGGAAGAATATTTTCTGGCGACCGTGAATGGGCAAATACCGGGTCCGGCAAGGCTGCAATGACCCAGTAATTGTCCATTCACGGGCGCCGGAAATAAAAGGATACCGGTACGGCTACCGCCAGTATCGTAATAAGGCCCAATGATTCACATGCTGGTTCATTGTCTCTGTGTAGTCCTCTGCAGAATTACGCTTTTTAATGTGAAGGTGTGGGAACAGGATATGAGTCGCACTCTGACAATCCACTGCAGTGTTCCACCACACATCGCAGACCCTGTGACTACAGAAAACTATAACTGATAAGAAAGTGCCGCTAAGTCATCGGAAGGCCACAAAGCTCCTGAAAATGGATTTAGGAAAGGTCTTGTCTTCTTACTTTATAGTGGTAGAAATTGGGATGTCGAGGCAAGAAAGAGAGTATGTTTAGAAACATCTGCTGTATATTCATGTAACCGTGTTAATACACAGATTTTGTATGTGGGCCACGTTGTATGCATCAGTTGTGTAATATTTTGTATAACATTATCGTTACTTGCTGTGCTCTGACGTGTCCAGCATAAGCGTTATCTCACTGATTTGGCAACATATCTTGTACATAGCGTGTGTCGTAGTACTTTAGTATTTAAAAATAAGTAACCTATTTTTATATGCTTACTTGTGTATGCGTGCGTATCTGTGTGTGTGTTTCTTTGACCATATTTCCTAGCAAATCATCACTGAGTAAAAATGCCTTATCGTATTTCTGATTCTAGTTGTACTTACTTTCTCATCTAATTCTAATTCTAAAAAATCCTACTTGAATTTGAATGATGTGCGTATATAACCCAGAGGTCTAACCTATTCAAATTGTGTTGCCTGAACCGTGATACAAGTTTCGTATCTTGATCGGATGGAATTTACAGTTATTCTGTTAAATTGGAGTTTACACAATGAGTTTGCCCATCATTAACGTAACATTTTGCAGTCACTGTTTTGTTATGTTGGCCTGACATATGGAAAATTAATAAATTGCTCAAAAATGGAACGTATAGATGTTACAGTAGAAAACATGCATGACTTCTTATATGGCTTCCATTTGATGAAGAAATTATAAAAGCATATGTAGTTTTGCACTAACTAAGCATGCCCTTTCGAGTATGAATGGGTATGAATAATGTAGAAATGCCAGCAGACGATTTTGCCTGAGCGAATGTCTCTGGTACTTTGACAGGTGATCAATAGCCATCTTATTTCAGGCGATGGGCCATCATTAGTCCCCTTCTGCATGACTCCACATTCCGACCTTCTCAACATCAATGCTTTCAGCATTTTCACGCTTTGGCAAGCAGGTTTCTCATGTTATTACCCATAACCTTTCTGATTGCCAACGATCGGATGTAACGTCTGTTCTCCTAAAAAAGGACAGCACCATCCAATCCATCTCCGCAATTTCCCCTTAAGCATTGTACACTACTTTTCTTACTTTGAAAGTCATGGACACACATTCATGCTTTAGTCTCTTGCCCTTTTCGCCTTTGAATATTCTGCGATCTTACAAACATAACAGATTACAAGTCCTGTGGTAACTGGCCGGTACTACCAGTGGGCCAACGCCGGCCTGAAGCCCAGGATATCAGGCGGCAGAACATGTTAGTCCCCATTCCCATGGAGCCCCATAGGACTCTGTGGGAGTGGGGACACGGAAGCACGGGCACCATTGCTAACGATGCTGATGCTTCAGTGACAACTCTGGTTTCTGGTGCTGTTGCGCCGACAGGTCAGACCTGCTGGGCACACAGGCTCAGGAAAGCAGAGTTGTAGTCTGCCAGTCCAGAAAGGGTGGCAGTACGTTGCTTCTGGAACCCTTATTTCCAGACCGTCAGACTCGTATTGAGGCCCAAAGTCTGCAGTTTTTTTTTCTAGGTACGTTAAACTTGGCAGTTCGATAAGTCTAACTCAGCTAGACCATACAATCCTGCATGTCTAGAACACAGCTAGTTCTACCTGATGGCAATGGGTGATGGATGCAGCAGTTCTGAGTGTGTGTCCAATTTCATATCTGCCCTTTCTGTATTAGGGCTCCTTGTCATGGTGCCATATTCAAATCCTTCATATATGTTGTGTGTTACTTTTCTTTAGCATGTTCGCATTGAATGGATGCATTCCTAACCAACAAGAGGTTATTTGTGCACATGTGTTCATTCTACAATAAAAGGGCTGCAGTGCACACCTTTACTTTGCCTGGTGTTTGTTTATTGTTATCACTATGGATGGGAATGTGCTGATGGCAAGGGATTTTCCATGAAGTCAGATACTACCTTTTCAATTCGATGATATCCCTTCTATAGGTGCTAAATGCTGTGCACAAATGGACCTTTACAATATGAACATTGGTTTCAGAAACATCCACATTAACTGCAATGAACTGATTATATCTAAATCTATTCACTTACCTAATTTTATAAATGAGTTTGCATAAAGAGACATAAGCTATTGGAAACTTTTCGAAGCCTGGGTGAAGACACAATGGTAGTGGCTCTGCTAAGCGAGTAAAGGATACTGTTTAAGTGTGGTGGAAGGCTGACTGAGGGGTCATACAGACAGGGCTGAGAGCTTGCCCCTTTAACTTCTATGTGAACAGTTTAATCATGACGGAAGGCTGACTGAGGGGTCGGGTAAACACAGCACAGTACTTGCTCCATTTTCTTTTTTTTTGGTATTATACAGTAAAGAAAACACTTAACTTTTAATAGAGTACCACCAGATATTCTCTAACAAACACATTCCTCAAATCTCAAAGAGATCAATCTAAATCATTTTGGACAGAAATGAAAAAGAAAATATTCCAAAGACTTTCAGGAGTTAAAAACGTGTCCAACTAATAACGTGCTACAGTTGGTTAAAAGATGAGGGATAGACACCAGATCTAGTTCACCACAAAGCTGACAAAACCTTTTGTTCCGCTGGCACTTAAACCAACCCCCATCAATCTCTAAAGAGTTAAAATTAAGCCCCATGTTGTCCCAGACCGAATGTATACCAATAGGCTCCACAAAAGCCTTAAAAATCCTAGGCCCTGACTACTCCTCGTTCCGCATAAAAGACTTGTCCATCACAGTGTCTAATAAAGTCAAAACACTCTGCATTTACCTACAATCATCACTAGGATCCGAAGCACAAACCTCTTACTTAAAACGTAACTGTCAATACTACCAGAGGCTCCTCTGTCACATTAGACCTTTTCTTCACACCAAAAATAGTGCCACACTAGCTAGAGCCACCATCTTGTCACGATTGGACTACGGAAACGTTTTATTACTGGATGCCAGTAGCAGCTGCTTAAAGCAATGTCAAATCATCCAGAATAATGCCGTTCGGTCCATCGCGGGAAAGTCCAAACATGAACACATTACAATAGACAGAAAAGACCTCCACTGGCTGGCTGTGACTGAACGTATCATTTTCAAATCACTGACACTGGTTCACTGTTGCCTTAATGGAACGGCTCCAGCATACCTAAAGAAGGAGTTCAACTGGTATGAGCCAGGACGAAGCTTGAGATCCACTAAACAAGGACTGCTTATGCCTAGTCACCCCAGAGCCGAAGCCACAGGTCTAGGCAGAGCGTTTCCCAGCAAGGACATCTCCTATTGGAATGAGCTACCTCGGACCCTCAGGCTCGAAAGCAATTTGCTATCATTTAGGAAACAGCTGAAAACAATGCTCAAAAACACTGAATAAAGAATATTTTGCTTAAGGAGGCCACTAATAACCAGTTAATGCACATGTTTTTTGGGGCATGTACCAATTTCCAATATAAGATTAAACAATTCAAGTTAGCTCCTGATAGAACATTTCTGTCAATGTATAGACGTGCAATCTTAAAAATCTTTTTAATGCCTTTATTTCTAGCCTAGAGCGCTCCTGTATAGGAATCACCCTTTGTCTTAGTGTTAATGTTCGAAACTTCATGGTCTTCCACAACCTCCACACTATTGTGCTCAAGACTGAGGTTTGCTGACTCCAGAACAACCTTCCCAGTCTCCTCAAATTCCTCATTCGGTGCTGGGTCACCTGAGACTGTATTAACATGAATGTCCACAACTATCATAACATCATCATCCTCCCTCTCCATTTGACCAATTGGCATACTTGCCTCTTCCGGCAACTCCGGTAACTTCCCCTGATTAGGCATGAAACGGGTGCAGCCAATCGGGTAGTTCTATGACTGCGAGTCCCCATAGCTTTAGCAATGACACCCACCACTGTGGCACGCTTAGCAGCTCGTGCCACAGTGAGACCGTTTGTCCACTGCTTTGTTGTTGGTATTCTACAGACAACAAGTTTGGAATTGGGAGGAAACCGTTAATATGACAGGTCTTAGCTGACAGACCAATAGTACTCATTAAGGTAGCGGCTGGGATGATAATTAATAGCAGCAAACCCAAGCCACTTGTTTTAATAAAGTGATCACAGGTCAGTGCTGACTGCGGACTGCACATACCTTAGCGGACAACTTTGCGGCGGCTTCGCGGATGAAAGTAAGGCTTTATGCTGCCAAAGGAGGGGGCTCAGCACAGTTGAATCACCAGCACATCCTGCCTCCAAAACACTGTCAGGGACCTCTGCTCAATCAGACTGCACACACCTTAGTGGAGAGCATCGCACTCGCTTCGCGGATGAAAGTGAGGCTTTATGCTGCAAAGGAAGAAGCCTCAGAGCAGTTGAATCACCAGCACATCCTGCCTCCTAAACACTGTCAGGGACCTCTGCTCAATCAGACTGCACACACTTTAGTGGATAACTTAGCTGTGAACTATTTAAGTTTGACAGAAGGCTGACAGAGGGGTTGGGTGACAGTGCTGAGCACTTTTCATTTTCTTTAACTTCTATGTGAACAGTTTAAGCGTGGTGGACTGAGGGGCCCTGAAATAAATAGCAGGCCAAGAGGCCAAGCGACTTAGATTACTCCATTGTATACCGGGTGGCAGGTGCCAATGAAATGTAATGATTCTTTTTGTTGGAATTGAATCAGCCAAAAATGCCCCGCAACATTGGTTGGTGAAAAGTCTGGAATCCTACTTAGGGCAAGATGCCCTTCTCTAATCATGGGACAGTATAGGGTGGGTCAGAAACGAGCCAGAGATATACCAATTGGGTAAAAGGCCTTAAGTGATGTTGTGTTTGATCAGATTATTTGTCTTTGTAGTGGTAGGAAAAGGCTCAGGTTAATTTAGGTTTTCTAGACAATGGACAGCCGTTATTTTGTATGACATCCTGATGCACACCTGAAATAATGATAATCTGAAGGCAGATAAGTATACATTAGGTACTTTCATTACATATATTAAGTACATATCTACTAGGTGTATGGACATGAGACCCACCGGTGCTCATCACACAAGTAACTCTTATAACTGTACTGGTGGAATCCCCGGGCCAGAAACCTTCCACTAGATACATACATTCCATCACTCACTGTGACATCACACAGCCAGGCATGAACATACACAGGTGACGCGAAAGGGAAGTCAGATGCTACAGCGGCCATTTTCCTTTCGTTTATCTTAGCATAGGGAGCAGAGTTATAGGGCTCATGTAGGGTTGGGAATATAATAAAGCTGCTGAGCTAAACCACAAGGTGTTGTCAAACTCCTGATTCTGAATTACCACATTTGGTGGAAAAAGGTGCACAGGTGACTTGTCCCTAAGTGGAGTCTCTGCCAGTGAGGTCCCACTTGCCCAAACCCCCAGGGAGGTTTTGCAAAGTGGGTTCACCTCCTAGCCCCTTATGAAGAGACTTCCCCATGGGGAGAAGTGACAAATTCCCCCAATTCATCAGAGTGTTAAACCTGGTTTGAATATGGCTTGAATCAGTTTGAACCTTGAAAACAGGGATCCTGGCTATTCTGACTCACATGATGCTGTGTAACCTATTGCTGGTAGAGTTGGGTCCAGGTGAGTCCTTTTTTGGTCTCTGCTCTCCCAGCCTAGGGAGGTTTGCAGAGTGGTAGGACTTGGTCCTCAGCAAAGATTCACCCCCTATATGCCCAAGGAGTGGGTAAAGAGCAGAGAATGTGTCTGCCTTTGAGAACTGCATATTCAACTGAAGGGCTTTGCAAAGATCAACTTTCACAAAAGAGGTCCGAATTAATGCTTTCTGAAGTTCTTGAATGTCTAAAAGTGAATCAAATTAAGAGGGGATAAAGCTTCAGGAGATTGGTTAAAAACAAGCCTTCTAGAAGGAGTCCAATACCTGTTAAAGCAACACATGCTCTTTGTCTTATTGCATTATACCCAATGCGCTTTGCACTGTAGGAAGTTTAGGAGACAGAAAGGAAAAAGAAGTCAACAGATGCAGATTGGAACAGCTTTTCACAATGCTCTGGGCATGGAGTTTGATGGAAAGGGGGAATCTGGTTAGCAGACAACCCTGTCTGAGACAGCATTACCCACATCATTTTTTATATGATAATAATTTTTAAAAAGCTAGTGCTTTCGCACCCTAACCAGATAGCTATCCGTAACAGGAGTATTTCATACCTCCTCAATGGAACTTTGGATAGTGCGCCGGCGGGGAGCAAGCATCCGCCATCTCCTGTGCACCACCATCCCCAATTGGTTTTCTTAGTATTTCCTTTTTATTTAAAACAAATCTGTCGCAAACATATAAAAATACTTAATATAAATTCATGAAATAAATACACTTTACGTCAACTCTTCTTTGTAATAGAAATCCATTAGGAAATTATAATTTTGTTTCTAAAATATAATATATTCAGTTTAATAATAAAAATAAAAGCTGACATCAGTGATATTTGCTGGCTTCCATACATCTAAACCATGTGCTAATTGCTGCAGACTCCAAATGTAAATATGTGCACATTTCAAAGTTTAAACATCATAGGTTGAATGATTCTGTTGCGTATTGGCCTGAGATGTGGATACGGAATGTTATAATGCAATATGAGTGAGGGGTTCTTTCTTATAACGGACAGTGATCAGAAGGGCAGTTGGAGGAAGATCTGTGTTGGAATGGTTGGGGGTCTTTATTATTCTTTGTACTCAAATACAGCCTTTAACGGCCTTTGATCAGTTTTATAAAATAAATGCTGAGCCCCAAACAAAATTTCATAATTTTTCTATCCCCAATGACATGCCAGAGCCTCCTTTTCTAAAACAGAGTCATTCTTCTCTGCCCCCTTCAACATCCTGGATGCATGAGTTAATATCTTTGCCATCTTCTCCAACCTGAGACAACACCGCCCCAATACCCGGATCACTTGCATCGACCAATGTTATTGTGCTTCTACTCGTATCAAACATGGCTGAAAAATTAATCCTCCTCTTTATTTCTTGAAACTCCATTTCACATGAATCATCCCACACACATTCCACACCATTCTTCAATAAATTCCTAATTTTTCCAACTTTATCCACAAAATTATCCACAAACCGGTGATAAAATTCGATCATTCCTAGAAATTATCTCAATTCCACCTTATCCTTGGGTGACCTTATCTGCTTTATCCCCTCAACCAATTCCTTTTTGGGACGTATACCTTCCTCCAAAATCTCATGTCCCGGATAATCCACAACCCTCTTCCGAAGAACACATGTCTCTGCCCTCAGCATAATAACTCTACTACTCAACACTCCTACCACCTTCCATGGATTCTTCTCAAACATCGCCTCATTTTCACCACCAATTAATATGTCATCTTGAAAGCACCATACATCAGCCGTGCCACCAACAACTTGTCCATGACTTTCTGAAATACGGATGATGCAGAAATCAACCCAAATGGTATCCTACAAAATTATAAACGCTGTCATTTTTTTAGATTCCTGATCGAGCCGAATTTGATGATATGCACTCGCCATGTCCAATTTTGTGAAGTACTTAGCCCTCCCAAACCTATTCAGCATCTCTGACATATTTGGCAATGGATGCCTCTCTGCCACCACATATTTGTACACCTCTCTCAAATCAATGCACACGCTTAGTTCACCATTAGGTTTCTTAACCACAACCAATGGTGATATCCACTCAACTCCTTTGGCAGGTTCAAAAATCGCTGCACTCTTAAGCCTCTCAAGTTCTTTATGCTCACCATCCCTGAGCTTAGAAGGAATAGGACGTAGCTTGGCACTCCTAGGTCTACTACCTTCTCTCATCACGACTTGTGTACCATACCTTTGACACACCCTATCTTCTTGTTGAAAACTTCAGAAAAACTATTAACAATATGGCAATTCTCCTCGACACTGAGTACCTGTTCATCATTGTTGGAATCCAATCTTATCCTCAACCCCTTCTGTTGCCTCCACCCTAAAAGAGTCTCCCCTTTTCTAGTTACATAAAACTTCCCTTCGGTTTCCCTCCCTTTAAACTTAAACATGGCCACAAAACATCCAATTACATCTATCCTCCCACAGCTGTACCCTTCTGGGTTTTTGTCTGAGTGTAAAAGATCCTCAACTTTCCCAAACAAAACATTTTCATAAATCTCTCATGACATTAGTGTTATCTTAGCTCCTGAATCAGCCATCATACGGGCCTATCGACCATTGACTTCAACGATAGCAAAGGGGCTCTCACATTCCTCCTCATCATCACACTTCACCATGTTTACTGTGACAACCTCATGTTTTTCATCTTCTTCTTCACCGGTTGATTGCCGTCCTTCCTCCACAATATAAAGAACCTTCTTCCCATCTCCAATTGCATAATTTTTACAGCAATTGTCAAAATGTCCCCAACTTTTACATCTATTACACATTGCTCTCCTTCCAGGGCACACAGGAGACCTCGCAAAATGCTTGGAGCTGCCACACCGGAAACATCACTTTTCATCTTTTCCCTTCATACCCGTTTCAGTTTCCACCTATAGCCCTTTAAAAAGCTTTCTCCTTTCCTTTCTTTTTGACCATCTTGTAGGAATTTTGCCTTTGTTCACCCACACTCAATATCTCATTGTTGGGAGTTTTGGTCTCCTTGCGTGATAATTTTGCCACACACTGCATCGTATGCTCTACCCCTTTTGCCATTGTGATGGCCTCCTCCAACCCAGGTTCATCCTTTGACCTTATCTCCTCACGTATTTTGTTGTTAGGGCAATGTAACGTAAATTGATCATAGAAATGCTTATCAAATTTTTCCCCAAATGTACAGTTTAAATAGAGTTGGCGTAAAGCTGTTACATATTCCTCAACCGTTTCTCCTTCGTGTTGTTCCCTCATACCACAATTATACCTTTCCAACACAGTACTGACCCAGACGTCAAAATGACGGTCTAACTTCAATAGGGCAATATTAAATTAATTCATGTTACTCTCGACTTCTAGCTCTGTAATGTCTGGTAATTTGTCAAAAATCCTTTGACCTTCACACCCAAAAAAGTGCATTAACATCGACACCTTGCGCTCAGCTGATATACTATTTCCCCACGCTGCCTTGACGTAATGCAAAAAACCCATGCATTCCATTTTATCTTGGTCAGACCCGGGCTGGCCATGAAAATAGGAGGACCAGGAACGCCTGCCATAGCCATCCTTCAATGCTTCCGGTGTAACCTCACCCACACATCTCTGTAACTGTACCAAACACCAGTTCCTCTTCTTTGCAACACGCAGCAGTCTCCAAAAGACACAAAACAATTATGCTACGTGCACACCCTCCACGGCTTGGGCCCTGGGCGTACACGTCACTGTCAGCACTATGCGCACTTCCCCACACCGACTCTGTCCACAGTGCAATCAATAACTGTGCGCGATCAATAACTGTGCGCAATTCCACCTTCTTTCTCACGTTGCCCTGTTGCCACACCGACTCTGTTACAGTGCAATTAGTGACTGTACGTCACTCATAAAAGTCTGCTGCTCCGTTGCCCTGTGATGACGAATTGTTTTGTGTGCCAAGCATTCCTTAGATCTTAAGCAGCGTGCCACTGTCCTCCTTGCGTAGCAGCAGCGTGTAAGTGTTGCGAGGACACGCTACACAGCATGCCAAGCATTCCTTATACATGTTGCGCACCTCCGGCCTCTTTGTGTGATTGTACCATGTATCCCTTTGCTAGGATACGCTACGCTGCGGACAGCCATCACCTCTGTTCTTCCAAAGCTCCTCAACGAACACTGTCAAACGTTCATGTGTAGCCGGACCAAAAAATGCACTTTCGCCAGGTACTGATGTCTTCACTCGCAATGTTAAGATCCATCTTGAAAAAAAATATGGGTCCTCCACTCTCCCGTATGTGGTGCTTGAATGTTCCTTCACATCAGGCTAGTGCTGCAGGATATCTGAGGTCAGCACACTTGCTATTCCACAGCTGTCTTGATGCACTGCGGCTCATTCGTTTCAGCACGACATCCGATGGTACTTCTTATCGCGGTTGGATGATGCTGGGTTTTAGTTGATGCCAGCTGCTTTCCCAACTGTAATCTGTAAGTAGCTGTCGTAGCTTCGTAGGTTGGGGGTCTGATAGATTCCTTCAGCCATCCTCGTCACCATTTGTGAAGATGAGTCTTCACACCTTCTTGTTGGTAACGTGGATTTTATTACTAAGTTACAAAGGACAATAAAGACCCCCAATCATCCCAACACAGATTTTCCTCGAACTGTGATTAAAGGCTATATTTGAGAACAAAGGATTAGATAAAGTATCAAGGAGGGTGGTGTGTTGGGTGGCCAGGTTACAGGCCCGCAAGTTCAAGATTGGAGTGATTTCGGGTAAGGAGAATGTGAGAGCAGATCATGTCTCTAGGTTGCAGGATGAAGGATACAAGATGAATGAGGTGGGGTTGGAGGATAATCCCACTAATATGGTTTATGTGATGTATGAAGGAGTAATTACTCATGCGGAATGGGATGGTGCATTAAATTCTGATGAGATGTGGATACAGATATTGGGATTTGTTCAGTCTGGATGGCCTGAGAGAAGGCTGTTAAGTGGAGAAGAAAGAGCAATGTGGGAGGTGAGGTCAGAGTTAACTGTGAAGAACAATATTTTATATTGATGGGATGGGGTAGTGGATCCAGGCAGTTTCACGCAGGAGGTTGATTGAAATGGGCCATCAGGAGCATATTGGTATTTTTAAAACCAAGAAACTTCTCAAGGGACACTACTGGTGGCCAGGGATTGACCGCGACATAGAGAGGGCGGTCAGATCATGTGTTGAGTGCAAAGTATCAGCAAAGGGTGTTGTGGCCAAACGCCAACCCATTTTTAAGGTGGATGCTGTGGCAGGAGTATGGTGTGATTTGGCGATGGATATTATAGGCACGATGGATTTGGGAAGTGGGTGTGGGAGGTTTATTGTTGTGGTAGTTGATATGTTTTCCAGGTGGACGGAATTTAGAATTGTGAGGAAGGTCTCAGCTCAGTGCATGATATAATTTGTACAATGTATTTTTGGAAGAGAAGGGTTACCTAGAACAATATTAACAGACAATGGAAAACAATTTGTTAGTGGCTTGTTTCAGGATTATTTGAGGTTGTGTGGGATAAAGTACAAAAGGATGGCTTTATATCAACCTCAAACAAATTGGATGGCAGAAAGAGCATGAGTGCAGTGACAGGTAAAGATAAAAAGACAGCAATAAGAGAACGTCTATATGCTGTGTTCTTAACTCCTCATGCAGAGATTGGAGTTAGTGAATTTGAATTGATGAGGGGCAGGAAACCAAATACTTGGTCTTTCCACAGTGGCTGGGGAGGGCAAGAGGAACTGATGGTGTGGTGGAGGAGGTTAGGAGAAGGATGGATGAGAGAAATGTTGGATGCGTGAGGAGAATGAACGAAGGGAGGCCAAGGAATGTTAACAGGATCAAAGATGGGGATTGAGTACGGGTGAAGAAGAGAGTCATCAAAAGGAAGGGTGATCCCATATATTCCGAGCCCGTTCAGGTGTTGCAAGTGTTGAGGCGTGCGTTGAAGGTAGAAAGTGGGTAGACTTGGAATTTGGCCACAGTGCTTAAAGTAAGTGTAAGATCCATTCGGAGTGGTGGGGAGAGATAACAGATGCATTTATTGGGATGCAGTTGGTATTTGTCCTTATTTATCCAATGATGAAGGAGTTGATGGATTCTGTATGCTCATATGACTGAATTCACTAAATGTGTCATAAATTCACTGGAAGTGAATATAGTTGTGGTCTTTCCAAATCACTTTGAAGTTTAAATTGTTTAATATAGGAAAGGCGAGAGATGTGTCATGTATTGGCCTGAGATGTGGATACAGAATGTTATGATGGAATATGAGGGAGGGATTCTTTCTTAGAATGGACAGTGATCAGAAGGGCGGTTGGAGGAAGATCTGTGTTGGGATGGTTGGGGGTCTTTATTATACTTTGTAACTTAGTAATAAAAGCTGACATACCAACAAGAAGGTGTAAAGACTAATCTTTTTAGCAGATAATTTATTGTTTCTTGGGCCTTAGTATTTTTGCATAGTCTGGAAAATCTCTCATCCCTTGGTATCTGCAGACAAGGACAAAGCACTTCTCTGGTCGGCACAGGGTTTAGTTTGAATCTCAAATATGTTTATTAAACAGTAAACTGTTAAATACATTGTTAAACAATTCCTCTGATATTGAAACAACCCACACATCCCTGATCCTGTCTTTCCTTACATCATCCTTATTCTACCTCATTGGATCTCCCCTTCTGGTTCCCCTGTACAATCTTGCTTGCTCATCCCAGTCCAGAGCTATTCCTAAAAGAGAAGATTTCTGAAAAGTGAGTAAGAATACATAGCCTCCACTGTAAGTATCAAATCCCTATCATAAAGTTTCTTTTTAACAGACACTGGATTTTCCATCAATGTATCGGCATCCATATCCATGCTGGAGAGTATAGCATTATCACAATCAACAAATCTATTAAGCATCACAATTAATTTAGCCAAAACTATGATACTTACATCCTCAAATAAGCAAAGTTGTTGTCGTGACCAAACCTTAGAGTGTCTGGAGACTCTGGCAACATAACTCACTGTTCCATCACACCTTTGTGGACGTAGGTAGAGCGGTCTAGTGTTTCCGAAGATGGCCGCCGCCTTGTCCATCTACACAGCCGGCACTCCGCTGTGCACATTGCAATCCTGATGCTGTTTGGGTCAGTCGCTGCCATGTGTTTCTTTGTCCCTCCCAGGAATTATCCTTACTTTGGGGCTACGGCCCTCTGTTCACTCCTCCGCCCTTCTTGCTTCTTCCTTCCTGATCCTTCCTTCCAGGTCCCTCCATCTTTGTGCTTCCCACCCTCCTTGCTTCAGTCGGGAATCAAACCCCTGCTTCTCCTGTACTTTGACTACTGCGGGCTATCATTTCACCTTTCAATCTGAGCCCCGGCTCCGGTCAGGTGTGGATTAACTGCTTCTCCTATACAACAGTGGAAATACTAAGATACTAATTTGGAGACCATTGTTATCATCAAGGGAACGAACATCACCTTCATTCAGATTTTTTATGCCATCCAGCTTTTTCCCTGTTGGTGGTGGCTTTGCAGAGTCCCTCCTGCTTGGAGTGTACCACAACCAAGCAAAGTGGCCCCCGCCGGAGACCACCCTTTTCGCTTGACTAAGAAGAAGAAAGCCTGCAGACCAAAGGAAAAGAAGAAGAAAGGCAACCCTTGAAGATTCAAGTGAGGAGTTTGATGTAGAAAAGCCATCTCCAGAAAGGAATCTTCAGGTTTTGAGAGTTTGCAACATCTGAAGACAGAAATGGCAAGCTTGGAGCAGTACCAGGAATTGGTGGTTGCCACTCAAGGGCTCACCATGGAGATACAAACCTTAAGATCAGAGAATGTTGCTTTTATACAGTTAGTTGCTGCACATGAGGATCAGAGAGGTGATCTACCACCTTTGGTCTTTCCTTTGGGGAATTCCCGGATGCTTGTCTGGGTCCGCTTTTTGGTTTCCAATATGGTGGGTAACGATTTGGCTTGGGCCACCCCTATGGTTACTGCGGCTGATCCTGCTCTAATGGATTATACACACTTTATTCAACTATTCAAGGAATACTTTGAGAGACCAGAGGTACTCTTAATTTCTTACAAAAACCTGCTGGACATAAGACAAGGGTCAGCTAATGTACAGACATATGTCTCTGCTTTTCAGAGGATGGATTCTGAGGCCGGCTGACCAGAGAATGCTCAACAGATTATTTTTCAGAAGGGTCTTCAGGAGGACATTAAGGATGAACTAGCAAGGATAGCCCGTCTGGCCACATTCCAGGATTTGGTTTCCCTTTCTCTCAGATAAAGTACAGTCTAACCGAATGGAGATCGGAAAGGCGGAAACCACTGATCCCTGCCATTCAGGCAGAAGGACCCTCTCTTGATGAACCTATACAAATCGGGGCAACAAGAGGCCCCCTAAGCCCTGCAGAGCATAAGAAGAGAGGAGACCAGGGCCTGTGTATGTACTGAGGTTCAAATAAACATATTTTACAGAGCTGCCCTGAAGTACCCCCACGACACCAGGGAAATTAACAACTCCGACCTTGAACAGAGTAAGGAAGGGGCGGTAATGAGAAGTCCATGTGATAGCACCCAGAAAGTAAGGGAACAATGTGACAATTGTGTCATGGTATTTTGAATTACCCTAACCACTGTGAACAGGCCACCCATTGAAGTCCAGGCAATGTTGGATTGCAGAGCAGCCGGGTATTTTATGGATGCATCCTGGGAAGAAGAAAGAGACATACCTTGTCAAGACATGAGGGAACGCGTACCAATTGAAGGTGTGGATGGCTCACCCTTGATATCCGGGCCCATCGCTCAAGGCACCCGCCTGGTTCTTATGTCCCTGTTTCAAAATGAAGAAGAGATCTTATTCTACCTCATACACTCTGCTCATTTCCCCCTGATCCTGGGCATTCCTTGGTTATGCAAGTCTAACCCTACCATAGACTGTATGTTGAACACCTGTCAGTTCCAGTCCCAGTACTATTATCACACTTGCCTTCCCAAGGGTGGTATTAGCTTGCAATTTGGGTCTCCTGTAGCCTTGTTGTCATCCGTAGTTCTCTCCATTCCACTTCATTACTGTACTTTCCAGGATGTCTCTGAGGCATTAACTCCCAGAGAATTGCCCACCCATCATCCAGAAGATTGCTTCATCGATCTGCTCCCTGATATAATTTTACCCTTTGGCAGAATGTTTCCCTTGCCCCTATCAGATAAGAAGGCTCTTTGCAAATATTTTGACTGCAATCGCCAGCATGGGATGATTCAGGAATCCAAGTCATGGTCTAAGACCATGTATCGACCACCGCAGACTCAACAGTATGATCATCCCAGACGGATATCCCATGCCTCCTATAAAGGACATTCTGGAAGCAGTCCAGGGGGCCAAACTCTTAACCAAGCAATCTTCCAGATATTTATGAACAAGATATTCGCTGACCTCCTGTTTAGCTCTGTAGTGGTATACCTTGACGATATATTGGTATATTCCTCTACCTTGGAAGAACATAGACAGCATGTCACGGAAGTCTTGCTTTGCTTTTTTCAACATCACTTACTTGCAAAACCAGAGAAATGTGTTTTCAAAGCCTCATCTGTCTCCTACTTGGGGTTCATCCTTACCGAGGAGCAAGGACAAATCAATCCCAAAAAGACCAAGGCGATCATTCAGTGGCCAGAAACGAAGTTTGTCAAGGACATTCAGCATTTTTTGGTGCTAGCAAACTTGTAATCGAAAATTCATACATCATTTTTCAGAAATCATCCGACCCTTTATGGCCCTACTGAAGAAAGGTGTATGATTCAATTGGTACAGCAAAGATTACACTGGATTTCAAGTACTAAAATCGTCCTTCTGTGCTGCACCCATTCTCCTACAACCTAATCAGGCAAACCCCTTTATTGTTGAGACAGATGCTTCCGGAGTTGTTTTGGGAGCCGTGCTTCTATAAGCCGGAGACGATGGATTGGAACACACAGTGGCTTACTATTCCTGCACGCTCACAACAATTGAGAGGAATTATTCTGTCCTGAAAAAGGAACTACTTGCCATACGTCAGGCTTGTATGGAATGGTGTCACCTTTTCCAGGGTGCTTCATATCTTTTTGAAGTACATACTGACCACCGCAACCTCAGAATTCTGCAGCAAATGGAATGCCATAACTCACGACATGCCAGATGGGCCTACTCTTTGCCTCAATTTGACTGTGTGGTCTCTTACATATCAGAAAGAGAAACTGTCTGGGCTGATGCCTTGTCTTGAAATTACGGAGAAGATACAGAAAGATATGAGGGTAACGAGAGAATCCTTGCAGGAAAGAGTTTGATAGGTTAAGTCAACACATTTTCATATGACGTCAAGAAGGATTCTAGAGGCTATGAATTCAATTCATCCTTGGAGTCCCTCCGGACTCTTCGTTCTGACGAAGGCCTTTTCTTTTAAGACATTAGGTTGTTCTTGACAACAACAGATCTACAATCCTTGGTCATGTCCTGGTGTCATGACAAAAACACAGCAGGACACAAGGGAACTGCAGCCACCTTGGAACTGATACATTGTTCCTTCCAGTGGCCTTCCATTAAGAAGGGCATAAGGAAATATGTGGCGTCCTGTCCCTACTGTCCTCAAAACAAGTATTCTACAGCCAAACCCTTGTGACTCTTACAACAAGATTTCTGCCGAAGGGCCCATGGCAACATATTTCAACAGACTTCATTGTTGATTTACCACCATCTCAGGGACATATTGCCATAATGGTCACCATAGACTCGTTCAGCAAACTGGCTCACTTCACACCCTTAGTTGGACTTCCTTCTGCTCCACAGATGGCTTCAGTGTTTCTCCGAGACATTGTCAGGCTACATGGCTTGCCCAACACAGTGATTTCCGATAGAAGCACACAATTTACTTCCGACCTTTTTGTTCTACTCTGTGTACTCATTTGGGGATTCATTGAGCTTTGTCATCGGGCTATCACCCTCAAAGCAATGGTCGAACAGAGAGACTTAATGCAACTTTGGAGCAGGAACACCAGTGTTTCAGCAATAAAGAACAGGGAAAATTATATAATTTGTTGCCCATGACGGAATGTGTCTATAATAATACTGCACACTCTGCCATAGGAATGAGTCCTTTCTTTTGTACCTACAGGTGCCACCCAAGACATCTTCCAACCACAGCCTTCCCACCTTCAAAGGTGCCATCAGTGGATTCACTTTTAGCAACTCTTTTACAATCACAGAGAGAGGTCTATCAGAACCTGGAAATGAGTGAGGGTACCTTCAAGCTGTATACATGTCGAGGCAGGAGAGAGAATTCATTTTGGGACATGGGATCTACGGCATGGTCGTCCACCAAATACCTACCATGTTGGTACGCCCTACTAAATGTTCTCCTTGATATATCAGACCTTTTGAGGTCGAGACCAAGATCAATCCAGTTGCCCACAGACTTCGACTACCCAAAAGCTTAAGACTCTTGTTTTTCATTCTTCTCTGTTGAAGCCCTATCTCCATGACACCTATTCATGCAAAAGGAAGACATTCACCATGGTCAATAACAATCAACCAGAAGAATATGAAGTATCTCGAATCATTGATTGCTGCTATAAACATGGACGATTGCAATACCTGGTACATTTGAAGAGTTATTCAGAAGACGAGAGAACTTTGGAACCAATGCGTAATATCCATGAACCCGCTTGGTTTCTCAGTTCCACAGGTGCTGCCCATGAAATCATTTTAACTGGGTTATCAAATATGTCTTTATTTGAATTATAATTAAATTCAAATGTATTGATTGTATTTTCAAATCATGACAATTGCTTTACTACTTCCATCAGCTCCTTCCCCATATACCAATGTCTCCATTTCAGATTATTTTAAAAATATGAAGATCTTTGAATTCTTGGTGTTTATGATTAAGTAGTTCTTTTTGACATATTCCGCAACTACTTACAATTTAATTTGCAATCTGATCGCAGTCTGCTAAAAAAATGAAAGATCTACATATGCTATCAATTTAGGTGAAGATGACCAAATCAGACTGGAAACAAGTGTATTAAATAGCTCTTACAAATCTGCAATATACAGGTTGAAGAGATCAGGTTCCAGTATGCATCATTGCATTACGCCTAATTCTCTACTGAATGTTTTTGATAGAGCCCCCTCTTTTGTCAACCTTATTTTAATTTGTGTGTCAGTGTGCAATAGCATTATCAAAGCAGATCTCTATCAACTATGTCAAATGTGAAAGGTTGACTCTCTCCATATAAATAGTTGTTACATTTTTCCCCAGGGCACTTGATTTCAATAACTTCAATATCATTTCATTATGGCTGGTGCCCAATGTCCTCCTAAACCCCACTTGAAATTTGGAAAGTCTTACATTCTCAGATCCCCAAAGCTCTACTTCTTTGAAGAGGAATGAAGCAAACAGTTTGCTTAAACTGTACAACAGGGATTTGGGTTGTCGGGGGGAAATTCTCCCGGGGTCTGCTGGGCCGTCTGCGGACCCCCGGGCAGGGAGGCCCAAACTCCTCCCGCATATCCCAAAGATGAGTATGAGGCACACGCAAGAAGCAAGGTGGTTCTGCTGTTTATTAAACAACGGCAGGGATGGGTCAAGGATCGTACGCGTCCGTCCTGACTCTCGAAATTCGTGGGGCTCGCAGGCCCTTTTTACCTCAGTATGACGCGCTACTTGCGTCACCTGGGAAAGTTAGCAAAAAACCTATCGTCACTCTGGATTGGTTCCTCGAGTGGTAGGGTTAGTATAGCATACGTATAGAGAACGCTGTTAGTGGTTAAGGGTCAGTCAGGTGGTATACTTGGGTTGTCCCTTCTATTAGATACATGAAAATTGTTACACGAAGACCCGTGATGATTGGATAATGTTAATGGCGTCAGTGATGAGTGCCCCATGTTCTAATCGGTCCACTCGCGAGCCCCCCAGCCTGGGACCATCGTTGTTCCCAGCTCGCGGTGAACCTGTCATTTGCAACAAAATGTAACTATGTGTTTGTGCAGACAATGCGTGGATTTGTTCATATGCTTGAGAGCAGACTACTCCCACCGCCGCAGGTGTCCATTGAGTTGCTTCATTGTTGCTGCCTGCATCTCAAAACGTGGGACCCAGGCGCCGCCTCCCTCCTGGGTCTGGCACCCTGTCAGGTTCGGCTTGGTCACATAAGGAGAGACCATATTTGAGGCAGAATTCTGCACATTTAATGTTGCTTTTTCCACTGTGTGTCTGGCTTAGTTTGCAGGTGTTACCTTGGCTTCGGCCTGTGACATGCAAGTTTGCAACATTGTTCCCTTGGCTGTCCGTTCTCGCCGGGCTCATTCTGCAGGGTCAGCAATTGTACTCTTGCTCATTCAATGTTTGTGGAGGCTCTTGCTTGCGGCCTACTTGGGCCTGGTGCATAGGTGGGGATGTTTGATGCACGGCACTTTAAGTTACGGTATCATATTGCTTTATCCCCAGTATCATGTCTTCGTTATATTTCTCATTGCAATGCATGGGTTAGGAGAAGCGTCAGCAAGCATTTTAGATGAGTTCGTTGTGCGTCTTGCGTTTCTGCATTTTGAAAAACCTATGTGAAAAATAATAAAGATGCCCGTCAGTGGGTGTGTCCGTCACCTACGTCATAGCACTGAATATGTTCTTCGTGTGGATTGGTGTGGGAGTGTCCAGTGTGCATGTTTGCACGGGTGTTCTGACCGTTGGCTAGGTCGTCATGGCATCTCTAACGATGTGTTTATTTACTGTTGAATGGTTCAGTCGAGTTCATCCATGCCGCAGGTGTCGGCTTGGGCAGGGCAGGCTGGTGGGCAGGCTGGTGGGCACATCCGTATGTTCCTGTACCAGGGTATTTGGTCGTCTGGTAGATAGGCAAACTCCTCTCGTGGCGGGTGTCTGGGCCGCGATCTTCTAGGCCAGGGGCGTGAGGGGATTGGTGGGACTCTTTTGTCCCATTCTCCCACTTCAGTCCCCCCTCTGGTCGACTTGCCGACCAAAAACATATCTTTTTCCTTATCTCCTCTTACTCTCCATATTTTAGTTACTCCCCCCAAGTGTCCATAGTGGTTGATATGGTCTTCAAATGACCAATACATATATACACATGTTCCTCCAGGTGTGCAGTATACCCATTTCCCTATGTAGCTCCTTGGGTTTCTTGGGTTTTCGAGCTTCACAGATGGTGGGTCCAGGTGGTTGGTGATGATCTGTTTGCGCAGTTTTTCTCTTTCTTTTATTATTGTGCCTGTGTGCTGGCCATCATCTGTTGGCATCAAGGAGTGCATACCAACCATTTCGATCATTTCGTCTGTAGTACGTGCCTTCCGGGCCTTCCAGAACCTTATTAGGATCAGTGCAGCTCCAGCCAGTATTATGCATCCAACTATAATCTTCAGTCCGTCCGACAGCCAAAATGGCATCCATGACCATAACATTGAACACCAGCTGTCATCCTTCTTCACTCCTTTACTTTCTTCCATCATTTTGGAGTGCATCTGGGCCAGTTGTGATACTGCTTCTGTCAGTGTACCATTGTCAGCATCGTTAGCAGGAATAAATGTGCAGCATGATTGTCCTATCTTTGCGCAAACTCCTCCTTCCATTGCTGTAAGGAGATCTAATACATATCTGTTCTGTAGTGCTACCATCCTCACTGCTCGCAGTTCCTCTTTTATTGCGTTGAATCCATTTACTGTAGAATTAATTGTCATCATTAGCTCCCATCGAGTTATCTGGAGCCATTTTGCGTTTGCGTAAGCTTGTAGTCCCGGATGTATTATTGACGAGAAGAACATTGCTGCTCTGCTGAATAGTCTATGTTCTGGTGGGATTGAAGTGAGTGCTGTTTCCGACCTTCCCCATAGGTAATTTCCTGTCAGAGGTTCTCCTTGTCTCTTCTTTCTATTCAGGACCTTGTTGTTGTTGTTGTTTTCGTTCTCTGACCCCGTCTGAGGTTTTACAGATCTCTTCTTCCTCTTGTTTCGTTCATCCATTTTAGGGAGTTCGCCATGGTCACATGTTTCTGGGGCACCACTAGTGATGGTACATTAATGTGTACCATTGTGCATATACCATTCCACAGAGGGGGCAGTGTGTGGTATGCCTTGTTTCGGCAGGCCCAGTAGGTCCTTTAATACTGCTGTTCCTGCTCCCCCCTCAGGTAACTCTATCACGCTTGCACAGTTGGTGTTGTATCCCACGTCCACTTCTCCTCTATGTTGGTAGCATATCTTAGGTGCAGACAGCGGCAGTATGCTCATTGGGTCTTCATTTTTCTCCATCCATGTCAGCATGGGTACGTACTTGCCCCAAATCGTCCAACATCTGTTATTGTGTTCATCAATAGTTGTAATATTTTCTCTTGTTACCATGTTGCTGCCAATCACTCCTATGTCCCATTTATTGTCCATGTACACCTTCCCTGTTATTGTTACCACTGGTCTTTCTCAACATCCTTGTGTACCAGGAACTTCAGTGGCGTACCAGTCACATGGTAGGTATTGTAGTGTTACTTTCTTCATTTCTCCCTTTTCAGGACCACTTGTCATGTATCTGAATGCTTCAGCATGCAAACTGCTCTTGTGGTAACTCAAATAAGTCTTGAGGAAGTTGTTTTCGTATGGATATTCGCCTCGCGTTTTCCACACCAGTCTCACCACCGTCCCTTGAAATCTCCCTCTCGTTTGGAATAGTGCCAGGTATATTATACACCGTGCAGTCTTTTCATCTATTTCCGTGGCAACAAATGTTCGAGAAGCGCTCATGGCGTATGGGATCAATGAGCAGACGTAGCAGCTGTCTTCTGTTGTCTGCTTACCTATTTGGGTCATGTGTTGGTACCACATGTTGTTCGAGACGTGTGCTGAATCTGTTATGTAATTATCAATACCTTTATTATCCGAGTATGTGCTGCGTTTAACTCTATTTCCCTTATGTGGAGGCTTGCTAGTACCACCTGACATAACACCTGTTGCAGCCGTGGGTGGGGGTACATTAGGTTTGGGTACAGCCAAAATATTGATAGCATAACTTTTCTGCCATACAGAGGCAGCCAAAAACCCAGTGATCATCAAAATCCCTATCATCTTTATTACAGAAGCCAGTATCACCAGCATTTTGCTCTTACCTTGCTGCAGTCCGGCAGCTTATTCTTGCGACGTTAAAGTTGCCCGCCTGAAAATTCTCAATAGGCTTGTTATTAGTGATAGTTGTTGTTTTCAAGCTCTCCCTATCAAGTGGTCGTTCAGTGCCCAGGCGAAGAGCTGTTCCCACGCCAATCTAAGCGATCTGTCTCTTAGGGCAGGCAAGTGTTGGTGAAGATGGGGCATTGATTGTTCTATGGCCAAGATAAATGCTGTGTAGTAGACACGTACCCTCCTTCTTTTTAGGTACTTTGGCCTTTTTATGTGATAGACAAATTGGTGTGATAGGGCTTCAGGGTAGTTATCGTCTGAGGGTAGCATCTACTCCTGGGCAATGGACTTTATTAGTTAGCTGTTTTCTTAGCAATACAATAATACGCGGTACCTGCATGTGCGAAAAAGAAAAAGAGAACATTCAAGTGTTTACATGTGTATATGTGCAAGACAATGTCCTTCAATTGGGTGGTTACTGTAGTGGGTAGGAGGCCGGTGGGCAGAGGGTTTGGGGTTCAACTGGCAGAAGTCTCTTTATTCTTTGATCGTGTGACCATGGGGTGGGTGGTATGGGAATTACCAGTTTCTATTTCAGTAGTTGTCTCTGGGGAATCTGGGGGGTGGAAGGGGTGGAAGGGTATGGAGACACTTAGGTCATCAGCTGTGGTAGAAGTCTCTTCCTCCGTGGGTGACGCTGTCGCTGTTCTTCCAATGGCCCTGTCGGTGACGCTAGGGCGGGTCTGGAGTTTGCAGATCTTTACGTCGTGTAGATGATTCCAAGCACGCTTATCCTGCAACTTTACTGCTCTCGTAGATACCTCCTCTACAAGGTGGGGACCAGTGAAGCGTGGGCTGTTCCACTTTCTATTGAAATTGCGGAGTAGCACGTGGTCACCTTTAGCAATTTTGCACAGTTTTTCATTTTCCAATCCTTGGTCCTCGTCTTCTTGTTGATAACTCTTAGACCCGCCCCGCGTGCGCTCGAGCTGTTGAGACACAATCACTACACTAGTAATCAAAGAAGACACATATTGGTACATTTCATCACCAAGAACAGTTGCAGTGTTTTCATAGTCTGTGAATGCCCTTGATGTTGGCGTTAGAGGAAGGCGCATTTGACGTCCGGTCACCACCTGGTGAGGAGTGAGGTGGTGGTTGGAGCCTGGTCTATTCCTCAGCTCAAATAGAGCTAGCGGAAGGCAATACAACCAACTCTTCTTTGTTGTTTGCTGTATCTTTGCAATTGCCTCCTTCAATAGGCCATTCAGGCGTTCGCATTTACCATTGGCCTGTGGGTGATATGCACATGCAAATTTATGCTTGATGTTCAGTAAGGATGTGATGTGCTGGAACATTTCATTAGCGAAATGCGGGCCGTTATCCGACCGCAGTACCTCGCACACTCCCCACCTGGGGAAAACCTCCCTCACCAGAAATTTAGCTGCTCTAAATGCATCTGGATGTGAGCAGGGTCCTGCCTCAATCCACCTGGAGAATGGGCATACCACTACAATCATATACCTATTTCCTTGACATACGTTGATCATATCAACGTAATCAATATGGATGTGCATGAAGGGTCCCTCTGGCCGGGGTATAGATAAAAGTTGTCACATGGGAATTTAACTCGGGACAGAACCAATCTTCCCTAATTCGTGCTGCAATAACTTCCTTGCCTGTGTGGGCTGGGTGGTGGAGTTGGCTCAGGGCGGTGTTCAATAGTGCCAATGGCATTACCATCTTTCCAGTGTTACCCTGACACCATAGTGCGTCAGTTGGCGACATTGTACATCCTCTTTTTACCCATATTTCTTTTTCTGCCATTGGTGCAGCCGCTTGTATCCATTATCTGTGTGGCTGGGAGATGAGTGTACCCTTCTCTTATCAACATCTCTTTAGCTATCCCCCTCCCTCTCCCTCTCTCTGACTCTGGGGGGTTCCATATCTCACCAAAATATGCAGCATACTTTGCATGTGCGTCTGCTGCTGCATTTCCTTTTGAGATATGATCTTCTCCATTAGTGTGTGTGGTACATTTGACCAAAGCTAATTCTTGGGGGTCATTTATTACTTCAATTAATTCAGCTAATAAGAGAGCATGTTGCACTGGGTTGCCGTCAGCTCTCCTAAACCCTCTTCTCCTCCATTTGGACAATCCTGAGTGGACAGTAGACGTGGCATATGCGCTGTCGGAATATATAGTCACTTTTTTGTCAAAGCTTTCCTTCAATGCCAAGATCAGTGCAACCAATTCTGCTGCTTGAGCAGAGTAATGTTGTGGTAATTGTAGGCATTTCACCGCCACACACACCACTTCCTCTGTCATTTTTACCACTGCTGCCCCAGTTCTCCTTATCCAATCACTTTGGTCTATTGTTGATGACCCATCAATGAACAAGAGCTCTCCTCCATTTAGCGTGTCCTCTTCAACTTTTCTAGTACATGAGTACATTTCGGTAGTCTGCGTACAATCATGTGCATAGTCGCCTTCCTCAATGACTTCCGCTATAAACCTTGCAGGATTAACTGTGCTGCATCTAACAATTGATAATTCTGGTCTAGATAAGATGATCTCATAACCTGACGCCCTCTGTGTGGTTAGTGTGGACTTAGGCTTGTTCAATATTGCAAATAGTGCATGTTCCACAAATAGTGTGGTTGGGCACCCCATTGTAATTGATGATGCTTTCTCTACCGCGAAGGCATCTGCGGCGAGACCTTGTTCGCAAGGGAAATGTCCTAACATTACAGGATCCAAGTGACCGCTGTAAAATGCTACTGGTTTGTAACCCATGCTTGTTTTTTGAGCCAACACTGCTTTCATTACTGCTGAGTCGCAATGTGAAAATATAAAGAATTGTCGATCATAATCTGGGGTGGCCAGTACCGGAGCAGTTGATATTGCATCTTTCAGTTCATCAAAGGCCTCTTTCATTTCCATTGTCCACCCGAATTTTTTCTCCCCTTTGTTAGCTTCTCTTAATGCCTCAAGTAGGGGTCCAATGTATGTGATGTAATCAAATACCCATGCTCTACAGTAGTTGCACAGTCCCAGGAACTGTTGCAGTTCCCTCACTGTTTGTGGCAATGGCGTTTTTGATATGGCCTGTGCTCTTTGTGGTGCAATCTTTCTTCCGTATTGGGATATGAGCTGACCAATGTATAGTACCTGTTCCTGACAGTACTGTAACTTTTCTTTGTCTACCTTGTAACCCTTTTCAGCCAATATTGTCAGCATCTTCAATGAGTCCTCTCTGCATTTTTTTTACGCTTGTGCTGCAAATTATTATATCGTCAACATACTGCAACACTGTGCTTTCCAATTCATTGTTTCCCAAGTCCATCTGTATTACTCTGTTGAAAATTGAGGGTGACTCGCAGTACCCTTGTGGCAATCTGGTGTGTTTCCATTTTGTGTTTCTGTACGTGAAGCATGTCAGATCTTGTGAATCTGGGTGCAGGGGTATTGAGAAAAAGGCATTTTTGAGGTCAACCACTGTAAATCGTGATGCCTCTGCTGGAATGCCACACAATATTGTGGCCGGGTTTGCTGCTATGGGGTATTCTGCTTCCACTATGTCGTTCAAGGGCCTGAGGACCTGGATGAAACGCCAAGACCCTCCTTTAGCTTTGCGCACTGGATATACGGCTGTGTTACATGGTGATTCTGATGGTACCAATATGCCATTATTTATAAGGGCCGTTATTGTTTCATATATGCCCTCATCTGCCTATTTTGATAGTGGGTATTGCTTCACTCTAGGGAGTATTGCACCTTTTTTCAATTTTATTCTACTCCCCCTATACTCTTTATGCACCCCACGTCATAGGGACTAGTAGTCCATAATGATGTTGGGACTTTTGCCATATCCTCCTCAAAGAAGGGAACTGGGGTGGATGTGGGTGCTTCAAGTGCCATTGCAATTTTCTGTGCCACTTGTTTGTATGTCACTCTTAGCCATATGTCTACACTCATCATAAATACCATTTCACCTTCTTCCTTTTCTTCTGAAAAGAGCTCCTCATCTGACACCTGGGTGAGCCTGCATCCCTCAGGTAGGGCTATCACTGCCCTCCATGCTCTTCCTTCCCTGTCTTGGGTATGTACTGCGATATAATCAGCAGTTGCTATAATGCTCTCCATGCTCACTGAAATCACCTTTCCTTCTGGTTCATTGGCTGGTGTTTCTGGTCTAAACAAATAGGCTGTTGGCCTCCTCCAGATCTTTCCTTCTATTCCTGGCATCCATGCGAATGCCATGTCTGTTCTGTACTGGAACAGTTCGCCATCTACTGGCTCAGCCCTAATCACTGTCTGTCCACAGTATGCTTGCATAATTTGTCGTGCAGTGAGCATGTTTATTCCAGGGGTGGAGCAAATTATGCCGTCCTCCGTAAAGGAGATCGTCATATTCAACCTGCTCATTATGTCTCTCCCAAGTATGTTTACTGGTGAGTCCCTTGAATATAAAAGCGGGACGGACATGTCATAATCCCCTATCGATAAGTGAATGCTATCAGTAAAGGGAACCAACCCCCTAGCCCCAGAGAATCCTTGGGTGTTCATGGCCTCACCTGACATCTTAAATTTACCTTCCCTTATGCAAGACCGGGTCGCCCCGGTGTCAACATGGAATGATAATTTTTTGTCACCTATCGTTACCTCTATGCGTGGTTCCTCCTTACTATTAGGTGTTACCGACAGGATGGGACACACCAAGGCCGTCTGTGGGCTGTCCTATTGAGGGTATAATGATTGACCACGTCCTGTGTAAGGGTTGTGTCCCAGGACCGTCACCCTTCCCAGTTGTGTTTGCTGTAGTTGTGTATTGGTAGAGGTTATTTTATGGTCTTGAATTTGGGCAGGTTGCTGTACTTGCTGCACTTGAGGTTGTTGTGTTATCGCTACCTGTTGTTGTGGTAGTGAATATGTCTGTGGCTGTTGTTGTGTTACTAGTTGTTGCTGCACATTTCCCGGTTGCAGTGCCTGCTGTTGTTGGATGCCCTGCTGTTCCCTTGTAGGCCCTTGTTGTCCCTGTTCTCCCCATGCTGGTGTACCGGGTCGCATTCTACATGTGCGTGTCATGTGCCCTAGTAATCTGCAAATCCAACATACCGGTGGTTCCCTGGTCTGCCATGGAAAGCTCCCTGAATTGTCCTGGTATACTGGTTGCCCGGTGGGGTAGAAATTTCTGAATCCTCCCCCTTGCTGTTGTGTGTTATAGCCATATCCCCTCCCCCTCATCATTCCTCCCCTTCCCCTGTTATAATTATAATATCCAGCTCCTGGCGTTGAGTATCCTCCTCCCATGTTAGTCGTGTATGGTTGGGGTGGTGGCAGCTGTTGTGCTACAATCTGTGATGATTGTATTTGGGAGGGATCTTGTGCAGCCACTACCTGTGTGGGGTTTTGAGTCATTGTTGTAGGTGTAGTTATTAGTGCAAACACTTGAAATTGTCACCTCTAAATGATTGCGCAGCCCTGAGCAAATGGTAAATGTCCTATTCAAATTGAGTGGGTAACTGGACAACAGATACAGTGAAACAAAGAGTCCAAAGCAAGTAGATTCTTCAGTCAAAATACGCTGTTGAAACAGATTTTATGAAATGATGCAAAAACAAGACTGCCGACACGTGTTTCGACCCAGAACAATGGGTCCTTTTCAAGGCAAGACTGTGGTGTTAGTATGATTCATATGCATTCAAATACAGCAATATATTATGTAATCATGCCATAAAGATAAGAACATTTGAAATTTAAACAAAATTAACCAGCAGAGGAAGAAGAGGAGGCCAGGGTTAAAGAAGAGAAATGCAAACAAGAAAGAAAAAAGCCCATATGTACATTACATCATGTCAAAGAGCAAAGCAACCATTTCAATGTGAAACATATTCCAAGTAAATAAGAAGTAAATAAAAAACATTTGATTTATTACCATGTATTGTGGAACCAAAAATCGCGGTCGAAGTGCCAATATGTGAATGTCCATATGATGAAAACAAAATAATATGTAAAAAAGAGAGAGAAGAAAAGTAGTTATTAGTGCACCTTCCATCGTGTATTTAGTAAGTTTTTTCTGTACCAATTTAGCCTCTTCTGCTTTTCTATCCTCTTCCTTTTGTTTCATCTTTTCTTGCCATGTCCTACAATGATGTACTATCGTCAATTGTATTTCTGACCATGCTTTTGCTTCCATCCCTACTACCTTCTTCAGTTTTTTCTGCACTGCTTCTGGGAGCCCTTGTATTAGTATATGATAGAATATTGCTGGTGTTTTGTCCCATTGTTCTCTAGTTTCTATACGCCACTTCTCTTGAATTTCCTGGATATAATCAACAGGATCTTCGTTCTCACGCATCTTGCGTGATGTAATTGCTCCTATGTCTGATGTGTCTGGGTACTGTACCCTCAGTGTTTGCCATAATGCATGTCTGCAGTTTGCGAATTGTGCCCCATCGTGTGATGTGTTTGTTATTGTGACCCCGGGGAAGCCTGCTCTCTTCCAGATGTAATCTGCTGCATCCCCCAATATTGATATTAGAAGGCCCTTTACATCCCCGACTGCCAGTTTCTGTCCTGCGGTGTGTTTTTCCATTTCATATATCCATTTTCCCGCACCTCCACTTAATGATGGGAGCCTGCACTTTATATTTTCCTTGTCTGCATGCTTCCAAGGGACGTATTGTGGTCTAACCCCTCCCCTCTCCAGAAGTGGCATTAAGTTGTGTCCTGTTTTACCCCCTGGGATCCCCAAAGTCAAGTCTGTGTACCCCTCCTCTTCTTCCGTGTCGTCTACATCGTCAATTGTGTCCATATTTCCCCTGCTCGTAACAGTTTCTCCTCCATCTCTACCCCTTCTTTTATTATTTCCTTTATTTGATGTGGGCGTGTGTATTTGTTCTTCCTGCCTGCGTCCAGGGAGATCTCTAAGCCTGCCTGCATAGGGTGTGAGTTTGTGAGGGGCGGGTGCGGGTGTAGGTGGCCATGTTGCACGGGATGAGTGTAGGGTGGTGGAGCATGTTGGACGGGATGATGAGGGTGTAGCTGCGCGTGTCTGCCTTCCCGCCATTCCTTGCTCTTCCCCCTCACTTCCCTCCAGTTCTTCCTTTCTCCTGCAGGCCCATGGTGATTCTCTATTTGTCCGGGTGATGTATAATTTATCTAGGCTTTCCCTTTCACTATTTCTTCCTTCCATCTCCATTCCTTCGTCTTCCTCACTACAAAAGTCATCCAGGAGTGACAACCCCCAATCTGTCTTTTTCCCCCTAATCGTTACTGTTTTTAAGTCTATTAGATCCGTTCCTCCTGTTTCTTCTTTACCAATTGCTCCCCTTTGTGCTGATGTTGTTGCTACTTCTGTGTCTCTGCGTACATACCTCCTTACTTCACTCTCCCCTCTCCTATCTTCTCTTTCCCCTTCTTTTTTCTCCGCTATCTCTCTACCAATTTCCTCTCTTTTCTTTATTAATTCCTCCATTACTTCACTACTCATCTTTTCCAATATCCTTTCCTCTTCTCTCTTCTTTTCCCATCTCTCTCTTTCCCGCTCTAATATGCTCTCTATCATCCTCCATTCTTTGTATTTCTTTGTTGTTTCTGATAGTATTCTCCTCTTCCATATTTCCATTTCTTTTTCTTTCTCTTCTTCCTCTCTTTTCTTGTCACGCAGTGCCGCTCTTGATACTCTTTCTGCTGCTGCCTTTACCCTTTTGGCTTCTCTCTTTCGCTCCTCAGTTCGTTCCCTCATTTTTTCCAACTCATTCTTACTTTCTTTCCTTTCCCGTGCTCTCTCTCTTTCCTCTCTCTCAAGCTGCTTGATCAGTGCATTCTGCTCATCCCTTAATTCTGCTAATCGTTCCTCCAAAATCTCTTTCTTTTGTTGTAACAGCTCTTCCTCCTTTCTTTTTCCCTCTTCCCCTTTCATTTCACTCTTTGTGGTATTATCCTCATCCATTTTCCTTACCACCTCCTTCTCTTCTCCTGTTAATGAACCTCGTAATTTTAATAATACCTGCGCAGCTACCCACTCATCATGTCCTATTGCCGCGATCTGTTCTTCGCCAGTCCTCCCCTCCCCTGCGGGCATCTTCGTACGAGCTGATCCCGTCGTACTAGTCTGCTCCCCTCCCGTGTGGCCACCTGTAGCTGTATATGGTGGCGGGCTGTATGCCGGGTTCGAGTACCCCTCAGCCGCCCTTAATTGTTCTCTTACTATTTCTTGTAGTTCTGTTAAAGGATATAACCCCCCTCCCTCCTTTTTCACTACCTTCGCTAGGGGCATATCGTCGCTCTGTTCCTTTTTATTTCCTTTTCGTTTAGGTTGTTACTCTTTTCTCCTCCCTCTTGTCCATTCCCTGTGTTCTGTGTGCCTTCACTCTCTTTTTCCCCATTCTCTTCTTCCTCCTTAATCTTCTTCTCTTCCGTTGTTTCCCCCATAGTGAACATTCCGTTTGGTCCTGGTCGGGTCCCTTGGAACATCCTCCATAAGTTAAACACCTCCACGTGGTGTGTCAACTTCTTCCCCTTGTATGTGTTATGCAGATGGGTTAATAGTGAATGTTGGGTATATGGATCGAAACTGCCATTAGGCGGCCATGGTGTCGTCATTTTGTTGTCTGTCCCCTGTGTCCATTCTATACTGTATTTGATCAGTTTCTCCCTATGGGGTGACAGTGTTTTACATATATGCTGTAGCGGGGTAGTGAGGGTGTTCCCCCACCCTCCCGATCCTGTCCCGTATGACATAGTAGCACTTTACTTGTTATCCTACCCCTGTATGGTAGCGGTTATCTTGCTAACAGTGTACACTATACAATCTCAGATCTTTACCTGGCCCCGTAATTTTGGGGACTTTCGATCGTCCGCTAAAGAAAAATAGTAAGATATAGCATTTGCATTTGTATATTCTTTTCTTTCTTGTCTTCCTTCACCGAACACCTTTACGGCCCCCTACGGCCGAGGCGCACGTGGCCCCCTGCGGCTGCGTGCCCTGTGTGACGTTCTTATACAGCCGTCCCACTTTGTTTTACCCCTCCTCCTCTTTCTTCACTTGTCGTGGCCGGCGTTCTCCGTGCGCGGCCACGTCCCCCTCTTCGCCTTTGTCCCGATCTACTCGTTACCGTTTATCTTCGTCTCCACTCCCTTACCATTATTCTCTTCCCCACCACTCTCCAAAAAATGCCTTGTGTTCGAGATATCCTATGAAAGCCCTACTGGTGACGTCACCGATCTCTTCCAAAACTACTGGTAAGTTCTTCACATGTTTTTAAAAGTACGAAATACGCTTGCAATCTACCCCCGTTAACCCCACAGCTGTCCTCTTGTCACGCCTGGAACAAGGTAATCAACAATATAATCAGACTGCGCACGCTGCGTCGCCTCGCGTGTGATACGCCCCTCGACAGGAGGCCTTAACCAGCCAATTATCTTCCGTATTAGGCAACCAGCTAGCTACCGCCTACAGGGAAACGTCATCTATCTATCGAGTTTTCTGCTCGATCAATAGGGATCATCATCTACTCATTGATCAATAATCATCAAATCGTAGGAAAACGCACGCACACACACCCTTACAGGTGGTCGCGACCTAGGCCAATCAGTGTCTACGAGCGGCCGCACGTGATGTTTTCGTGCTCCGCCCCCTCCTCTTCCGTAACATAGCGGACTGCTCTCGCACTTGTCCAGCTACCATTCACTTCACCCTCAACACTAATTTATCAAACCTTCGCCGCGCACCTGTGTAACACCTCCCACCTCCTGTATTCTATTCCCTCCCCCTCCCTCACAATTTCACATTGCTTGTTGGGCGTGGCATACTCACCAAGTTCTCTTGATGCGGGGCCGCTCGACTGCGTGCACCCCTCCAAGCGGCTCGCCACCTCCCCTCGTCTGGACCACGTCTGGACACTCGCCAACCGCGGGCGGGATACTTCTCAACCGGCTCCCGAAGGCCAATATCCGGATTGCGCTGTCCGGTCTTCTCGCAGTTCCGCGATGGTCCTGTAGTCCTCAAAAAGGGAGCAGCGGCAGAGGGGGCCGTGCCGCCGGGCCTCCTCGCAACGGGAGCACTCGGAAAAATAAAATAAACGGAGATCTTAAACAGATCTCAGCGGTGCCTCCAACTTGTCGGGGGGAAATTCTCCCGGGGTCTGCTGGGCCGTCTGCGGACCCCCGGGCAGGGAGGCCCCAACTCCTCCCGCGTATCTCAAAAATGAGTATGAGGCACACGCAAGAAGCAAGGTGGTTCTGCTGTTTATTAAACAATGGCAGGGATGGGTCAAGGATCGTACGCGTCCGTCCTGACTCTCGAAATTTGTGGGGCTCGCAGGCCCTTTTTACCTCAGTATGACGCACTACTTGCGTCACCTGGGAAAGTTAGCAAAAAACCTATCGTCACTCTGGATTGGTTCCTCGAGTGGTAGGGTTAGTATGGCATACGTATAGAGAACGCTGTTAGTGGTTAAGGGTCAGTCAGGTGGTATACTTGGGTTGTCCCTTCTATTAGATACATGAAAATTGTTACACGAAGACCCCTGATGATTGGCTAATGTTAATGGCGTCAGTGATGAGTGCCCCATGTTCTGATTGGTCCACTCGCGAGCCCCCCAGCCTGGGACCATCGTTGTTCCCAGCTCGCGGTGCACCTGTCATTTGCAACAAAATGTAACTATGTGTTTGTGCAGACAATGCGTGGATTTGTTCATATGCTTGAGAGCAGACTACTCCCACCGCCGCAGGTGTCCATTGAGTCGCTTCATTGTTGCTGCCTGCGTCTCAAAACGTGGGACCCAGGCGCCTCCTCCCTCCTGGGTCTGGCACCCTGTCAGGTTCGGCTTGGTCACGTGAGGAGAGACCGTGGTTGAGGCAGAATTCTGCACATTTAATGTTGCATTTTCCACTGTGTGTCTGGCTTAGTTTGCAGGTGTGACCTTGGGTTCGGCCTGTGGCATGCGAGTTTGCAACATTGTTCCCTTGGCTATCCGTTCTCGCCGGGCTCATTCTGCAGGGTCAGCAATTGTATTCTTGCTCGTTCAATGTTCGTGGAGGCTCTTGCTTGCGGCCTACTTGGGCCTGGTGCATAGGTGGGGATGTTTGATGCACGGCACTTTAAGTTACGGTATCATATTGCTTTATCCCCAGTATCATGTCTTCGTTATATTTCTCATTGCAATGCATGGGTTAGGAGAAGCGTCAGCAAGCATTTTAGATGAATTTGTTGTGCGTCTTGCGTTTCTGCATTTTGAAAAACCTATGTGAAAAATAATAAGGATGCGCTTCAGTGGGTGTGTACGTAACCTACGTCATAGCACTGAATATGTTCTTCATGTGGATTGGTGTGGGAGTGTCCAGTGTGCATGTTTGCACGGGTGTTCTGACCGTTGCCTAGGTCGTCATGGCATCTCTAACGATGTGTTTATTTACTGTTGAATGGTTCAGTCGAGTTCATCCATGCCGCAGGTGTCGTCTTGGGCAGGGCAGGCTGGTGGGCAGGCTGGTGGGCACATCCGTATGTTCCTGTACCAGGGTATTTGGTCGTCTGGTAGATAGGCAAACTCCTCTCGTGGCGGGTGTCTGGGCCGCGATCCTCTAGGCCAGGGGATTGGTGGGACTCTTTTGTCCCATTCTCTCACTTCAGGGTCTGTAGTTGTTGTTCACAATTCGATATCGTCAACTCCAGGATTTATACAATATGTTCAGTTTTTCATTCTTTAAATTTAATTTAATATGTCTTCCTCTGTCCTTGATTCGCCAATGGAACCATACCATTCCTGTGACAGCACTATGTCGCCTGGTATGAAACTGTGCCTTTGCGCAGTAAAAAAATGCTTACCCCCATTACTGCAACTAAGGGAATCTGAGGTTGCAGGGGTGTCCCCTGCTTCTATTAGTTGTGTTAATGGGGGTTGGGGTTTGCAGAGGTGTACCCTGTCTCCATTAAATGGAGAGCAGAAGACAAGAACGCTTTAAGAAAAAAAAAAAAGGACCTTACAGGGCCAGCACTAACCCACAAAAGTGGGTGGGAACTGATGCGGCAGGGATCAAGAGTAGTAAGTGGCACACTTCCATGTGTGCCGCCATTAAGGTAAGTGGCTGGGGGGGAGTGGGGTAGGGGGATGCGGGTAACAGTGATATATCTGATCACTGCAATGGGCCGTAATGGTTGTTGACATTTTCGTTGCTGGAATTATGGGAGGTGCAGTGATCATATAGATTCCTTGTCAATTACATAAATACTTCCAGTCAACCTTATTAGGTCATATCTCTCTCCTAATTCCCTTATATATTTGACTGAAATGAACTAGAATTGTTCCTTATCAATTACCAAACTAAATGAATTCTGTTTTTTTCAAGGATGAATTATTGATGAAAAATTGCTATTTTATCATTTTAATGCATGTGCACTATGTGGTACTTAATCCAGTTTATGTACCTCGGTACAATTTCCTCTTTCTCCTCTAATATAACCCTGAACACCATCCTTAAATATAGCAGTTATATGTCTTAATTTTGACAATTTTTCTCTTTTTTTTTTCCAAGAATCATCAAATCAAAAGCAGGATTATTTTCCCTTGTATCTATAACCATGCATTTCTTGTCGATGTATTCAATTAATCAAAGTTTGATTCACTATCCTAGCACTAAAGAATATATTTAAATGTTCATCTTCCTGTTTGTAAAACAAGCGGATTAGAACCCCATAATGTTTATGGATAGTGTTCCTCTGCCAATTCTCACCATAGCACTTTTTACATGCAGAGAGATGCATCGTAAAAGAAGCTTGTTCTCTATTTAATCCACCCATATGTATATTACCGGTCGAAAATGCATAGTCACTAAGATTTGATGTGAAAGCATAATTCAGATATTGATTTAGAGGCAAAGATATGGTCTATCTGTGACATAGGGCCTCATTACGACCCTGGCGGTAAGGGGTTAACGCCAGCGTTAGCTGCGCCGACCCCTTACCGCCAATTACGAGGTCCCCTAGCGCCATGGTGCTTTTAACACCTGCTTTTAGCAGGTGTTAAGATCCATGGCGCTAAGGGACCATGGAGTTAATTACGCCACCGTAATTTACGGTGGCGTAATTAACTCCTTCCCCACTCCCATTATGCCCTATGGGGCAAAAATGGGAATGGGGAAGGGTAAATGGGGATTGGGGACTTACCGCCCCGCCTAGGTCGGAATGGGGCGGTAAGTCCGCCAACCACCATGGCGTAAACGTAGTTTACGCCATGGTGGTAAAGTCACGGCCCAGGCGGTAACTTACCGCCTGGGTCGTAATGAGGCCCATACACTTTTCGTTGCGCCATGTGGCCGTGTCCAAAATATCCACACCATACTTCAAGCTTAACCTCCCCATCAGTTCATTCCATTCATGCCCTCTCTTAACCCTGCTATCACTTTCCAGTTTGACAGTAAACTTCTTATTTACCCCCTTTGTATCCAATCTTCCTCACAAATATTATTCAAGTCACCTGCAATGTATTTATTAGTTCTTTTTCTCTCAAGTAGCCAGTTATCAATGTTCAGATAAGACCAAATACACCATAAAAGAACACAAACTCAATAACAGAGTAACTCCAAGTGCATGAGAAACCCCAGCTTTAGTCTAATACAAACGGTCTCTGGTAGAGGGTACAAAAGACAATCTCAAAATGGTGTAAGGAACAACAAGTTTTTAAGGAAAGAAAACGTCATAGCTGATGTCATAGTTAGTAATCATCATAAAAACATATACTCTCTCACTCGCTTGGTTGATAGAGTATAGAACATATAGTTCTCCAGTATGGGGTCTGGCATGGATTCACATGCTCATGGATTCACATGCTCATGAATATTCCTTGTCGTCAGGTTGCAAATCCTCGGTAAAGAAAAAATCAGTTTCAGTTTCGTTTCTGAACTGTCCTTCTACAAGTCACCAATCACTGGTCTCTGGGTCATACTGCCCCCAGCCAATGACTTCCCTCTATCTAAGCCCCTCCTCTGGCAGCCATCTTCAGATTTTTACTGCACGTTCAAGTGTTGGGAGTCCTCGTGCTATAGCTCTCGAGCTTTTACTGCGTTTTGCGATTTTTCAAAGAGTTTAATCTCTTTTTTTTCTGTAAATCGAGCCTCAAGCTCCATCATTTCTACTTCTGATCAATGGGGACCCGTTTCGGAATTTTCTACACCGCTGAAGGGTGAGGTTTTCGTCGAGTTATGCTTCTTGGAGGATTCCAGAAGACCTTGACGTCTACCCCGTGGACATGGACCAGGAAAAAGGAAGCTCGACGCCCGTATCCAAGCTGTTCAGTAACTGCCCTGGATGCGGATTGCAGAATGTGATGCCTCTACTGCCTTCACGAAGACAAAACACACATCAAGAAGGACTGTGCGTTTTGCAAGAACATGTCGGAGTGGACCATGAAAGATTGGCGGATCCGCCTCACCAACTGGCTGGAAGGGAAGAGCCCAGCAGTAGGTGAGAAGAAGAAGAGGTCCAAGCGGTCTTCTAAGTCCTTTGAGGGAGCTCTGGCGATGGGGGCCTAACAGAAGGCTAAGCACCGTGAGTCTGCGGGCACCGCGAGTGCTGAACGGTCGGGCTCCTAGGCTGCCAGGCAGGGCACACTTTCAACGTCGCCATCAACCACGAGCCAACAATCTGGCTCTCGGAAGAGAAAGTTGTAGAACCCGGGTAAGCTTCTGGAGAAGCTCCGGTTGATCCCGACGGAAGCAGCCGACGGGGAGCGAGGCGGTGACCCTCCCCCCAAGGTGAAGGCCTCAAGCACGCCAAAAGTCTTGAAGGCCCTGGTTCACCTGGCTAAGGCCTCTATCGAGGGAGTCTTGGCGGCCCTGGCGAAGCCTGTGGAGGCTCCCCCAGTGGAGGCGACATCGGGCCCAGAGTTTCCCTGCCACCGGAGCTGGCTGGAGTCGTGAAGATCCTCAACAAGAAGTTCGAGGAGGTCCGGTCCCACGGGAGGGATCCCGACGAGGCGGACGAAGAGAGAAACGGCGGTACCAACGAGTTTCTCGTGGAGGCAGAGGATTCCACTCCACAACCACCACGCTCGTCGCAGCCGGTACCCGAGCCACGGGACAACTCGGGAACCATCTTAATGGTGATCCAGGCCTTATGTATGGAGATAAGGACGAGGTTGCCCTTACCCCCAAAGGATGATCCAGCGGAGCCTGGCCCATCGGGTAGTCCTCCAAACAAGCGGAGGAGAGTTCACCCTCCCCCCGCCCTTCCAGCCTTCGCAGCCCTCACAGCTTTCATCTCCGTCCCCTGATCCTAGGGAGGACACGGGTACAGAGACGGCCACAACGGGGACGGATGACGACGGTGGTGACCACGGGATGCGCCTTCCATCACCACCGCCTCCGGCCTCCCCGCCTGACGGAATTGGCAAAAGGAAGGTTTCCTCTATCAACGGCGTGAAGCCAAAAGGAAGACGGTCCTCTCGGTCCCGTTACTTGACGACATATGGGACGAGGGGCTGTTGCTCCTGAAGAACCCATTCACGACACCTGCCAAGGGAGACCGGTACAAAAAGAAGTACTGGGTGCCGGATTCAGCCCCTCTGTGCCTTAGAGCGCAGCCGACCCCGGATTCGGTCGTCTCGGCGGCAGCCAAGAAGAAGGCGGCGGGGGCTACGGCTTCGACTTCAACCTCCCCCCCCGGACGGCGACGGGAAGAAACTGGACACCATGGGGCGACGGGTCATCTCGTCGGCGGCGACCACGATTAAAGCAGCCAACGCCCTAGTGATTGTGGCCCGCTACGACAGGGAGCTTTGGTTTAAGATAGCTCCTCTGCTGGGCTTCCTCCCGGACGCCAAGAGGGCAGAGGGCCTGGAGATCCTGCAGGAAGGCGAGGTGGTGTCAGACCACGCCATAATGGTGGCCACGGACATTGCTGACACCGGTTTCCGTCAATTGTGCAACAGTGTTTGTCTTCGACGGCGTGGTTGGCTCAAGGTGACCGATTTCCGCCAGGACGTGCAAACCAGAGTTTTAGACATGCCCTTCGACGGGAATAACCTGTTTGGCAAGAAAGTGGACGAGTCACTGCAGGCCATCAAGGCTGACACGGAGACGGCCTGGGCCTTGGGGGTGTTGCACCAACGACGGCCGCCCTTTCGGAACTCCGGAGGCAAGCAAGGTGCCTCCAAAGGATTCAGCAGAGGCTCCTCGACGTCCCACCAGGCAGCCCGCTCCACGTCGCAGGAGACCTACAGAGGATGCGGCAAGTCAGGAGGATCTCGTCATCGTTGCCAAGGAGGCCAGGGCAACCAGGCCGCTGCCAAGCAGGACTAAACCGGCTGTAGCGTCGGGCCCCCACCTGAGCACCTTGGCGGGAGGTCGGCTGGCGAAGTTCATCAGCGTGTGGGAGTCCATCTCCACTGACCGATGGGTGCTGGATGCCCTGGCCCGCGGGCACACTCTCAAGTTTTTAAAGAAGTGTCCCTGCATTTCACCCGTGGCCAGGAAAGAAACCACGTACCACAACTGCTGCTGGAAGTAAGGGTGATGCTGAAGAAAGGTGCCATCGAGCTCGACCCAAAGAGGCTCAGGGGCTCTGGAGTGTACTCTCGATACTTCCTCATAAGGAAGAAGACCGGCAGTTGGCGCCCCATCCTGGACCTTCTTTGTTTAAACAAGTACATCAAGGCCCAGAAGTTCCGGATGGTCATCTTCCAGCACATGCTGGGGCAGCTGGAGCAAGGCGACCTCCTATCGTTGCTGGACTTGGAGGATGCCTACTTCCACATCCCCATTCTAAAAGGACATCGAAAGTTTCTCAGATTTGTAGTCCAAGGACGGCACTACCAATTCAAAGCACTTCCTTTCGGATTGAAGTCGGCACCCAGGGTATTCACCAAGTGCCTAGCACCAGTGGCGGCATGGCTGCGCCTGCAGGCGATCCACGTCCATCCCTACCTGGACGATTGGCTCATCCGAGCAAAGACAAGAGACCTCGTGTCGGGCACACAGCGAAGACTGTCCAACTGCTCACGGACCTGGGATTCTCCATCAACTTCGCCAAATCCCACCTGGTCCCGTCGCAGGTCGCACTGTTTCTGGGAGCCAAGCTCGACACAGTAGCGCGGCTGGCCTCGCCGTCGGAGGAAAGGACGAAGGCCATCATGGGAAAAGTGCAGCGGCTGTTGACCATGGACGTGGCCAGGGTGAGGTCCATCAAGACCCTTCTCGGAATGATGTCCTCGTGCATCTTCCTAGTGCCCCTGTGCAGACTGCGGATGCGGCCACTATAGGAGTTCCTCGACGCCCGTTGGATGCAAGCGACGGGCAACTTCGAAGACAGGATCTCGCTCGACGAGGCCTTTCGGCAAGTGATCCGGTGGTGGGGCACCCGCGCACATCTCATGGCGGGTATAGACTTCCAGACCCCGGCACATTAGGAGACAGTGACGAGGGACTCCTCCCTTGAGGGATGGGGGGCGCACACCAGAGATCTCCACGCAAGAGGCTTTTGGCTCCCAGAGGAGAGGTCACTCCACATCAATGTACTGGAGCTCTGGGCCGTGTTCTGGGCCCTCAGGTAGTTCCTTCTGTCCCTCAAGGGCAAGGTGGTGAGGATCTTCACCGACAACACCACTACAATGTTCTACATCCGGAAGCAGGGAGGTACGCAGGATCTTTGGCACTGGGCCTTCGCCTAAGGGATGTTTCTGGTACCCTTCCACCAGGCAGGAACAAAGAACACCATCACCAACTCACTCAGCAGGGAGCTGTGCTCGTGCCACGAGTGGGAGCTACGACAGGATCAAGTGGATCTGCTATTCCAACGATGGGGCAATCCCCAGATCGATCTATTTGCGACGGCGACGAACACCAAGTGTCGGAGGTTCGCCAGCAGGTTTCCACAGCTGGGGAGCATGGGCAATGCCTTCTCATTCCCCTGGGACAGCCTGTTCCTGTATGTGTTCCCACCGTTGCCGTTGCTGCTGCGATTCATCAACCAACTCAGGCGGTCCCGTTGCAGGATGATCCTCGTTGCACCGGCGTGGCCGAGACAGATCTGGTTCCCGGACCTTCTGGACATGTCAGCGTCCCCCCCAGTCAAACTGCCGATGGACGCGGATCTCCTCTCCAGAGAAGGAGGTGCCATCATCCACCACGACCCGGGGTCGCTGAACTTGCAGGCCTGGCTCCTGCAGCACTAAAGTTTGGAGGGCATGATATCCCGGCAGACTGCAAGGAGATGCTTGCAAAGGCCAGGGCGTCCTCGACTCTCAAGTGCTATGGACATAAGTGGAAGAGGTTCTCTGTCTGGTTCAATGCATAGAAGATTAACCTTCTGTGGATTACAGCCCCCCAGGTGCTACCGTACCTACTGTCACTGGCCAAGGTGGGGCTAGCCCATGCCTCCATCAAGATACATTTAGCGGCTATCTCCTACTACACCAGAACTCCAGGACAATCATCACTGTGGTCCCATCGTCTGGTGAAGGAGTTTATGAAAGGATTGTTCCGATCATTCCCGCCGGTGAAGGCTCCAGCCCCGGCATGGGAGCTCAACGTGGTGCTGAGCAGGCTCATGGGGCCGCCATTCGAGCCTCTGCATTCGGCACTGTTGAAGTTCCTCTCGTGGAAGACTGTGTTTCTTGTGGCCATCACCTCTGCACGACGAGTGGGAGAGATCCAGGCCCTCTCCTGTAAACCTACATACCTGACTTTCGAGGGTGGTGCTGAGGATGCACCCCTCCTTTATGCCCAAGGTGCCGTCGGACTTCCATCTCAACGAGCCCTTGGTGTTACCTGTCTTCTTCCCGTCGCCTTTGCACCGGCTGAAAGGACTTTGCACTCGCTGGATGTAGCTAGAGCGCTGAAGTTCAATTTTGACCGCACGAAGAGCTTTCGGAAGACATCACAACTGTTTGTGAAGTTTGGACCTGTGAACCAAGGGAAGGCCCTCTCGAAGGCTTCCATTTCCAGATGGCTCTCCGGCTGCATCATGCACTTCACCGGTTGGCAAACCGACCGTTGCCCAGCTGTCCGAGAGCCCACTCGACCAGAGCGGTCACTGCTACCACAGCGTTCTGTCTGGCGTACCCCTGTTGGACATCTGCAGGGCTGCTACATGGAGGTCGACGCACACCTTCACGAGTTTCTACTGCGTTGACCGGGATTCCAGGGAGAAGTCCAGGGTCGGCCAGGCAGTGCTGCGCAACCTGTTCGCCTGAAGGTGGGCCTGGCGAGGAGGTAAGAGTTGCTTAATGTTGAGTTGATGAAATGCTTAGTGTTGAACCTTGCCACCTCCCGTGGTTGTGCATTTGTGTACTGCTATGTATTCCTATATTCATGAGCATGTGAATCCATGCCAGACCCCATGCTGGAGAAGGAACAAGTTGTTACCTGTAACTGTTGCTCTCCAGCATGGGTCTGGCATGGATTCACATGCAAACCCTCCCTCCTACCCCTCTGCGGCTCTTCACTTGGTCCTACTGCCACTTTCCATGGTACCAAATCTGAAGATGGCTGCCAGAGGAGGGGCTTATGTAGAGGGCAGTCATTGGCTGGGGACAGTATGACCCAGAGACCAGTGATTGGTTACTAGTAGAAAGACCAGTCCAGAAACAAAACTGAAACTGATTTTTTCTTTACCGAGGATTCCCAGCCTGACGACGGGGAATATTCATGAGCATGTGAATCCATAAGCATGTGAATCCATGCCAGACCATGCTGGAGAACAACAGTTAAAGGTAAGTAACTTGTGCCTTATCATTAAGTGATTCTTTTACTATTGGTCCTTCTACAACTAATAACTTCTCCTAGGTACATCCCCCCAAAAACTATACATTTCAATCTAAAATGCGATTGGTTGGAATTCTACTACACTAGTCTATAAGAACAGGATTTTATTGGCCAGCTATTTGGTCATCCGTCCTTGGGTACTTTTAAGCAGTGCCAAGGTACGTGGTGAGGGAAAGAGAGATGGGTGAATCACTATGATCCAGTTTGAAGAAATTATTCCCTTCTCGTTCCTAGGCATGAGGCCTGATCTGCCAGTCTGTTTGTGGTCTTGGCATATTGTCTCTGTGTCTGGATGTGCTACAGAAGTGGCATGTGCCCTATCTAATTGGGCCTGGAATAAATTACCATTGTATGGATCACGTGGTAGAGGACCGATTTCATCTGGTTATTGGATTTTCTGCTTTCCTAAGGTGTGTGTGTTTTCCTTCGCAAGACACTCAGGGCGATGTGTATTAATTGGTTATGGATCAATTGGCACGGTAGCTACGTGCACCTGGCATTCAAGAGTGTATTTATTTTTCACTGCTACTAGCTAAAAGTAATTAAATTCAATAATTGAATGCTGTGTGTCCTGGGAAAAGTTATCTGGTGTGGTTTCCACTTCTAAGCAGAACTCCCCTCAGCACAATCACCTTGGTGTTTGGGTTGCTGCCTGAACAACGTGAGGCCTGAAGCTTATGTTAGGCAATTTTATGTAAGGCTGCAGTGTTTGAGAATTGAGGCCTTGCAGGGTCTGTTCTGGGTAATGGAGGTACGACAGCTCATTCTCTGCCTCGTTTGTGTTCTTCGTGTTGCATGCATGCTACGATTCATTATTCCCTGCCGGTGCATGCTGCAACCTCTCTCTACCTTCTCATCTCTATACTACTTGTGTAACCCTATCTGGGTATTCTGCAATCCTCCTACTTATGTAGATGCAAACTATTATTCGCCTTGCTTGTTTCACGCAACGTATTCTACTCTTAATGGTGGCTGATTTACTGAACATTTCTCAGCTTGTACTTTCGTTCATAATTGGGAAAAGGGGGCCGTGGCCAGACCTAGTGCAACTCTCATCTCCATTATTACAAGTATAAAATTATCTAAGTCATTTGTTCATTTCGCAAATGCAACAGTTGTTGGATTCCAGTAAAGATTCATAATAAGACGTTCTGTAGAACTAGTACCCATCCCCATGGTTATACTGATTGGTAAAATATAGTTGCAGAACGTATGCCTTCAGTGATTTAGACCATCCCATTTCAAATCAACAATCCATGCAAGGTCTCCCATTAGGTCCATATAATGCATTAAGTGAACATTTTTTGAAGCCCTTGAAGGCATGCCCCTAAAGGCTCCCACCAGAAAAATTACAACCCGCTAGGGAAAAAGGCACAAGAAACTCTTGCAAGCATAACTAGTTTTATTTCTACAAACATAGGTGTGTCAGCAAAGAACTCTGCTGCCATGGAACATTCTGGCCAAAAAGGGTACAAGCAGAAACTTAAAAGGGGACACATCATTGTAGGCGACGTCATTGTATACAGTAGAAACCTGCATGGCTGTTTGCTGCAGCCCTATACATGATCGGCCTGGTCCGTAGGGGATACCAGGCCAATCATGTCCCAGCCCAGTACATCCGTCTTCCATCATGTAGGGTCTGCTGGGCTCATCGTCTGCAAACAGTGCTATTCTATCATTATACAGTGTATTTGACATGCTCAAAGACTGTCACAGGGGGAGTCTCGAGGTCACATTGACACACACATACTTCACTCATCCCGATTGCATCTCTCTTACATTACATAATTACATTACATTACATTTGTATAGCAGAGGCAAAGGCACCGCATTGTGCTTTTTTGCTTTTCACTTTGGGCTGGTGGAGCAGGTTCTGGTTGTTGGAGCGAAGATTTCTAACCGAGGATTTTATTCCAATATAAAATCTGCTTCCAAGGCTTCCAACCTCACTTTTAAACTATAATTTTACCCCTCCATTTACCTCGCATTACCTTGCATTACTAATCATGTCACTATGAAATAAAGGTGGGCTGACCATACTCTTAGATCTTATGTAGTTGCTTAGTTTATGGTCGGTGGTCTATGGTCAACTAGTGGGTACAATATTACGATTGTGTGGGGATCTTAAGAGCGCACCCCCTTCCTCTGGTCTATTATAGTTCTTCCAATGGGGTTTGCCTCACACTAAAGTGCCTAGGTGGAAGGATGGGATAATGCCCATCCCAACACCCTATAGTAGCAAGGACTTCCTAAACCAAGTTTTCTGTAGAGGATTACACCACAGTCCCCCAAAGCTGGCTGGAAATGATGATTTATTTAGGATGTGTTTGTGACCAAGACAATTCCATTAGAGAATTGTTATCAAGTTCATACTAAGGATATTTCCTCTCTGCACCAACCTGTTATCCCTTAAATCCTCGCCTCTTTGTTTCTCCGACATGATTTGGACCTAATGTTAGTGGTAAACATGACCAATCTTCATGTCGTTCTCCCCTTATGGGTCTTTATCTAGGTCACAAAACCCTTCTCACACCTTGGGTGTCTGCCACACATCTTATGTTAACTTGCATAGTTCTATCCCAATGCAACCTTTTACCCATTTCCAATACATAAGACATCCAAGTGGTTAATAACATCTGTGGAATAAACTCACCTACACCCATTTGACGGAACTCTTCTATGTGGTTCCATACAAGGAAATCCACTGTTTTAGAAGATAAGTGAGCAACATTTCCATCAATACCCACAAAATCAATAAAATCAATATTAGCTGATACTATTGCAATGACCAAAGATTTTCAACAGTTTTAATATATTGATTGGTAATGTCTTCCCTTCTTTCCAAATAAATTAAAAACCAAACTTGTGATCAATTGTACGTGACTTTGATAACAGTCTCAAGTGGCTCACTATTTCGTGTTGGACTTATCAGTGCCACTTGTCTCAGTTTCGTTGATGTTGAGTTTTCTGCATCCGATAGCATCACTATAGGGTTGTCATCTGGTTCAATTATAACCCTTGATTCAGATTTCTTCAAGATGTCCAGTATCTCACTTATTTTTTTTCTTCTTCTTCCCTTTCCATATGCCTTTGAACCACCTTTGGTATTCTTACTCTGTACTTTATTAATTGCACGTGCTTCTATCTCTGTTAAAGAAAAAGCCATTGAGACCACCAAGGGTGTGGACCAGAATGGCCACATAGTAGCGGAGCTTCATGATATCCCATCCTGTGTACTTTACATAGCTTTTCTCCCCAGGGTATTTAATGGGATCTCTATAGGGATCGAGTTGGAGGATCAAGTTTGTGCCCCTGTAGCCTGCAACGAACGGCTGAAGTCCCCGAGGAGTGTGGGAGAGTGAGGTGAGGGGAGACGTGCTGGTGGGCCTTATTGACAAACAGTGGAAACCGTGCCCGAAGTGAAAGGGCTGACTGAGTGCAGGAGCCAGAGCACTCTGTGCTGGAGGGAAGAGGACTGCTGTCATGGCGGTGAATTCTGAGTGGAGAGAATCCCGCACAGGGTATCGCAGAGGGAGACAGTCCGGGGGAGCTTTGGCCTGGAGAAGAGTGAGAGAGCGAGATAAGAGGAGACGAGGATGAGAAAGGGCATGCTGGCAAGAACCTGCCAAGTTAATGCAAGTGGAAGAGCATGCCTGCCGGGCCTGACCCAATATCAACAGCCTCGCAGCAGATGCGGACGACCAGCAGGACATTTTTTCAGAGATCAAATCAATCAGAAGCGATATCCAAGTCTTAGTACTGGAATTGAAAGGGAGGGTGGATATGCTGAAGAACAAAATAGATGGCGTTGAAAAATAACCACCTGCAGGTGGACCTCCAAGGTATTAAATATGAGGAAAGATTGATGGATCTGGAGACGAGGGAGGAAGATACACTCTTGAAAGCGGTTAACCTTGAGAACAGAATAAGGAGAAATTATGTATTTATTCTAGGTCTGAGGTAACAGAAGGGAGAGACTGTGGCGGATATGGCCAGGAAAGTTAAGGACTTCATTAACTCTTTTTTCCTGTCGAATGGTGGGAAGACGGTGGAGCTGGAGTGAGCGGAGGAGGAGGAGATCCACCATCCGCAATACTGATTAGACATGTTGGGTGGAAATATGTAATAATTTTCCCTTTTTTAGATATTGTCCAGGATGTATTGTTTTCCAGCCCTCTGGGATTCTTGCTGTCATGATTCCTTTGGCCCATATTTTATTTCTTGACTCCCAAAATTGGGGTTGATGAATCAGTAATGCTCATTGTGCCACACAAATTGTATTCTGATTTGGTTGACTGTGGTCCATCCTTCAGCTAGTGAGAGGAAGGGACTGTACAAATGTTTGAATTATTTGCAGCAAAAAGAAAAAGATGAATAGTTCTCACCATTTACCAGCCGGAATAACATATTTTGCTGTCAGTGTAATTGTCTTTTGCTGCAAACAGTTTCCTAGACTTCGCCGGCTTATGTGTCAGCTAGCAACCCGCAAGCCACGACAGACCACAGCTGACCTTGGCAGACTGCGGTCAACTGTACTTCTCATCCGCACTTCTGCCCCATTCTCTGCACTAGCAGCGGGTTATTGAAGTTGCTCCTTCCACTGCGTGCTGCAAAAACCATCCTCCTACAAAACCAGAAGCAATGTTGATAAGTTTCACAATACTGTGGCTGACTGCACTTCTCTCCCGCACTGTGGCTGGACCTTTTCTTAGCAACATCAATGAGAGACTGTCAGCCATCAAGTAATCCCATGGGAAGAGGCCCACCGGCGGGAAATGCTGGAAACATGTTTGTTTCTTGGTTCAATGATGGTCTATATCCAAGAGTCCATAGAGGATGTCTGTCATGAATTGGAGGCAGCAACCTCCTCTGGAAGGTATGGGGAGTAAGACAAAAGGCTGGAGAGGATGCTTAGCTTGCTCAAGAGCAGGCGACTGTTAGTGCTGGTTCGGTAGTATCTGCAGGAGCCTGTACTTGCCAGGGAGAAGGCAGATGTGCTAGCTCCAGAGGCCTATGCTGGGGAAAGGCAGAAATGCCTGATGGCTTGAAAGCAGCTTTCTGCAGAGATTGTGGCAACTACAGAGGCATATGCTGGCCCACAGTAGATTCCTTATTGTCCTGAAAGTAAGCCTGCAGTGGCTGCTGTGGGGCTGTGTGCTGGGGTAAGGGAGAGTTATGAAAAGACTAATTAGAATGGAACTTCATGGAGCAATTATGCTTGAGCACCTAACAAGTAAGGCACTCCCACAAGGCCTCACAGCCCCCAACGAACCACGCCTCTTTCTGGACAATGCTAAGTTTAAGCTCCAATGGAGCTACATAGCCAATCCATGTGGCAGAGATTGGCTTATTCTTAATATTGATACCGCAAAAGAAGTAGCCCAGAAAATTGAAATCGACTTAAAGAAACTAGAGGAAGATATTAAGAAAGTGATCTCATTAGACAAAGTGAAAAAAATACTTGAAGAAATAGAAAAAGAGATGAAAGACTACAGAGTGCATTCAGCGCCTCAAAAAGGATTTGGCAAAATACAACCATGAAAAAGCATATCCATACACCAAGGATGGATACAAAACAGCAACCAATAAATGGCGCTCAAATCAAAACCACAGGGTTCGCTTCCGGCCAACTTCATTTAGTTCTAGCAACAGTAACAGCGATCCAAATAACACAGCAACAGCAAGCAGCGAGCCATCTAGAGGACGAGGTAACATGAGAAGAGGAGTAAACAACCAAGGCAATAGGTCTAGAAATTTTTTACGCCAAGGCCCCAATCGGGGCCAATGGAACAGCGACCACTGCCAGTTGAGGAGCGGGAATCGCTCCTAGTGAACATATCTCAATATAACCCTACACCTCTAGAGGAACAAGTCTTGAATAAAGGCGTGGGTTTTTTCATCTCTAAAAAACATGACCTGTTTCTTTTTCAAAATTACTTCCACAAACTCATGTGTAAAATTCACTTGAAAGAATTCTTCACAGATCAATCCAAGGAAGGAGAGTCAGTATATAATGCTAACTATACTAGCTTAAGCAATCCCTCCCACTTTTGTCCATCTAACTACACTTTTTCTCCAGAATCTATAATCTTTGAAAAAAGAGTATTAGCAGAAATAGAAAAACTGGAAAAGAACATTCCTTTTTTTCATAATCTCAGCGAAAAGAAGTGGAAGCACTTACCTCGTTATCTAAAAATGACAAGATTATAATAAAAAGAACGGATAAAGGAGAAGGCATAGTTATACAGGATAAAAGTAACTATGTCAAAGAATGCCTAACCCAACTTAACAATGCAACGTACTATAAAAATCTAACAGAGAATCCAAGTATAGAACTATTCAATATCATCCAATCCAAGGTGACAAAAGAAAAAGAGCGGGAGTAGATAATAAACAAGAGAGTGAATTTCTGATGAATAAGGATGCAACTACCCTGACCTTCTACTGTCTCCCCAAGATTCATAAAACTTTGTTGAACCCCCCCAGGGAGACCGATAGTAGCGGGTATTAATTCAATGCTTGAGCCATTGTCCAAATATGTGGGTCATTATTTAAATGACTATGGGCCTCATTCCGAGATTGGAGGTAGCCATGGTGCTATTTGCGCAAATGGCTGCCTCCAATACCGGGTCCGGCACCGGTCTTGTTCAATGGGGAATTACTGGTGCATTCCGACCCTGGAGGGACCGGTAAGTCCCCATTGAACAAACCATTCCCCATTCCCATTTGAGCCCCCATAGGACTCAATGGGAATGGGGAGGGCACTAATAATGGGCTCGTGACTAGCAAGCCCGTTGTTAGCGCCCTGGTCCCTTAGCGGGACCCGTAAGGGAAGTGTGGTCAGACCACACGTTCCTTACGATTCCCGCTAAGGGACCTCGGAATTGGGCGATAAGGGATTACTGGCACCGGTCTCCTTACTGGTGCCAGTAATCCCTTACCTCCCAACTCATAATGACCCCCTATGTATCACAAATGAAATCCTACCTGAAAGACACCAAAGAAGTTATCAAAAGGTTTGAATACTTACCCTACGATGTTACCACCCAGTTCCTAATAACGTTTGATATAGTTTCATTCTATACCAACATACCCCAAAGGGCAACCCTAGACAAAATCAAATACATTCTTCTAACTCACATCAACAAAGATCTGGTGCCTACTTCCTTTATACTATGGTGCCTAGAAGTAGCTTTGACTAAAAATGTCTTTGAATTTCAAGGCAATTTTTATCAGCAAATAGAAGGCACTGCAATTGGAGCCACAATGGCCCCATGCGTGCCCTATCTCTATGTAGAGTATTTAGAAAAAAGATGGATCTATACCACTCATCCCTATGAATCAAATGCATCTTCGTGGGCTAGATACATAGATGATATCATTGTGATTTGGAAAGGTACAGAACTAGAAGCAGAAGAATTTCTCTGATGGCTTAATCAATGTAATCGCCATCCACAGTTCACCATGACCATCAAAAAAGATAGTATTAATGTTCTAGATCTTACTATATTCCACCAAGAGGGGCAGCTCTTAGTAAAACCTTATCACAAAAGCACCAATAAAAACTCATTGTTACACTACTAAAGTCACCACGTGAAACATTTAAAAGATAATTTGCAGTATGGTATTTTCCTACGGCTAAAAAAGAGTAGCAGTAATACAGACGCATACGAACAGGAAGCAAGGGCACTATCCAATAAATTCAAAGAGAGACAGTATCCCAAAAAATTGATACGAAAAGCCTCAAAAAGAGCATATAATAACAACGGACAATCACTCCTGGAGAATAAAGTTAAAAAATCAAGTGATGTTTGCATAGTAAGTGTTAATACATTTACTATTGTGAGCCTAACCATTACTAACATTGTCCGCAAAGAGTGGAAAATCTTTGAGAACTCATCCACCAACTTGCATGTATGTTGTTTGCCTATAGAAAATCTACCACTATTGGGACCACTCTAGCAGCAGCAAACTGAAAACTAGACAAACACAACCAGAGACAGTAACTCAAAGTTGGAGTCTGAGTCCACTGATAGGTCACCACCCTTGTGGTCACTGCACAGTCTGTAAATACACCACCAAATCAAAAGAAATTGAGATTGGCCTCAGTACCAAATGGCAACAAACACATTTCTCAAACTGTAACACAGAGTTCATGATCTATATGATCATGTATCCTTGTGGACTAAGATATATAGAAAAAGGAACATTAAAACTCGTATAATAGAGCACCGGAGCTGCCTAAAAAATAAAGGTGTGACAGAACCGATGGTGAAACATTATATGGATGCAAACCACACAGGAGAGAACCTAAAATGGACAGTACTGTTAACCATAGATGGAAAAGACATTAACAAAAAGCCTTATTAGAAAAAGAACAAAGACTTATCTTTTAAACAAAGAGCGACAAGGAAGGTCTCAATGAAGCGATTGAATGGAATAAAATATAACATCTACTCTCTAGAAAGTGGCACTATTACTATATGCTGACACATAAAACCATGAATAAAATCGAATATACTTTTATTACTAAAAACGATGAATAGAAAGCATCACAATCCATTATCAGTGTAACTGTAGTGAAAACAACTGTGAAGGGGCAAGAATGAGTCCACCAAAATGATAGATACTAGAATCCTAAACGTCCTGTGGTAGAATTAGTCAACATACATACTCGATCCCACTCTAGGAGCGTATATACTCCTCTAGTTTACTTAAAAGGATTTCGATTTAGATACTCCTCCTCTAAAATAGAAAAAGTAGATATATTGTATTTAATAGCAAAGGAGCTGTTTCCAAATTAGAATAACTTCCACAAACTCCTATTGAAATCGCTAACGTGACGGCTCTAGTAATAAAGATAGGACTCAACAAGGATATATAGATGCCCAAGATGTTGCCCACATCTTTAGACCGGAAGTAAACATGGCTCAGTACCTTAAAATACATAACAGGAGTGCGTTCTAACTTAGAGAAGAAAACATTGCTAATCCAAAGGTAAGACCTCTCTGCTACCCATAAATACGAATCGAGATGAGCTTGAAGGTACTGTTTATAAACAATAACCTTCTGAATATATTATGACAACTTAGCGAGTGACAACTACATACACTTACTCTTTCAGATAACCAGATTGATACCTGAGTCCAAAGAGTAGAGCACGACTACCAGACAAGACCTATTCCTCCATTTCCTTAATAGAAGAAAAACAAAATAAAGTGCTAATACTACGACTTTCACGGGAAAATTAAGGTCAATAGATAAATGATTGAGAAGACATAAGAAGTCTCACCCTAGTTATAGAAGTGATAACCAAAGACCTTATGGTCTTTCTTTCCAGCTCTCCTTCTCGCTGTTAACACTAAAGAACCATTGGAGATACAGCTTTTCGAGCTAGCAGTTAGCGATTCAAATTCCTGGGTTCTGATTTAACACAACGCCCGATGGACAGCCAACTCATCTGTCTATACAGGTACCTCACGACTCTCTCACCTTAATAGTTCAATGTGTTCACACAACAGCATCCCAGTACCACGAAATCGAGCAGTTTGAACTTATGTTAATATTTTTACAGGTTGAGAATTACATATATGCGTAACTTATACCAGAGATGAGATTGCCTGCTTGATTCAGGACCACACCTTACTAAAGTTCCCTCCACGGACCAGATCAGGTAATTTAACTCCTTAGTCAGTTCTAAGATTTAAATAAATCATAGAGATCTAATTAAGCAACAATAGCTTACCTCCTCATCTGTTTGTTTTTACATTTACATCCCAAAAAGCCTAAGCTTTTTCACTGTCAACAAAAGTTGGAACCAATTTCAACCAATACAATTTATGTATGTCTTGTTTTATTGTAAAACTTATATAGTGACAAAACTCCTGAAGAAAGTTCCAAAAAATTAGACAGGAACTGAAACATGTCGAGTTTATCAATGTTGTCAAATAATTAAACCATGTATAATAACCTTAATTTAAGGACTGAAACTACACTGATATGTCTAACTAATTCTCAGTAGTAGATTAGAATTGTAGTCACCTAGATATTTACCTATGCAAAAAGGTCTTGTCATTGTCACCCCAGAATTGTATTTGTATACAGTGCTTTTAATATCTAATGTCAATTGATTTATCTAATTGTATGTATTGTAGAATAAAATATTTTGTATATTGAGTAACAGTACTGATTTAATGTTTGTAACTGTTGATAAGAGCTATCAACCTCTTGTTTAGATAACTTTCTTGTACCCATTAAAAGGTAGAGCTACCACTACGGTGGACCATATGGGATTCCCCTTCCAAAAGTTTAGTGGGATAAGGGAGAGAGCAGGTATCTTCAGCAGCAATTGTCAATGCAGAAGCCTACACCCAGGACAAAGAGGTTGCATGATTTGCCTTAGGTCAAACCTCTGCTTCCTTTAAGGAAGACTACTCTGTGGCCAGTCTGCTTGCAATGCTGCCATTGTAACCAGTATTAAAAAAGTGCAACATACTAACGGGGTGGGAAGGTGTGACACAGAATGTCAGCTGATGTGGGTGTGAAAGCCCTAGTATTTTCTCATTATATTATGATGAAATTATGTATATCATTCTGCGACTGTCAGAATATGCGGAAGTTCCTTCCCCCTGAGACTCCTCACCTGGGTCTTCAGTGGGGTTTGATGTCCTCGGTCTCCTTCTTCTTCCCTTTGTGGGATTCTCTCCTTCGTCACTTGACTTGATAGTCCTTCTTCCCTTCTTGCGTTCGAAGAGATAGGGACGGTCTCCCCCCCCGAGGCCACCTTGCCCGCCTATGGATCTGGCAGTCAGGTGAACCCAGGGGAGTCCGTCCCTTCAAACAGGGAAAAAGCCAGATTTGGCAGAAAAAAACCTGTGTATTGGCAGATGGTATTGGCCGATCCTGATGTGAAGATTGGAGAGGCTGGTATAGTCTTGTATCAAGAACACAGAAAAGTCAGATAAAGGACTGATCCTCCTGGATAAGGGTTCGCTCTAAGCAAAGCTCTGTATGAGAATGGGGAATCGGCTGCACACTTGAAAATAAGGAACTGTTCCAAACAGAAGGAAAACAGGTAAGATTGCAGGAGGCTGACTAAGTAGAGATAGCCACACAGAGAAATCTGGAGGAAACGATAAGATGAAGATACCAAGCACGAGAGAGTACCGGAGAAAGCCAGAGAGAAAGGGAGCGAGAGAGAGAGAGAGAGAGAGAGAGAGAGAGAGAGAGAGAGAGAGAGGGAGAGAGAATGGAACGTTGGTGAAACACGGAAAAGAAGGTGACCGCTCCGTAAACACAGCGGAAGGGAAATCGAGCCCACTAGACCCCAAGGTAGAATATCAAGAAACCAACACCGGAAAGCACAATCGAAGTGTAGTCTAGTCGGGAAACAAACGGCCTTGAAGAGGCTGACCGAAGGAACGAGAAGACCGTAAAAGAAGCTGAACAGGAGACAAAAGGACCTGCACGAGAGGGGAAGACCAGGGAAGAAACAGGGTTAAGAGGAGGTAAGTTACGAAGGAAAACTCGGAAGTGGGGCACTGCAGCAAAGCGAAAGTCTGAAGACCGACGAATGCGAGTTGCAACGCGAGTCGCAGGGGGCGTGGCCTCCTAATATACCTGCCAGCCCAAAACGACTAGAGCGTCAAGCGGACCTGTAGAGAGGCTTAATACCGCCTCCATCTTGCCCAGAGTTTCCACGGCCGCGGTGTGACAGCGACTGACAAACAGATTTTGAGAACAGACCCCACATTTCATAAAAGCTCCATGCCAAAATCAGAGTGTACCTCTGAACATTTGTTGCACCAGTCTCCTGACATCAACAATCTTGCTCTCCTGTGACACAGGACAGTTTCAGAGGTCACTGATAAAAGCATACATAATTATTGGAGAGCAGAGTCTGGTCAGAGATTGAACTGTGAGGAAATGACTACTACTGCGCTTGTTGTTGCAGAGTGGACATATATAGTAGATCGAGCTGTGAGGCAGTCTGTTTATTTATTTATTTATTGCATTTATTACGAGCCCTAACCTGGAGGTATCACAGAGAACGTTACTTGGAAGCTTAGCTAGTTACAAATTATGTTACAACACAGTCATATATTTCATGCACAGAGTGTATGGAGATGACTATAAAGAACACCTAGAGTGATACTAGAGAAGAGCCTAGTTGAATTCATCAAATAGCCAGGCTTTGATCAGCCTCTTAAAACGCTTGTGTGAGAGTTCATTTCTACTGTGAATTGGAAGGGTGTTCCAATGTACTACTAGAGTGCTTGTTGTTGCACAGAGGTCACATATTGGGGCAACACTGGCACTTTGAAAACTCCTGCACCACAGCGAAGCAGTGCAGAGAGTCATTGAAGAGCATAGTCTGGTCGGAGATCACGCTATGAGGAACTTACTACTACACCACTGGTTGTTGCACGATAGACACATATTGGTGCAACACAGGTCCTTTGAAATCTCCCCCAGCAGAGCGTTGTGGACAGTCATTGGAGAGCAGAGTGTCATTTCTTTTTTTTTTTATTATTATTGTGATTTAACCAATTTCGGGATTTTTACACATACATCAATAATTACATACTGTTTAAACATTTCATCATAACAATTTTAAATAAAATCTGAATAAATAAAAAAATGTGATCTATTCCATAAGAGGAAAAGAAAAAAAAAGAAAAATAAGTAAAATAAGTAGGGGAAAGAGAAATAATTTTTTTTGACCATTTCTAGCCAATATATGATTTTAGATACAGGAGAAGGTTTAACAATGTCTGTGGCACATACCATGTGTTTGGATAAGTGTGTTAGGTAAACTTCTGTAATATGAATCCTGTCTTTTGCAGTACTCTCATTACAATTAAAGACAATTTAATTTCATGTCCTGCAATCATTCTCTCCCAGAATGTGTTGGATAATAGACGGTCCTGACTCATAACAGATTTCTCAAAATACTTAACCCTTACTTTTCATGTGCCCTGACAGTACCTTAACACATGTTCTAATGTCTGGAGTTTCAGGTCATCACATATCGAACAGAGGGGTTGAGATGTTCTTTCCTGACCCCACCGACATAGGACAGAGCCCGCCCTGACCAAATTTAAATGTACTCGAAGAAAGTTCTGTCTGAATTTTGCATCTGGGAACCTCGTCAAATACTTTTGAAGATATCCTTGTTTCTTGTCATATTTGGAGAGGGTCCCAGCACTTGGCGATTTCCGCATCTGGTCAATTGTCGTGATCCAGTGCTTTTTTAACCTGTGGGTTTGTGACAAGCGTGTGTTTGTCACTGTCACAGTACGCGAGAGTTAACTTGACCAGACTTTTCAATTCTATTGAAGGCCATGAAACATCTAAGTCTGCGTGAGTCAGAAGATCTTCAAATAATGTGTTCCCCATGGAGTCTGCTATTAGTCTAAATAATGAAAGTTTTTAGGATTTTAAACCAAGTTCGTATCTCAAGTTTACCATTTGTAGACTTTTTGGCAAGCATAAGACCTGCTTCCAAATTGCTCCCACTATTTTTTGCCAATCCATTGTCCAAGCCAATGATTTGGGCTCTAGTTCGTAGTGGAGGATTGGTACCACCTTTGCCGAGTAAAACTTCATACCCTGAATCTTTTTCATCTGTGCTGTTAATTGGTTACATTTGGCTATTATCTCTGCTTGTACTTGTCCTACGATTGGTAACACATGCAGTGCATAACCGAGGTATCCTATCTCTTGAACCACTGGAATGCGCTTTCCTCCCACTGTCCATGGGAAATTACTTCCAGTGGAACGTTTCGTCCTGGAGATTTTGATTTTAGACTTTTCGGGGTTGACTATGAGGTCATTTCTCTTCATGTTGTTATCTAAGGCTTTCAATAATCTTTGCAGACCCACTGGTGTCCTGTCTAACAGGACGATGTCATGCACGTACATGAGCCACTTGATTGTCATCATACCTAACTTGGCGCTGACCAGTGAAGAATCCTCCACCTCTTGTCCAAAGTCTGAAAGATAAAAATTAAAAAGGAATGGGGCCACCATGCAGCCTTGTCTCACTCCTCTTCTGACTTGTATGTATTGTGGTAGGTGACCTTCTGAGTTAAGTCTTACTTTTACTGTGTTACCCTCATCTAAGCTAGCCAGAATGTTAATCAGTGATTTAGGGGCCCCCTGTTTCACCAATTTAAACCAAAGGCAATCACAATTTACTAGGTCAAATGCACTAGATAGATCAATGAATGCCCCATGAAGCTTGTCTTTGTGTTTCCCCTTCCTATTCCCCATTAAAGCTGCCAGAACTATGCCACTTATTTATGTTGAGTGGCCGTGCCTGAACCCTGTTTGTTGCTTAGGCAATATGTTATTCTCTTTTGCCCACTTTTCGAGCTGTGATAGTATGAGGCTTGTGAATAGTTTACTGTTAACATCTAAAAGTGTAATTGGTCTATAGTTGGCTGGGTTTTTGCGGTCCTACTTCTTAAAGATGGGGATTATAATTGCTGACTTCCATGAGGGCGGGATTGTTTGTTTCTTTATTATTTCCCTAAAGAATAGACTGAGAATGTGTGACCACATTTCTATGTTACCCTTGAATACTTGATATGTCAAGCCGATGGGTCCAGCGGACTTGGAAGAGGAGGATTTCCTGATTAATTTGTGTATTTCTTCTTTACTGATGTTTAATAACCATTTCCCTTCAACCTGAAAAGTGGAGGTTCCTTGTAGTCCTAGGTATTTGTCCTCTAAATAATGAATAAAATTTTGATCGAAGGTCGGAGCATTTATCGGTGCCAAGAAGTTACGGGTGGATATTTCACTTATTGTTTTCAACATTACTTCTCCGTCATTCTAGAGACAAGTTACTTTATGGTGTCTGGACCAGCTTTTGTCGTTGTTCTTGATAAGCTTAAACTAATCAGCCAAATTGGTTTTACTTAGCATCTCTTTTCTGGCGCATGTAATAGATGGTGTTTTTCTTGTTTTTTAAACCATGTGGCTTCATAAAACACATGTTTATTTCCTTGTTTTAGACCAAACTTCGTAGATTGAGGTTGGTCTATTGACCATAGGATTTGTGGAAAGTGTTCGGTTTGCAAAGAAACTCTTTCTTTGTCATCTCTCTACAAAATTGGTCCAATCCACCAATTCCATCTCGGTGATATTTCGCTACTCGATTTTTTGGAGTATTTACAATAACGGAGTCACACCATTGTTCGAAATTTTTCTCAGTGGCCCAAATAATCTTTACTTCGAGGCGTTTGTGGTCGCACCAACTTCTCTGATGGAGAAGTTGGTGCATCTCTCAAAAAGTTCAGTAGATAAGCAAATATAGTCCAATGTGGATTTAGATGTGCCCCGCCCCCATGTTCTTGCCGGAGGGACGTCCCCCTCTATGGAACCATTGGTCATCTTTAGGTCCCAATCATCAAAAAAGTTCAGCCACCTTCTACCATTTGATGTAATCGATTTCCCCACTGTTTCCAACGTACTTGGGGTGGTCTTTACACATTGAGAGTTCAGGTCACCAGCTATCACAATGTGTGTCTCTACGTGGGGTAACTTAATTTCAGTGAGGACAGATGTTATTGACTCCAAAAAAAACTATTTTTTATCGAACGGGGTTCCAATATAGGTTAACTACTATGATCTCTTTCTGACCCCTACTCGTTGATATACCCACTTTTACTACCAAGATTCCTTCATAAGTGCAAGGAATTTCTGATATCTCACTAAACAGAACTTGTCTGCAAGCTATTACCAAACCTCCCCTGGGTCTACCCTTGGCCCTGGAGGTTGCAGGTTGAGACTAGAGGGTAACACCCTCAATTTCTGGTGTATTTACAAGCCACGTTTCTTGAAATAGTATGAGGTTGTTTCCCTCCGAACAATGCTGATCTCATCTCATTATTTCTGAATGAATTGGAGCCCCTTGAATTCCAGCTAGTTATTCTAAGGTTTTCCCAACTAAAGAGAGGACTGGGCCACCCCTAGTTTCTGACAAACTTGCATGATTATTTTGGGGAGCATGGGCCAGAGACCTTGGGGCACTCCAATTGATGCATCATTTTTTGTTAACTCCTTAACTTGTTAAGATGTTTCTGTTTTTGGATTCTCTTCCTGCCTTCTCGAACGCACTTCCCTCGCTTCTCGAATGCACTTCCCTCGCTGCGGCATACTTTCTTCGACTTCTAGACCTTGTTGGAGTAGTTTCTATTTTACATTAAGAATTGCTTTTGCCCCTATCTACTTCAGCAAAACACGTTAGGTGGGGCTCTGGAAATTGCACGTATTCTATGTCTTTAGTTGAAAACAAGTATAGGTCTGGTATCTTCCTGAGTGTTAAAAGTAACTCCCCCCTGTTCAGTGGTTTGTTGATTTTTTTGTGGCCCTTGCTTCTGAGCCAAAGTCTGGTTACTGCGAATGGGGCTGCGTCTGTTTGATGTTCCCCATAAATCAAAGATGTGCGTCCTTCCCCACCATTTATGTGGACAGTCACCTCCTCTCTCGTCGGAATAACGGTGGACCTATCTGTTGGTCTGACAGTGGTTGATCTTGGTTCAGTGATTTGGTTTGGTCCAGTTTTTTCACTTCTGGACATTTATTGGTTTCTCTTTAGGAATCTGCTTCTCCCTCCGTCGTTAAGCTTTTTCCCTCATCCTTGTAAATATTGGTGCTATTTTCAGGGCAGAAATGTTTTGAGAACATTTTTTAAGAGACCCTTTGGAACGTAGCCCATTTGAGCCGTTTCCCAGTTATCTGAGAGCATTCTCCTTCTTGGACGCGTTTGGGTTCTCCTCCCTTACTTTGGGCTATCTCAATGTCTGTCTGGACTCCTATAGTTACCATGGGTGCCCTCATTTTGTCCAGTTTTGATGGAATACTCTCTTCCATGGACAATGAGTTTTAATCTCTTGACAGAAGTACCGGGGTGCTTTGCTCTTTTTGAAATGGCATACTTTCTGCTTTTTTCCTTTCTTTGCTTTTGTCTCCTTCTTGTGACTTCACACCTTTTACAAAATTATTAACGTTAGACTTTTTGACTTTTTTCCCCTTGATATTTTAGGACTTTTTCTCGTGTTTATCCATTGTCTCAAGCGCGGATAGCAGATTTCTTTGTTTCTGCCGTCTAATCCTTTTCCATCTTTTAAATGTCTGTTGTGAACTTTCTTTCCATGGTGTTATTTTTTCAATTTCTTCCTGATCATTTACTGCATTTCCTTCTTCTGTTGATCCTGGTATGGATTCTGTCGTTTGATCTGCAGCTTGTGCTAATTGGCAGAATTCTTCCAGGACGGATTCAGACAGAGGTGTATCGTCTGCTATCTGGATGGCTTGGGTTAGTTCTACGTCAGTATCTGTTCCCATTTATTGATGTTTTGATTTATCAATGTTTTGTAGTAGGTTTTGTGTCACTTTGCCTTCTGCCCATAATCTGTTCATTTTCTCTTTTATCTCGAGCAGTTCAGCATTCTGGGTTATTAGACCATCTTTCAAAATTATTAAGGTAGGCGTGACTGAGCAGTTTATTGCTGTGGTTAAACCCATTATAGAGAATTCCAACTGTTCAATAACCATCCATCTCAATGAGGATTCCTGTGTGTGTTTGCATATCTCCCTTAATTAACTCAAACACCTTGACCAAGGAGTTTAGAACAAAGTTTAAAGCTGGAAGTTTTGCGTCACACCTGCTTATTTCTTGCACTGGGCTCTGCAGTACTGAGTTGGCAGGATTTTCGTGTTGATTCTGCAGTAACTCTGCTGGAATCACTTGTTCACTCCTGCTCTCTTCTGTTGAATTCATCCTGCGTATGATGTTCCGACGATTGATCATCGGAAATGGAGGAAAGGTCAGACGTCCGTATTCTACCCATTGATATCAAGGGTGTTTTTTAGTGTTTGATGAGCCTCCCCCAGCGCATTTGTTGAAATGTTGCTCGTGCTTCTATGTCTTCTTTTTGGGTGGAAGAACTGTTCGATTGTCCCTTTGATGTTGAAAGTGGTTAATGTAAAATCATTGACTCTTGTATACAGAGGGTTCAGTGATTTACCATCTCTATTCATCACTTCCGTTTGTACAGCAGCCACGTTATGGACTTGTGCACAGACTTTGACCGATCTGTCCGTAGAAGTAGAGCATCTTGGTAACTGGAGTTCAATCCCCCCTTGATGTGTAGCTATTTCCATGTAAGACCCATCCCATTCGGGTCTCTGAGTCATCAGTAAGTGCTCCACTCCGCAAAATGTTCCAGGATGTCATTTTGGAAAAAAGGAGAGGAATAAGGAATGTAAAAGGACTTTTGATTTTTGGCTTCTCAGTGGGAGGTATCACTAATGTTCATATAAGGATCTCCACCGGGAACCGCCCATCACGCAGTGGTGTATCCTGACTTATGTGACTTTCACTGGATGGGCGTGTATTACTTCGTTATAGTCAGTAAACACAGGATAAAAGGGGAAATTGCCCCAACAACAGTCTCCTGTCCCACTGGCCCACCGGCCTTCCGACTTCTGCTCTTCCTCTCTTCAGGTGGCTGGAACGGAACGATGAATGATGGTCTGTGGAGTTGACTCTGCCTCTTGTCAGTGGAGATGAAAAAAAAGACTCTCTGCTCACAGTGACCACGATAGACCACTTGTCCTCCCACTTTGCTGCAGAGTCTGGTTTCAGATCGGGCTCTGAGGAACTTACTGCTACAGCACTGGTTGTGCAAGGTGGACACATATTGGTGCAATACCAGCCCTTTGAAAACTCCCACGCCACAGCAGAGTCGAGTGTGAAGAGTGTTTAGTTAGAGGTAGTTGGAAGCAAGGAGGGTCTCTGCTGTGCATCCTTTAAACATTTGGACTGTGCATGGTAAATTATATTTTGTTCAACTGCTCACAAACCATTATTCTCTGTGTGTGTCTGACAGCTGATGGCAGGTAAGGGCACTTAAAATGTGTGTATCAATCATGGATCCGTAATGTACTCAAAAGTCGACACTCAGATTTTGCCTATTGAAATGCTAGAGCAGAGTGTCATAATGCGTCACAGCGAAAAAGTCTCTATCGCTGGGAATGAGTCACTGACATCTGCTGAAGCACGCAGGGCATTGGGGAAGACTCCATGTAAAATAAAGGGAAAGCAGAAGGACGTCTAGAGCATGTCTGTAACCTCCAGGGCTGCTCAGTGCATTACTGACACCCCCCGACCCCCACGGGCTCAAGCACAGAGATTAGACCTACAGTTGCTCGGCCTGTGCAGACACCCTCTAATCAAATTAACATTAACGATCCAAGTATGCTGGAATTGGCTGACGTAGGAACTCCCATATGACGGATCATTCTGGGGACTCGACTTTGTTTGGACTTTCCCCAATGGATAGCATTGGTTTCATCGGTGGAAGGTACTCATGGTGGCAACAGTAAAGACAGACACAAGTGATCACAGTTCAAGGGTGTTTATTGAACAATGAATGCAGAGTGGAAAAATGCCTAACCTAAATCTAAATTGGGAGCAAGGGTCAACCATCAAATGAAAAATAAGGCAGTCCTAGTGGCATTGTGTCAAATAAAAGGGCCTATATAAAAATGAAAAACTATTGCCAAATCCTTACAACTAATTACCGAAAGAGTGTGGGATATGGTTTCAATAAAGGAAGAAGTGTTCTCAAATAATAAGTCAGGATATGATTGTCAGGGGGTCTCCCTTCCCCATGTTTTCACCATGGGATAAGGTGGGACCTTGGAGCACAGCACACGCTCGAGCTTTCCCAGGACGAGCCCACAGTTCCTCATCAGCTGTTGGGTTCTTCGAGGGCCTAGTCTCTTTTCAATAACAAATCTCTTGCCTTTGAGGCCTGATGTATCTAACAAACAAGCAAACACAAAGTTAGATTTCACGTATGCCTTGGATGAACTTTCATCAATGAACTTTGGGTGGTAACTTTCCACCCCTGGATCTCCCACTGCCGGGCTCAGAACCAAATGACAAGGAGGACTGTTCACTTCCCCTGACCTTCCCATACGTCTTGTGTTCACGAATCTTAATGTTTTATTAAACCATTCTTCAGGCTTCGCGCCTGGTGTTTCCCTCTTCCGGGCATAGACCTTCACAAATCGTATTCAATAACTTAACTGAGCAGTTTCCTTTTTAATCAACTTTTGGGTGGTATCTTTCCACCCCTGGATCTCCCTCCTTCGGGCTTGGACCATTTCAGATGACAGCTTGCCTCTTCCTGGTTCACTATGCCTTTTCCTACTTTTATGAAAACAGTTCACTGTGGACAGCCCTATGCCAGGTTTTCTCCTGTCAACACACTGTTCATAGGGACTTCAGGCTTCTCTCCTTTTCGTCTGCATACCTCCATGTTCACTCTTGCAAACCTTTGAAACACTGTTCATACACTCATTTCACCATGCAGGATTAATTTCCCTTAGTTTCTCAATCATCTGTCTGTCAAAGGCTTTCCACGGTACAGAGGATTTTAGACCTCTGTATGACCACTTTGACCTCTTGAACCCTCTTCCCAAGGCCTTCTGGTTACAGTAGTCTTTCTAGCATCGGGTAATCACCCAGAGTAATCCTGCATGAGCCTGCACGTGATACCGGCCTCCTCTGTTGCTGGTTTTCCCCCCTTTAGCTTTTCAAAGTTAAATTTAGCCATTGGCTATTTATCGCTCAACACAGTTTGGTTTCTTATCGGCTTTTCCCTCGACTGACCGGCTGTGATGAACTGCTTGTCTTTCTTATCCTTTGCATCAAGGTCGGTAACACAGAGACCTGCATCTCTCCCCTGCTTGGTTATCAGCGGAGGAGGGTCTTGTGTACCGTAGACATCTGCTGCAACACACGCTGGCTATTGTTCGTGGACTTATGTTTCCATCAGGCAGCGGTTTCACAGGCCTTGATCAGAAAGGGTAAGGTCACTTCTCTCCTTGTCACCCTCTTGGTATTTGCCGCCTTTCGCATCCTCTTGAACTGCTGTGCTGAGTTAGACCTCACATTGTGCCGTCTGCCTTGCTTGTAGGGTGCTGTCATGCTCCACCTTTTTATCCCTGTGTGGATGGGAAAGGGCCATCAGTTGTGTGTGATTCAGGTTAATTGCCTGACTCTGCTTGACCCTTGTGTTGGGACATGTCATGTAAACACCTGTGGGTTAGTCTTCCATCTTCCATGGGATAAGAAAGTATTTGTGTCAAAAAGAAATGGTTTGCCATGAGAAATTATATTGTTCATCCTAGGGGTATTGGTAAAGTCAGAAGGGTGAGATTGGTAGGGTTTGTAAAGCAGACGGGAAGGACCAGGGTTAAAATCATGAACTAAACAAGGGTGATTGTGGGAAACAATAACCAGAATGATGGGCAAAGGAATGTTTGCCAGTATTCGAGTTAGAATAATCAGAGGGACGTGAAGAAGAACGATTGGGAGTATTCGGACGGGGAACAGGGTAACAGGGATTCTTGGAAAGATAGTTTCTGGGTGCAATGCGGTTTGGGACCTTAGAGGATTGGTTATGTACGGAGGAGTTGTTGGGTATGAGAAGGAGAGTTTTAGGGATCTCATCCTCCGCTCCTTCTTCCTCTTGGGTGCCATACCGCGTCTCACCTGGGGAATTTCCCCCAAGCACATGCCTGGGTTCCCCTCCCCAGGTGATCCCCCCTCGCTCGTCTACCCCCAGGGTTGGGATGTGAGAGCACCAGCCCTGCCCTGTTCACCTGAGTTAGGGATTCTTGAGGTCTACTTGGGAGAATACCCTCAGGTTTCTCACAAAGGTGAATTCCGATTGGGCGCACCATCTATGTTTATGAAATTGTTAACGTCTGTCAGCTCCAGCAGCTCTTGCTCTAGAGCCTCAAAAAATAATGAGGCACATGCTCCTTTACACCATACACTTAGAGAGGATGATAAAAGAATAAAAGAAACTGCTCCCACTATTTCGGCCCTAAATTCTGTTTTAAGAACCTTTGTTGAACTATATGATAACATTTGAGATGAAGTCAAGCCGCACACTATCACGTTGAGTGAAATTAGTTTGAAGCTGGAAATGTTGCAATGTCTCCCTACGGGAGCAATATACAAGGAAACACAGATTATTGACCATCGGCAGATCAATGAGCAGCCTGACATTTTGCTTCTATCTAGAGCTGGCACTTTGACTATTAAATCTGCTATTTGGCCTGCTGATAAATCCGTTACGGCATTGTCTAATTCAATTGTAACATAGAATATGCCACTGGCAGGGACGTCATTTCAACAAAATGCAAGGGGTAGCAGAAGTGATATCACATGACCCTTGTCCTCTGATTACATCACAGGAAGTGATGTCATTTGACCCCACAACCTTTCACCCCTGAAAAAACAGGAAGTGGCATCAAATAGCTTTGTTCCTAACTACACTACAATAAATATGGTTACAACATCACTGTAATGTGATATAAATGTCATACAAGAATACATCACCATATGTATCATTAATATCGTTAATATCAGTGTGTATAGGCCCATATTACCAAATGACTGTGAATGCAAGCAGACGTCCAAGGCTAAATGATAACGATGTATTAAATAGCACTTACGCCTAAGCACTTTATATAGAACAAATATACATACAATTTCACCCAACCTGTGTTGGTACTCATTCATAGCGCTCTGGTGACCTCCAAATGACGTCCCTGGCCACTGGTACTTACAAGTAGTGAGACTTCCATGCAGATGAAGCAAGGGGGGTTGTCGAAGAAATGTAAAAATCTAAATAGAAGGAAAGGTAGCAATATGAAGAACCAATAGCTTGCGTTCACTTCATCTTATCTTGCAGCTACTGGGGCAAGGAGAGACTGACTGCCTCATTAGCAGCATACAGGCTATCAAAGCAAGTTCAAGCTGAACATCACGTCACAAAGGTTTAAAGCTGTAGTTGCTATTTCTGATTTGCAGAATGATGCTTCTACAGTGACAACGGCCCATAACTGATGTGACCATATGACACAAACCACAATGACGCAAGATACAGTTCGGTTACACAAATGGAAGGTGTGGATACTGCTCAGTCACATGAGGTTTGCAGGACGGCCATTGTGGCATTTAAACCCCCAATAATTGACATGACTAGGAAGGTTAAAAAGACACAGCTATCCAGCATTCTGTATCAGAGGAAAGCACTACACCAGTTGGGGTATGTTATCAATCTTTCAGAGACCCCTTGGTAGTGTCTAAACCAGCCACCTTTATGCAGTGCCCTAGGAATCAAGGGCAATTTATTTAAATGTTTTCATTTTTTTATTTGTTTTCTTAGCTTGATTTACAAACTTTAACAACATTGCTTTAAAGTGTTCTATTACAAAATTCACAGTTTAAAACAAATTAAAAAAGTGGGTAGGTTACAGTCTACAGGAATATTATCGTTTAACACAATAAATGACAGTGTAACTTCATACCACTATTATTTAAAAGACAGAATTCCTATAGAATCTAAAATTAACATTCCATGTAAACAATCGCATAGTTGAGATGAACTCCTCCAGTGCTGCCGTGCATGTGCGTGCATGACATAAGAAGATATATATATACGTTAACAATGTTATTGTCTACACATAGATCTGCATTCCCAAAAGAAATTTGCTAAAGATAAGTATTCATGAATGCGATTGTTATTGTTGAAATTCACATTCCTATTTAAGATTTCTTAAATCGTACTTATAAAAATACTGTCGACCTCCCAAATTATCCAAGAGAAGATATGTTGGCAGTAAGTTCCGAACAACAATACTATTGAGACAAACATTTTATTTCAGATGTAAGATACAGTACAATTGGCTGTTGTGAGACTTCACAAGTTCAATCAATACCTCTGCTCAGAATATTTTATTACATGATCTTACTCTATGCGGTCAGACAGCAACCGGCATGGTTTTAAGTTGAATATCTTTGTTAATTGTGGCTAATAAACGGGTCAATAGTATCACTAATTTGGTATTTGTCCCCCGCATACAGCGTATCCAAAACAGCTCTCTTCCAGTGATTGATGAGCCTATAAATTCTATGCCAAAGATTTTAATTCTGTGTGTCTCAAAATAATAGTTCATAGTCAGATGTTTTAAAGTATCCTTTTGAGTGCCGTTCCCGCAAAACTGACACATCCCACTGGACTCATTTCGTGTTCCTTCACCCAGTGGTAGGTTTTCTCATTAGTGTGGATTTCATTCAACTTAAAGCGAAGATATAGCGTGCATGTCTTATTACAAGGGAAACATGTCAGGTACGCATAGCAGAGGACAGGTTTGGTGGGAAATGTGCTATTTCAGTGTAAAGTTGATATTTTGACAGCGATTCTATAGTTAACAGCCAGTCGTGTTTGAATAGCCATTTCTTTACGTAGGAAGGTCTTCCTGTAAATCGCTAGTTTTAAGGTTAATGGTATCTAGCAATGCAATCATCGTGCTATGGTATCTCTTGATTGAGTATGGGTTACCTTCCTTGATCATGTTAGCAATATTTTCATAAAAGGAATTGTAGGAGGGTTTAGCATTTTATAAAAGTTATTTAGCAATCTCCAGTTAAATCTTGCTGCCAAAGATACAATCCCGAGCTCGTGCCCTAGTATTGCATTAGGGAGTGCATTTGCTAATTTGAGGGCATTTTTCCATAGCATTCCCTGAGTTTGATTTAGAATAGTGCCCAGGTCTACCAGGCACATATCTAAACCATAGAGAATAACGGCCTCTACTTTTAGTGTGTAATATTCAAAGAGCGGAGACATAGAGAAGTTTCAATATCTACCATAAATTATTTTCATTTGGGAACAAAGAGGCTTTACTTTGTCAATGATTTTTTCCACATAGTGGCAGAAGATACGTTGCATAAATTATAGCCTAAATATTTTACGGAAAGAGCACGTTCAATTTTAGTTCTGCCTAAGGTCCCTTTAAATGCCACATTTTTCTTTTCTTTTCACAGTTGTTGAAGATGGTGATATTCGATTTCATAATATTTGGATACAGATTGAGTTGATTAGCGTGAAGAGTGAACAATTTCATTATTAGCCGTGTTGCATTAAAAGGCGACTATCAAAGTAAGAATATCTCAGCAGGGAAGCTTGACTGATTCAATCCTGACTTACGCCTGAGTGAAATAGGGCTGCAACCTGGCAGCAATAATATTTAACCCATATCTAGCTGATATGAGTTCTACATCTACTTAATATCCACTGGATAGCATTTGTTGATGATATCCTGCTTTTCGATACCATTCCATTTGGGCCACAGGCCAAGCTAGAGCACTTCACTAATGCAATACTAAGGAACGAGCCTGTGGCCCAAATGGAGTGGTATCGAAAAGCAGGATATCATCAACAAATGCTATCCAGTGGATATTGAGTTTGCCTAATCTCACCTGAAAATGTGTACTTTGAGACCATATAGAACTCATATCAGCTAGATATGGGTTAAATAATATTGCTGCCAGGTTGCAGCCCTGTTTCACTCAGACGTAAGTCAGGATTGAATCAGTCAAGCTTCCCTGCTGAGATATTCTTACTTTGATAGTCGCCTTTTCATGCAACACGGCTAATAATGAAATTGTATGTGGTTGAAAGCCCAGGACCGACATCTTTCTCCAAAGCACATTGCAAATAATGCAGTCAAATCCTGCAGTTTAGTCAATGGACACCATATAAATGGGGCCAGAGTCACAAAGTGTGCTTTATTCTAATATATGTGCTAGGATTGTAGCATTTAGAGTCGTGCCCATCTGCCGCTGAAATCCCACTTGGTATCTTGAGACAGAGTTGTTATGTCTTATATGGCCTTCCAGTTCTTTCAGGATTAATATGGAGAATATCTTTTCAGAAACGTCTAAAAATGCAACTGCGCGAAAGTTGCCTGGATCGGCAGGGTTGCCTTTTTTTAATAACGGTATAATGATTGAAGCATGCGATGCTGTCGGTATTTTATTAGAGATATAGATGTTATCATATTTGATTTTGAGGATCGGGGCCCAAAAACCTGGGTCATGTTTGATCACACAGGCTGGAATACCGCCTGGGCCAGGATGCTTTGAGTAGTTCAGCCGTAATATTGCCCATTCTATGTCTACAATTGTCAAAGGACATGCCTCAAATTTTAAATGTGTGCATTTTCAGAGGTTGCTCCCCCTTAAATCGAGTAGGTAGTTGGTATTTGTCCAAAAAATAAGCAGACCATTTCTCAGTTGGTTATTAAAGATGGGAAAGAGTAAATCTGCTTCAAAGAGATGGTTCTTAATACAGCCCATACAGATCTTCTGTTATTGGCACATGGATTAGCGAGGATCTTTGTATAATCAGCTATTCGCAATAAATATTTTATATTACAAAATTTATTTCTATGTGAGTTGTAATAACTTTCTTTCTGTTCAGATATTCTTTAATAGGTAGATGTTGTTTCTTTAAGTCTCAAAGCAGTTTGTTTTTAAGGAGTCTGGAGACATGAATCTCCGAGTTATAATAGGGCAGCTTATCATAACGCTTCTGGGAGAAATCCTCACCAAGTGTTGACAGCATTTCAGACGTTACTTTGTTATAGTCTGCTTCTGTAAATTGATTACTTGAGGCAACAGAGCACCTTCTTTTAATGTTCACACTCTCTTTGGAGATCATGTCAATTAATTTCCCATATAAATAGGTATTCCATCTGATCGACAACATTGGGCAATCTATTTTCAGAAATGTCAATGAGGGTTCAATTGTAAGCAATGGGCCTTTCGCATGGATGTTAGTTGTGATTATTATATGATCTCTAATTTTGTATCGGTGCTCGCTACTGAGTTGCAGCACGGCAGGAGATGAGCAGATGTTGCAAAATAATCAATGCCAGAAATGTTATTTCCGCTATGCCACGTAAAAGAGGAGGCTTCTGAGTTAAATTCTAAACATTTAATGTCACAGTTATCGAGAAAATCTTCCCATCTTACCCCAAAATGTATTGCTGCCAAATGATGTGCAGAGAGCCCCTTAAGTGTTCCCAATGGCATCTGAAAGAGACAGCATGCGTTGAAATCACCTCCTATTATGATGTTATTCAAGGGGTTTATCGAATATGTATCATCAAAGATGGCATCAAGATGTGATTGATTGATTTTTTAGGGGGTTCCAATATAAGGATAGAATTATGAATGGATCATAACTTGCATCAATGAAATAAAATTCACTTATAAGATTATCTTCCAGTGAGGCTCTTACTTTCGAGACAATGTTCAAATTATTATTAAGAAAATTAGCTAGGCCCCCATAAGGTCTGCCCATGCTGCCGCATTGTGCTTCAACGTGGTATGATGTAAAACCATTAATTTCAATTTGTTTTGTCTTCATGGTCTCTTAGAGCATGAAGATAGAATCTGATCAATCAATGATGAATTATTGAGCAAAGCATGCACATTTTTGAATCTGCACAAATTCCAGGATGCAAAAAGTAAAGTTTGGTTACCACGCTGGGAGGTTATTTACAGAGATCTTTGCAGCATTTAGGCTGTTTACCAATGGTATTAGCCAGGTCCAGTCCTTGATGACCGAGATGAGCGAAGCTAATTGATTAATGGTGGAGATATCTGTGTCAGTTATAGTGGAATTTGATTCCAAAGTGTTTCCATCTCCGGAGCCTCTTGGAATTCCAAGGGCCTCATTACGACCCTGGCGGTAAGGGGTTAACGCCAGCGTTAGCTGCGCCGACCCCTTACCGCCAATTAGGAGGTCCCTTAGCGCCATGGCGCTTTTAACACCTGCTTTTAGCAGGTGTTAAAATCCATGGCGCTAAGGGACCATGGAGTTAATTACGCCACCGTAATTTAAGGTGGCGTAATTAACGCCTTCCCCACTCCCATTATGCCCTATGGGGCAAAAATGGGAATGGGGAAGGGTAAATGGGGATTGGGGACTTACCGCCCCGCCGACCTCGGAATGGGGCGGTAAGTCCGCCAACCACCATGGCGTAAACATAGTTTACGCCATGGTGGTAAAGTCACGGCCCAGGCGGTAACTTACCGCCTGGGTCGTAATGAGGCCCCAAGAAACTATTTGCCACCTTAAGAGACTGGAAGCAGTATAGACTTAGACCTAGCTGTTCAAAGTCGGTGTGATGCTCCAATAATATAATTGTTATTATTGGTGAGTGCAGTTGGCACATCATACGATTCTTATTTATGTTATTCAATCGTACCCAATCAATATCCTCCAAGCGCAAGAGTCTTAATGGTGGAATGAAGTTAAGGGTTTTCATAATATAAGAGCGGTAAAGTCTCTTTCTAACATTTCGGATTGCATCACTACGCCATCCCAAAAGGTTAGCAGTTTCCGCCATGTTCTCATTTACAGATGTTGCTTGTGGCCCTGCCAAAACCGGTTTCGAAGCTACAGGTAATTGGTTCAAGTTATCAGAGTTAAGGTCCTTAGTATTTTGAAGTTCTTTTTTAAAAGAGGGAGTTAGTGATTTGATATCAATTAAAGCAGATGATGTAGAGGGAATACAGGGACTTTCAGGGACTGTCTGAAGAGATACTTTCTCAGAGTCGACTTTTATGGATTTTTTTATGTTCTTTATGAGGGGATAAAAGAAGGATAATTGAGACTGTTTACTGTCTTTGAGTTCTGTGTGGGGCTCCATCAGTTTTAACTGTGCCAGAGGAATTTTGTTAGCATCTATGTTCACAGATAAGGTGTGGTCCACAAGTCCCTTATTATTACCCTCAAGAATTACATTATTTTCTTCTTTTTTTTTCTTTGTGGAAAGATTAGGTTTTTTTTTCATCATCAGCAGTTTTGAAAGGAGCATCATTCATTTGAAGAGCTTTTCTACTTTCTTCATTAAGTTGCTCTAAGCTCAATATTCTTGCTTTATTTGAGAGGTTATCGCTATGTTTAGTGTTTAAATTGGGTTCAGATGATTTTGTATATAGCAAGTTTTTACTTTTTTTTATTGCCATCTTCTTTAAGCTGGGTTTTCCTCTGGGATCTTCTTTTCATAGTCCTGAGATTCAGATGTTTTTGTTTAGGGGATAAATAACCACCAGGGACGGACCCATTAGAGCAGTCATTTTCATTGTCATAGCCATTTGGAATATCCCCTGTACCCTCCTGATCACACGCACCCCCTTCTTCCTGGTCGATCAGATTTGTTAATGCAGAGGGGCTATCTTGGGTATCATTTGAGGGCAGCGCTTCTGTATCTTTGATATATAGACCGACATGGTTAGCAAGTTGCATTAATCTGGATGAGAGTTGTGGAATCATAATTTCCAGCCTATCTGTTTTTACAACTGCTTCATCAGTATTTAGGGAAGTTTCATTGTCATTGTTGTTGTGAGTTGTTTGCACAAAATAATTCACGGCTTGAGCATAGGATCTTGTTAGGGAGAATTCTCCAGACTGGCTAATTTCCCTTACCTACTGAGTCCCTCAGCGGATTTGCTGGATTTCTAGGATTTATTTTTCTCACCTGGCAAGAGTGTGAGCCTTTTTCCCACTCTTACATGTGTTTTGCTGTGTGTGTTTAGCATTTTCTTGTGTTCATAGACTGTGGAGCCTCACCTACTCCACAGGAATCACCTTTTTACTGTATGTTACCCAGCACCCTCAGTGCAGTGACACAGGGTTGTCTTTTAGACTTCCCAACTCAGACTCCATTTTCTGGGGCTGACTACTGTCTCCCAGAATATGTAAAGTTGCCATTGACTTTATTAGTCTCTTTAAAATCCACAGACCCAATACAAATTATCTTACATAGAGTACTGGAAAGGGTTAATACTTATCCCTTTTAGTCTATTTCTCTTGGAGCATTGTTTCGCTCCCTTTTCATTAAGACTTGGCTGGTGGCAGTGGTAACTAACCTATTTTTCCTACCGCGGTTATCTAAATAATCTTGGTATTGTTGTAGGCTGTCTTGGTAGCCTCAAACTTAAACCCGCTAGACCATATACATTTATACACGATTCCTGCTGGGTTTATTCACCATTTCTTTTTGAAAATGTCTTTCTCGTGTTTTACTCTGCACACCAAACCAGGTTTGGTTCCTTTGTACACTGTCCTTTCGTGGGTTTCTACACAGAAGCCCTCCTTGGGTGCCTGTATGTCTGGGGGGGACAGGAAGTAAGGGAGGGGTTTAGGACTCCATGCACAGGGTCTCCTTGGAGACCCATGTCGCACTCTGATCTGATTGGTTGTTGTGGCTGTCCCGGCGGGTCAGCCACCCTGCTGTGTGATTGACAGCCAGGCTGTGTGAATGGGGGAAAACTGCATAAAAAGCAGGTCTCTGGGGCTGGAAAGCCAGAGTCGCAATTTGAACGAGAGAACCGAAGAGGAGCTGACAGAAGAGGACCCCTACCACGACTGAACCGCCCAGTGAAGCTCCGCTGCAGATCCGAATCTTCAGACTTAAACGACAGAGAAGATCTACCAGGAAACTTCTTCCCCTGAGCTGGTGGGACCAACCTGTTCACCCAAACTCCAAGCCAGGCCTCCCTCCTATGGTCGAATTTGCTGTGCAGAGCTACACTGAACCGGTTAGCCAGGAAGGTCGAACACTGCTTGGGTTTTAAGGAGCGCATCTTTTTCTTTGTTGCTTTGCTCTGCTGCTGGTTTCTTCCCTGGGTAGTGCAGGACCCTCCAGTCTTCCTACTTTGTGTCAGTCTGACAGTCGCTTCAGGAACCGTGAGCCTGCAGGACCTGCCAGGAACGTCCGCCTCAGCTACAGCTGCTTCTCCATTTTAAGGTACTGTTCGAATCCGGTTGTTCTTTTCGTCAAGCCACGGTGAAGGTGTGTGAAACCGTTCGCCAATCCAAGGGCTCGTCCTTCTCTACTCTTTAAACTAACCTTTCTGCCAACCAATCCTGTCCGGACTCTGGGCAAAGACTTAACCGCAAACTACCCTGAACTGTGTGATCTTGAGCAAAATATTTTTGTCCTATTGACTTTGGCCCTAAGCCTTTTGGATTTGATTCCATCACTGTAGTTCCTCTTGCTAGATTGCCCTGCTTACTTACCTGTTGGTGCTGCTCAATTTTTGTCTAACTTTTTCTTTCCCTCCCTTTAAAATTATGTGCCATTTTGCTCACACTTCATTATTGAGCTTAACTTGTCCAGAATCTATTGGGAGTCGTGTGGTGTATTAAGAGTGTGATTTCTAAACTGCTTTACTTTAGTGGATTGTTTTACAACTGATGTGTAAATAAATGTATATTCTTTTACTCAGAAACCTTGAGTCAGTGTTTGTTTGAATCATAGTAATTGCTGTCCCTTGTGTAACTATTGCTACTGCTCACTTGCTCTTGAGATACGTCTGGCCTCTCAGCCATCGCTACCAGTTCACTGTGTAGTACAGGATTGTACCAAAGGTGAATTTGTACTGTTACTTGTAGTCTTAATTGTGTGTGTGTTCCCAAATGGTACTGCATATAATTCTGCCTAACAGATTTTTGGATATCAAAGTGGATTTTTCCAAAAGATTTGTCTGGGAATGTTTTGAGCAACCAGAAGGGGTTTTGAGCAACCAGAAGGGGCACAGGTTTGTGAGCTCTGTGTTTGCGTTGTAATGCCTGCATATTCTGTGGGATTGGTGATATTTCGGGGATTAGCTGATACTAGTTGACACATGAAACCTTCCATCTTGCTGACCTTTGTGACCAATTCATTTGTAGTACATTTCAGATCCCTAATATGAAGATGGGTCAACTTGTGCCCTTTATCTAACAAGTTAAGAATGCGTGTTATTACTCGAAATGACTGCTCTGCATTTTCCATGTCATGCAAAATGGTTGAAGGGCCCATGAATGCAATGTGAGAAGCCCTGTGTGTGGCTAAAGGAGGCTGTTTTCGATCTACTGGTCTAGAACATACACAGGGACCTGTTCCAAATTGAAATGTACATAAGTAACTTGGGATTCCATGGATAGAGTCAATTTACGCAAAGACACTTGCATTGGCAAGGCATTGACTTTCTCTGCATCAGGATTACAGTGTGTTTTCCCTGGTTCAATGGATCTATTGTTAAAGAGGTGGACATTAATCATTACCTCCTCCTATTCCTTTGGTGGGTGTGGACGGGCCAAGCGAAAGTCGAGTACGCTTGCCTAGCTCGGCCATCACCACCGGGGCCACCAAGGATACATCACAGGCACACTGAATTTGAGTGTACGGTGCATCAATGGGAGGGTAGATAGAAGGAATAAGCTCGCGCATACTGAGAAAGCTGCTTTGCACGGCAAATTCACAATCATGGATCTCCTTCAGAGGAAAGGAAGAATCATCTCATTCGTTTATGCCAAGTGCGTGTATCTGCGCATGCCTAAATGAAAAAGCCACGTGCTGAAAGGGTGTTTGACAAGGTACATGGAGCAAGTCATGATTATGCTATCATCAATTTGCAACATACCAGCAGACTGTGTGTTGGAATATTGGTTTTGGTGACGGATTTGCAGGTTTTAGCACTTCGTAGGCTGCCGGCCATAATCCAGTTATGGGTGAACTAAAACGCAAAAAACTATACACGCCAAAGGGGAAGAGTATGCAAGTTAACCACTACTTTCTCCAATGTGGGCTATGCAGGTCGTTAGCAAAACGTAGGGATTGTCCGGCTCCGCCTACACACAAAGCGGTGCAGTTAATTAGAACTCGCTCTCTAATAGTTGCCTAGCAATAAGGCAATTAAGAGTTCTCATGTGCCTAGATGCGAGGGCTTCAGCTTTCAATAGAGAATGGTTGTTGCATAACGCTTACAAAAAAAACATGTCATTAACACTGTATATGCAAGCAATAAGTTATTGCGAGGATTTAGCATGCGCTATATACTGTACGCTTACCGTTTCCAATGTGCTATAAAAAAAAGCATAAACAAAGCCTGTCGCATTCAGATCAATTCCATAGCATGAGCAGGAGCGTCGACCCACGCACCCCGACACCCTAACAGCACAACAGAACACTTTAGGTGCATTTAGGGTGCGCGTGAATGCACTAGTTGTAGGTCTGCTGGGAGGGGGTGGGCGGGGCCAAGAGGCGGACCGTAGCGTCGTGACATTAATGTGGTGAGAAATGAATGAATAGAAATTTTCGCCACGATATTCCTCAGCACTGCTTCCTCTTGAGGACGGAGGCTCTAGCAGGGGCTTGGCAACTCCAGCGATCCACAGCACAACAGTACACTTCTGGTGCACATAGTGTGTCAAGGGCATCAAGGGCAATAACCTGGTTCTAAACGTCATGGGGGAATTTTAATGGGGACATATCCCCTTTTTAAAAAAAAAAATGTGGACATTGTTTCACGATCTACCTTTCAATTGAGTTTGACTCACTCCATTATTTTAGCCCTATTCAGTTAAATCCCATGCCTCAGATTAATTTCCACCAAGGACATTGAGCTTTTTGAATTTTTTGTTGTTGGAAGAACGGACATAGTAGCTATCAAGATTCAATCTAAAGTTGTCTTTGCCTTGCTATAAGAGGAAATCAAAACTCTGAGAACCATAGGATTTGACCTCCGTCCAAGTTCTCTGGGTCACCCATCCATGCTAGCCAAAGAGATGGTCAATAATGGATGTGTAAGGGACGTAGTGGGACACAGAGATATTGGTGCTGGTCTGAAAATGTCCTGTGCCCTGGGTAAAACCTGAGGAAAATTTGTTTTACAGGTTCCCCTCAGCTGATGTCGCTGAAGACTGAGGATTGGTCGTGGTTGCCAGCAATCTTTTTCTTGCACAATGAGCTAAACGTGGAGGGCAGGCCCTTTCAGTAATGTTAAGCAACTCATCCAAGAGCAGAGAGAGAGGTTATCCTTGGTATCATGGATTGTGAGAGGATACACCAAGTTGGTTTCTAACAGAGGGCTGTATGGGGAATTAAAACACTATGCAATGATGTATCTTCAAGAAACAAATACTAGTTAAAAAAATCCTGTGGGATATACCAACAAGAAGCCTCCAACATCAACGGAGGAAGACCCTCACGCGGTCTATGAATAACCATTAAAAAACAACTTGAGCCTTAATAGTGAACTTATCTTAACTAACACTAAGGGACTGTTAGCGGTACACATGCAGACTCCTGACAAGAATTACTTTCTAATGGTTTATTGGCAAATGGCATCTTTCTCACTCTCCACCAGTGAGCTTTCTCTCTGCTCTTCAGAATCTCCTGTGTTCAAGGCTAATTCCAAACACAGGGATATTATGCTAACAGGTCATTGGAACTCCATTTGTTTTAATTTTATTACTGATGGAGGACAGAGTTATACTACCCGTCTACCGGCACTTGGTGAGCAGTGAACCAGAGTTTGCAAATAATGGGGTTTAAAATGTCTTAATGGGAACATAAAGGGTGATATTCCTAGTAAGCTAATTGGCATAAGATTGATTATATTTGTCTCTCACAGACTCCTTCTTACGAATGTGGGCACTTTAAGATTAAATATACCAGCTTGAGTGATCATTGTATGTTCATTGGCACTTTCCAAATGCACATTAGGTCAGTGTTCTCTTCTTCTTGACAAAATTTGGAGGTGGATGGTAAAAAGTGTTCTGCGGCTTGGAACACCAATTCCATCGAAGACTTTAATGAGCATATGTATGGGATTATGACAATGCCACAAAGAAATGTCTATCATAACCCTGTTACACTCGACACTTTTATTGAAAACTATCTCATATAACCGGCGTTGCCTGAGATTTAATTTTCTCATAGGTACTATTTGTTAGAAATACCTTTAGGCATCTTTACACTTTTTGGAAAGTCTACATCAGAAAGGTGAAAAGAAAAATTCACAACATTTTTCGATTATTTCATATTTTTTAAATAATTCTTATAAACACTACAAAACACAATTGGGTGTTCTTTAAAACGTATAACTGTACGTGAGAACAACATAGAGATTCCAGGGCAGCATGAAAGTTGACATGATGCCGACGGTGCCAACAACTATAAACCTAAAGTTTAATATTACAAAGTACCGTTTCATTGTACAGCTTGTTTATAAACAACATTTTTGGTTTTTCCAGTTGGAGCAAAGCTATACAACTGATTCGGGGAACCCAATCTAGAACACACAACATAACTGGCCGTGGGAGAACCATGGACAATCCAGGCTGATACCAGTGCACTTGATTGACTGGTCCTGTGCCTTGTTGTTCGTGATACGGAATGCCAGCCGGACCAGGAGTTGTAGGAGCCTAATTCTGAACGACATGTCTGTTGGAATGAGTGGAATGTGGCAGATGAATACATCTTCTCCTTTTCCCTTCCCGGTCAAATTAATTACATTGGGGAGCAATTTTTTAGCACACAGTTTTGTGCCATTACACAGCCTAGGTGGGTCAAGATTGTTAAGCGCGTGACCCAATTTTCAGTTGAAGGTGATGTTTGTGGCATTAGAGAGTTACAGAAATGCTTGTCACACCTCTTTACATAGTAACAATTTGGAAACTTCTCGAACTTCATCTTTGCTTCTCAGGTCCATTCGTCTCCCATATTCCTCGCCTTACGTAAGCCTTCACATTTCCCCTCTCATATGCCTTCGCCTCCCATATGCCAACGCTTCGCCAAGCCAGAAACTAATTATTTTAGACTTTTATATATATAGATTAAGTACTAGCAATAGTAGGGTATGAGCCTAGACACTGCTCTATTCCACGCAGCTCTGAATTTGATAGAGCATTTCAAAATAAGAAAAGGTTATTACGGCACAGCATAAGGACTAACACATTGTTAAATAATGAAATGGGGGTGAAAATGGGAAAGATTAGAACGCTGAAACAACAGTATAGAAACTGGGTTAACGTGCACCAGTATTTAATACTGCAAATGATGCAGAATGCACGTTAAATGCTATTGTAAAAAGAATGCAAATAAATATTGGACTCCAGTGCAAAATAAGGGGAACTTTCAAAACAAGAAATCCAAAGTCTTTGCTTTGCTCATCTTGAAAGAAATTGAGAAATGTATATCAGCATCTGGTCCCCTAAGTTTCAAACAGTTTTTAGGCAGGGAATTGTGACTGGAATAAATTGTCCTATTATTAGCGCATTAGTGGAAAAGGCATGCAAAAAGAATGCCCATTGTTTGTATATCGCATATTTCGATCCAATGCAGGCATTTCACATGGTAGATAGATCCGATCTATGGCTAAAATTAAATTGATGGGGCCTTCCAAAGACCCTATTGTCTATACTGGTCTACCATAAACGAGATACGTCTTTATTTGTAAGAGTTGACATGAGGGAGACTCTTACTAAATTTATACCAACAGGGCTTTATTCTCGCTCCTTGCTTGTTTGATTCGTACCTGTCCAATTTGGGGGAAGATTTGAATCATGAAAACTTGGCGCACCAAAATATACAGGGACAAAATAACCAGGCTGAGCTTCGCAGATGATGTAATTCTTTTAGATGCAACCCAAATAGGCCTTGAGCGGCTCATATCAAGTTTTGAATCCTCCACTATATTGAACAATTTAAGAATCACTCCAAGTAAATTCAAGATTATGTGTTTCAAAAACAACTTTCTGGTTGCCTGACAAATCTCAAACATAGTTGTTTGGGAATTTTGGCCAGCTTTAATATTACTATGGAAGATCTGATACAGAACCTGCTCAGAGCTAAGAAGTGTCTGTATGAATATGATTGGAGAAACACCTGTGACAAAAGTGGAGGATTTAAACTAAATAGGATTTGGCTGTTGAAAACATATGGTATGGGTCTATTCCGCTAGATATTCTAAGATATCCAGATGGGCGATATTTGAGGGTGTTTTTAAGAATTAGACTTAATTTAATACACACAAGACATTCTATGTATAATGAAACAAAGCAATGCCAATATTTGTAGATATTGAAACAACAAAATTGAAACACTGGGGTATAATTGTGTTGACCTTCAAGAGCTTAAATCAATGCAGCAAGAAATGTTTGGGATATTTGTTCATGAAATACGATTCATTTTAGAAGATCGGTTTTATTGGCCACAATCAGGGACTTTTAATAGCCTCGGTTAGATTTTGAAAAGCTTCAAAACGGACTGAGCTCTTTTAGTGACTAGATGTATATTAGACTGATTATTTGTGGACTTTTAATTGTCTTTTTTCAGATTGGGATATTTTGTATTTAAATATTAGATATATTCTACTATTTATTATAGTATTTGGAGGTTTTTAAGTGATGCATGTTTTGTAAACATTTTGTGCACACCAAAACAATAACAACATTACAAAAACATTACATTATGAAAGCCACAAACAATTTGTTATCATGATATCATGCAAGTGTCAACTCTCTGAGCCCAGGTGCAAGTTATTTCAGGACAATGTGTATTAATTGCTAATCTGCCTGTCTCCACTCAACTAAGTGAGACAGTAGCCATGATTCTGCATCTGTTGAATCCCAGGAGTGGAAGTTGATATATTTGAAAAAGGCATGGCCTTCTTCAGGTTCCGGTAGTTGTTTTACTCTTCCGAAATTAGTCCTAGCCCTTGTGAAATTCCAGACTTTCTACCATGTTATGTAGCACAAAGGTTGCAAAAGGTCAACTTGAAATTTAAAAAATTCTATTGATTGACAACAATTGAAGATGCCATCCAATAGCCGAACAGGTGCATTTCATTGCTCCATTTCCTATGTGATTATCTCTTTTTAAATTCAAAATTAATACCGAGCCTATTGGTGGCTGCTTTTTAGAGGCCTGACTTGACAAACCCAAAAAACTTCAAAGGTTACAAATGTCCATTCATATTTCCTCATAATTTATGAGGGAAACATTCTTGTAAAAATCCTGATAACCCGCATTCAGCATTAACAGGATCCATATGTCACAATGCCTGCCCCCAGTCAACCCAAAATCCTGGCACCCATGGGGATCTTTAAGGCCCCAAAAGATTGCCTAAGGGCTTCCTGGACTCAGTCCTGGCGCCATTGGCACCAGGCTCATATGGCCTTTTTCAGGCAAGTCAAATTACCAAGTGGTAAAGCCAGAAACAGCCCACCATGAGGCTGCTTGAAGGGACTACTTTATTTAAGGTACTATTTCATTGGCTGTGGTACTGGGACTACTTTACCTGGGAACTACTTTTGGCAGGCTATTTAAACCACATCTGGAAAACAAAACACGCTTCGCGTTATTCTGCACTCCTCCAGCGTAACGCTCACCGTGCCTGCATCTCCGGTTCAGTCTTCAGCCACGCCCGATCTGTCTACTCGATGTGCATCTGCAAAGGAAGAGCATAGAACCGGTTATAGCAAGAACCTTACCTGGATTCACCCCCGCAAGCATTAGGTAGTTGTACCTGCAAGGGAAGGAACACCAGCGACCGCGCTATTCAAGGAAACATTTCAAGAACAATTAGCATAGCGCAGCGAATTACTCACTGATGCTCTATTCATACAGGCGATCCAGCGAGGCACTCTAGAGTAATCACCGCCCGGAACAGCCGCATCTGTGAAAAACAAAAAGATAATCAGTGAGTTACTTCTCGCTATAAGACATTCAATCCGGGCCGCAAGATACTTACCCGAAGCTATATTCGTTTGCGGTCTTGCTAATCACCCTCACACGTGCTTCGTTTCTGAAAGTGCTGCACCTGCAGACAAGAAAGAGAGCAACAGGTGAAAAGAGTGAATGAACAATACCGCATTTTAAGACATTATTCTTTCTTCGTAATACTGAAATTTACCTTGGCATTTACATCACTCTCTTGGAGAAAGAGAAACCTGTCTGCGGCAATTCTGCAAAAAGGGAAAAACACACTATGAAGACAATAGTGCAAAAGTGAACTAAAGACAATTAGAATTTAAAAGCAAGACATAAGACTTACCTTCGAGTCCTTATTGTCAGGAACTCAGCCACGGGATCAGTGAAGCTAACTGAGTACCCAAGTTTCAACGCACCCTTGCATGCAGACGCAGGATCGAGAGCTCATCCTTCTTAACAATCAGGTGAGACGCAGTAAGGAGAACATAAGATGGGTACAAAAGCAGAAGCAGTAGTTAGATCTTCTCCTATTGGTTAGCTAACTTACCATTGTCCTATCGTAGGAAAATCCTCCTTCGTGCCAGACAGACAAAACAGATTTTTTATTAGGCACCTTTTAAACTTGCTACACCTTGCTAATTTCAGCCAGGTGCCAATAACAGCCCTAGACATTGATGCAGAAATATCTTTCAAATGGTTGAGTGAAACTATCTCTATGAATTGCTACAGTGGATGGAATTTGGTCCAAGATTAGTGAGTATGATGAAGGACTTACGTGCAGGTCCCTCTTTTGATGTTTCTGTTAATGACATCTTATCAAATAGCTTCCATATAACCAGGGTCAAAGGGCTGGCCTGCCTCACCCATAGTTTACATCCAGAACCACTCATAAGGAGACAATGTTAACGTCCCGAGATCAAAGGAAAAACCATTAACAGACACACAGTCAAAATGGTGCTTATGCAGATGACATGCTCATACACGTGTTTTTATCCACCACGTTTGTTTTAAATATACAATATACCAAAATATCCTAATAGAAAACTAATTGTCACAAAATTGAAGCACATGCCCTGAATAAAACCCTGGTACAAGTCAGCTCAATTATTTGCCGATGAACTGTCAGTGTGATTCTTAAATATCTAGACATAAAAACTGCATTCCCAATTGATGACATACTATCCCTAAAAAAGGAACCCATTTTCTATGAATATACATCGCACACTGAAACTAGATAATAGGCTTGCCTCCAAAAACCCTATCGTATTATTTATCATGTTCTGGGCGTGTGAATCCATGAAGGATACCAACACTGGATAAATGGAGTTACAGATAAGAAACTACTCCCTTCTTGAGAACAGTTTACAAAGGTTGTAATCGGGTAAATTTTGAGAGAGTAGGTTTGCACCAACTTCTTTTTAATGAGTGGTGCTTGTTCTTCGAATGGATTATGCCCTCCCACATATTCATCTTTTGATATTTCCTTTCCAGCTTCAGCTGCTTCAGAATTTGTTTCCCTCGACAGAGGGTGCTCTGCACTGGTTCTGTAGACTCAAAGTCCCTTGAGGGCCTACGTACAATTGTCGATGTCATCACCGCTGTAGCACGCGCAGCGGCCGCTGGCTTCAGTTCTGTTTTTTTGATGCAGCTTTCACTTCGAGAGAATTACGGCACGCTTCGGTTCTTCGAATTTAAATGTTAAATGCCTTCACCATCTGATCCTTTGAACGCCTAAATCATGTTTAAAAAAAGATCAAGACTGTGGGGCAAAACATTTTGATTACCGATCCCCACCGTGTTGGCTTATGGTGCCTGGGCACGGAGCACCGCACGACAGACTGTTTCCTGTCAGGCAATGACTGATAAGGCTGTGAAGGAGCACAAAGGTAAATTAGTGGTGGGTAGGACCCGTTTGAAATACCCTTCATGTCTTTAAAATAAATGGTCATCTGACGAGTTCAGAGATTCTCCCCAATGGAAGAGATCCAAAACAAATCTCGATTCAGGAGTTGATCACGTCACTCTTCATCAAAGTTGGAGTGCATGGATCGGTTGGAGTGCATGGATTGGTGGTAGTGCATGGATCGGTTAGAGTGCATGGAATGCATGAAGCATGGAGAAGAGCATTAAGACGCTCGATCTCAAGCACCTACTGATAACCACCATATCACGTCACCATGCTTACTCTCTCCTATACACCACCACTCAACTAGAACACAGCAATACTTTGACACATTCAGTATAACTGTTCTCATACCAACACCTGCCACATACTGCCCATCATCCTAACTAAACACAGTGGCCTACACACCCGCCAGCCTACGCGTTCTCTTCAGGCCTAACGCATCCAGAATCAGCCTAGTATCAGCCTGCCAGAATGAACACATACTCTTAATCTCCCATCCACCACACCTACCGCTAAGAAGCAGCTATCATACGAAGGCCACACCTGCTGCACACAAATCCGGTGCACAAAAGCCCCTTTTGGCTGTTTCTCTCGCTCTACTGACTCTAACTACGGTTCCTGAGGGCGTTCAACCTACCAGCACCTTCAGATCATACCAATGGTACATAAGGCACTATATAAATGCAAAGTAACATAACATAACATAACATTAAGGGGCATAAAGATGCACGTGGGGTGATTTTTCCTAGATATTATGAACAGAAAACAGCTATAGCTTACAGCAGACTATTACATCCATCAACAGAGAGTTTCTAGGATGCTCTTGACTTACCATGGAGAAATGTCCAAATATTCAGATGAGCCCAGAAGCTGTGTTATTTGCTTCTGGAAATTCTTTGATAACACCAATCAAACTATATCTTCAGCACATTCAAACATTTGGTTGGCAGAGGCCCAGGTCCAACTACATCTTCCTCAATGTGGTGCTATCCTCCCATGCAAGTGGGTTGGAAATCTATTAAGTGGACTGAATGAATCAAGACATGTTTACATTTTGTGGCTCCAATTTGTGACCATCTAGCTCGAAAAGCTTTTGCACAACTGAAGCAACTGTATGCTCTCCTAAATGGTATTTGTCTTCATCACATGAAATTAAATATATAAATTGAAGATTCATAAAACTAGATCCATTTTCTCATACCTTCCCTGAAAATAATTGCCATATCCCATATTAGAATCTCTGGAACAGAATGTAGTCATCACATCGGTGTAGGTTTCTTCTTACACTAATACCATTTAATTATCTAAAATATGATTATGTGCAGTAGCACATGGAGCATTCCAAGCGCCGAATGGGATTACCAAATATATGATCGCAGGTCCAAATAACCGAAAAAGACTCAAATAATATTACTTTTAACCATTAACCATTGATTTGCCCATTTTATTTTTGCGATTTGATTCAATTATATTGGGTACTATTACTCTCCTTGGTTGCTCCGTCTTGCATGTGCTATTTGATTCAATTATATTGGGTAATATTACTCTCCTTCCAAACGGGGCTTATTCCAAGGGCGGACATAACTCTTGACAAGCACTTTGTACCCTGGATACAAACTAGGTGGCTTTAACAGTTTGATAGGGCTGAATCATTTGGCTGCTGTCTTCTTCAATCTTCTTCGACCCTTCCCTCTGATTTTTGATCTGTTGGGAGATAAAGGAAACACTAGTCGTCATATTTGTCAAGTAATCATGCATTTCATCCCCTAATGTTTTTCCTACACTACGGTCATCAGTTTCTATTCTGGTGGGAGGAACAAGGGGTACTCTCATGCAGCATCCAGTCACAAACTCATGAGAAGTCAGGTGGTGATCTGAGCAAGGCTGGTTTCTCAATGCAAATAAGGCAAGGGGTTGGCAATATAGCTAACCCTTATTCAAAGTGATCTTTATCTTGGCTATCCTCTCTTTAAGGAGTCAGTTTAAATGCTCACACACACCATTTGCCTGTGGGTTATAAGCTGTGTGTTATAAGCAGATGAAAACATTTACTTTATGCCTAATGGACGAGTGATTTGTTTGAACATCTAATTGAACATATTGTATGCGAGGTCCTATCAGACCATAGGACCTCGCATACATCCCATTTAGGTCAGCAGGGGAGTGGAGGAGAAGAAGCAGATGTAAAGAGAAAGGTTTTGAGGTGTTTCCTGAACTGGAGATGATTCTCCTCAAGTTTCAGGGAGGCAGCAAGGCTGTTCCAGAAGGAGGCCCCAGCCGAAGAAAGAGATCTACCACCAACTAGTTGCTTGGTGAAGCGACTGACCGTGAGGGAGTTGGAGGCGGATGCGCGAAGAGCTAAAGAAGGAAGATATTTAGGAAGAGGGAGTTGAAGGTATTGAGGCCCCAGAAGGCATTGTGGAACATGCAGAGGTTTCTGAACTTGATCCTTGCAGCCACTGGGAGCCAGTGAAAAGATTTCAATCCTGGAGAGATAGATCCCTGTGCTTGAGGCCAAGGACAAGTCTCTCAGTCCTGTTTTGGATGAGTTGCAGAGGGCGGAGAGTAGAAGAGGGAAGATTTAGAAAGAGGCTGTTGCAATAGTCCAGCCTACAGAGAACCAGAGCTCTGGAGACAGTGAGCTTCTGGGGGAAGGAGAGGAAAGGAAGAATACCTCTGAGGAGGTGCAGCTGGTAGTGTGGCTTCTTAGAGATGTCGGAGATGTAAGGAGAGAAAGAGAGTGTGAAATCGAAGATGACCCCAAGGTTTTAGCCTCACAGGTGGGAGCAAGAAGAGGGCCAAGAGAAGCCGCCCAGAGAGTGACAGGAAAGGAGGGTGTGGGTTTGCCGATGAGGAGAATCTCGGTCTTACTGGCATTAAGGCAGAGATCATTGGCGGCACATCACTCCTGGATGGTGGACAGACAGTCAGAGAGGAGAGAGGGAGAAGAGGTGGCTGAGGGTATCCAGAAAATGTGCTGAGTGGCATCTGCATAGCACTGGAAGTTGGGGCAGTACGCAGCAATGCAGTGGGCAAGAAGTGCCAGGTATTGGTTGAACAGCCAGGGAGAGAGTTTAGACCCATGGATAACACCACAGGTCGAGATTGAGATAGAGAAGAGGAAGGACCCAAGTTGGACCTGGGACGATTGATCAGAGAGGAAAGAAGTCAGCCACACCCAGGCCTGACCAGTGATCTCCAGGTTATCACGCAGACGGTTGAGCAGGATGGCAGGGTTGTCTGTGTCAAAGGCAGAAGAGAGATCAAGTAAGTTGAGGACACACGGGGTGTTGGAATCAAGGTTGAAGAGCAGGTCTTCACAGTTGTTCAGGAGAGCAGTGTCCATGCTTCTGGCAGCTCTGAAGCCAGACTGATGATCATGGAGACAACCAACAGATTCAGTGTGAAGATTGATCTAAGAGATGGCCAGCTTTTCCAAAAGTTTGCCCAGGAAAGGAGTGATGTAGATTGGGCGATAGTAAGCCGGGCAGGATGAGTCGGCAGAGAGTTTCTTAAGAAGAGGGTGCACAAGGGAGTGCTTCAGGGTGGGAACGGAAGACTCCAGTGGCGGAGGAGTGGTTGCAGAAGTCGGCCAGGGCAGGAGCCAGGGAGTTAATGTGGTCCTTGATGGTTTTGGAGGAACAGTGATGAACCTGTTTTGATGAGACATTCATAGATCGGACGCGGGAAAGGCAGAGAAGGAGGGAGGAGGTGTGGCTGAAGAAGGGCCAGAGGAAAAGCAGGTAGTAGAAGGAGGAAGGGGAGAGGAGGAGAGAGAGGACAGGGTGTCCTGTGTTTTAGAGATGAAATGAGAAACCAGTGCCATGCAGAAGGCAGGGAAGGGACAGGAGAGGTATAGAATGCGGCAGGATTGGCCAGTTCCTTGCAGATTTTAAAGAGTTCAGCTGAGTTGTTAGATACCGCAGAGAGGCAGGCTTGGATGTGAGCTCTCTTCTTGGTGAGGACAAAGAGCCGGTTTTGGCTTATGAACAGGCGCCAGGCCAGTTTGTCAGTGGATGCTCATGAGGCACGCCATTTCCTCTTAGCCACCCTGCACTTGCGTTTAAGGGTGGCAAGGTCTGAGTCATACCAGGAGTTTCACTTGGCTTTGGGTTTCAGGGAGATCCTCATGACAGGGGCAAGAACATCGAGAGTATCAGATATAGTAGAGTAGAGCATGGAAAGGCCTGTGTCAGGGTGCGAGTCAGCCAGAGGGGGAGAGGGGTGAGAAAGTGGCAGCAAAAGCCTCAACTGACACGTACTTCATGGGTCAGATGACCAAGAAGGTGGGTGGCAGTGATCGAGTTGGCTTGGCCTGAGGGGTAGAGAGGGTGCGCTGGGAGGAAAGGAGAAAGTGATCACTCCAGGAGAGAGGAGTGGTGAGAGGGATGGAAAGGGGAAGGTCTGAGGAGATCAGAACCTCCAGAGTATGCCCAGCAGAGTGAGTTGGGCCAGAGAGGAGAATAGAGTGTGTGAGAGAGTTGCAAAGGTCATGAAAGAGTCCAGAGGAAGGACAGGAAGCATCCAGGTGGATGTTAAAGTCTCCAAGAAGGAGGAGTTGAGTGGTCGGGACCAGGAGGGAAGAGGAGAGGTCCGCCCACTCAGAGAGGAAGGAGGAGATCTGACCAGATGGCCAATAGATAGTAGCCACAGTAAGGGAATGGCTAGGAGAGAGAGAGCCTGCAGACAAGGCATTCGAAAGAGAAGTAGGTCTGCGAAGGAATGACAGAGGCAGGAATCCACTAAGGAAAGATCAGGATTACACCCCTGCTGAAACGGTTGGACCTGGGCGCAGAGAGGATCTTGCAACCATCAAAGAGGAGAGTGTCAAGGCTTGTGACGGAGCTGCCCGTGAACCATGTCTCGGTGAGACCGAGGACATGGAGGTCAAGTTCCTCCAGAAGGCGGCAGATGTCAGAGGAGTGTTTGACAGCTGAACGAGATTTAAGAGTGGCAATATGGAGACGGTTGCCATCCTTGAAAGTCTTCCGGGGAGGTGTACAAATCAGAGGTATGCCCTGTGGAGGTGTAGAAGAAGCACGAGGGGGGGGTGGAGAGGGAAGGAGGAGAGGGCAACAAGGTAGCCAAGACCGAGGCAGCTGGGGGATGCGAAGAAGCCATGGAGAAGGGAGAGGGACTGCAAGAGAAGAAATGAAATTGATGAGGTGTGGGAAGCTTCTATCGAAGAGGAGAAGGTTGGCCTGAGGGCCTTGAACCAAGACGGTATCATTCACATAAATATTAATGATAACTTATTGGGAGAAAAGGAGAAAGGAGAGAGCACAGACAGCATATGCAGGGTCCATAGGTCAGGTGTGTAAAGGATTCCAATTGGGCATCACACACCTGACCAGGACCCTTGCCCTTAGCCTAGGTTGTAGTGCTCAATGAGAATGTTTTTTCTTTATTTTCTATGAATTCGGATTGAGCTGGCATCCAACCCATCTCACACCCCCTTTTACAAATACCCTAGGTCTCAATGGACCATGAACCAGGCTGCTTGGTGGGAATGCAATATTTATTTATTTTACATTCAAAGAAAATCACCCAAATTTTATATTGGGCAGCACTCACCAATGGGGTGATAATTACAATACAAACTGATGAAATGCACTTGGTGGCCTTCTACTAGAGCATATCCAAAGCACAGATGAATAGGAGCAATTTTACTGTTCGGGTAGATAGCACCCGAGTTAAGATTTCCCCCTGCAACGCTCCCTCAAACCCCAATTAATTGAATTTTGTGTGGATAGAAAGGAGCAGCAAGGAGTTAGGGAGTTAGGCAGTAAACAGTATTGAAATCTGACGTCCCCTTAAAACTCTTTGCAATTGCATAAAATGACACTCGGAATTGCTAAATATTTAATTTAAACGTGTGCTTGAAGAAATTAGGTAAATATTATTTATCACAGTATCAAGGATGTAATATCACTACCAACTACAAGGCAAGGTATCAACAAAGAGCATAAAGTTAGAAAAGCAATTGAAAGTAAGAACAGTGCACACAAAATCACATGTTGAAAAGTTGTATTTTCCTCTTTTTTTAAAGTTTTTAATTTTTTTATTTTTATTTTTTATTGGCTAAATTAGCCTTTAAAAAAAGAGAAAATGAAGAGTTCATCTTTCAGCATTTCCACATGACATTTGTATACAGAAGTTTTCAAGTCACATACGTGGAACAATCCCTCATCGCAACATTAACACCAGGACATCAAGCTCCTTATTATACCATCAGCCTGAATTACCACACTATGGCCCTCATTACGACCCTGGCGGTAAGTGAAAAATGATGCCGGTAAAGGATTACCGGCATCACTTACTGCTAGGTCCGATTATGACCCGAGATATCGCTATTAGCAGCACCCTAATCAACGGTGCCTTTAAAAGTGCCAAAGGCGCGGGCACGCACTCCCATGACATAAATACCGCCATGGCGCTAAGTTGGGAACATTACGAGTCACGCGGACATGGAAATAACACCTTTGTGAAGGCCGTAAAGTACCTTACCGCCATGGTGCTAATACCGCCTTCGCGGACCAACCGTAAATGTCCATGTGCAGTGTTCCCATCTGCCACAGGTGCACACAATAGCACAGCTGGAGGAAATACAGACTGGGCAAGCACAAAAGGAGCACACCCCACCCCTTCCCACACACAGTTACACTCCACAATGAATCCAATACTAATAGCAATGCTGGGGCTGGAGGACCTGATTGCAGTGGAAGTGCTACAACAACAACTACAAAAAGTACAACAACAGGCAGCACAGAGGAGACACAGGAGGAGAAGGAGGGCAAGGCAGGGCCAGCATGCCCCACCAGCACAGCCAGTGCACCATGCAGGCAGCCCCCAATCCCACGCATCAGAGCCAGTCCATTCAACCTAACCGCTGAGCAGAACCACACCCTGTACCACCTGGACCGGGACACCATCACCACCATTGTGGACATGATACATGACGACATAGTCAGCCTCATTGAAAAACGCACCGCCATCCCACCCCTACTGAAGGTGGTGACTGTGATCCACTTCCTGGCCACAGGCACCTATCAACACACAGTGGGGCAACTGCATGGCATTTCACAACCATTATTCTCACGTACGTTGAACCAAGTGCTTGATGCCCTCCTCAAGCACACAGACGAACACATTTCCTCACCACGGTCTGCCCAGGAGATCTCAAACACCAACGTGGGTTTCCATTCACTGGCCGGCATACCTGGCTGCACTGGCGCCATCGACTGCACCCATGTAGAATTGGTGGTCCCACATGCCATGGAGGTAGTGTACTGCAACCATAAGCTATACCACTCAATCAACGTGCAAATGGTATGTGACTCAAACAAGATCATCACACATTGTTGTGCTCGATTCCCCGGATCAACCCATGATTCAATGGTCCTGCGGAACTCCATGATTCCACGCTACATGGAGCAACATGCAGGGAACAGATCCTGGCTACTCGGTGAGACGCATGTAAGGCTCATGGAAATGTGATGTGGTTAGGTGATTGAGGCATAGATGCATACTTCACCTGGCTGAGATGTACGGGGAGAGATGCATACATAACCTAGCTGCGAGTGCCAGAGGGAATGGAGGAAGCTCACACCCCAAAATCCACCCAGACTGGACCTGACACCTGACCACATAATGCAAGATGCAAGCAGCCCTACCATGCGAATGAAACAGTGTCCCAACCATCCCACAGACATCTGCATGTGCACTGTACCAAATCCGACTGCATCCCCTACAACGAAATGCAACCACAAGCAACGACTATAGCCAATACAAAGCACAAAACATCATGAACTGAAAGGCCAGTTCTCCATTACTGCATGCAAAGGAGTCACATGAGGGTCAAATACATCAATACACTGCTACACTGACACAGAAGCCCAACTAAATTGCATGACACCATTTGTGGTGCGTTGTGAGAGCATCATGAGGCTGACATCAACGTTGCCAGGATGACAGCATACAAATAAGTGGACATCTGCAAGATCACAGAAACAACGGACGTGGATTGACACAGTGCATGTGCACTCACAAGGAACTGGACCCCCCCGCGCACACTAATCAATGACATGCAAAACAGTCCATAAGAGGAATACACACATAGCAGGGGTTGAGATGAAGAAACAAATGCATGCCATGGTATAACTTAATGAGGTCAAACATGATGAGTTAACTTACACATACATTGTTGCCCACATGCAGGTGATGCAGGCTATCCCTTGAAGCGGTGGCTCCTTACCCCAGTCCGGAACCCACAGAACAGTCACGAGGAGGACTATAATCGTGCCTATACACGAACCAGTGTGGTGATTGAGCAGACATTTGGCCTCTTGAAGGCACGGTTTTGCTGCCTCAGCAGGTCTGGTGGGGCACTCCTGTACCGCCATGAGAAGGTGGCAAAGATTGTCATGGCATGTGTGATGCTACACAATATGTGCACTTGACGGAATGTGCCCCTAACGCAGAACAGCAACCACCTGACGAAGAGGATGAGGAGGGTGGGGATGGGGCAGCACCTCAGGGAGGAAGCGATGCACAGGAGGGACGTGACATGTGTCGGACTCTGATCAACCAATTCTTCTAGCACACATGGATGGGGGGTGTCACATGGAGATCGCACTGGGGGCATTAGGGGTGTCAGGGACATGGACACTGTAGACTGTTCACCAATAAAGCACACATACACAATGAACAATGTCCACACATGTGATTTGTGCATAACAAAAAGTGTATTGAAAAGGTAAATCTAAGTGAACACACCCACTCCGCCCTCTACTCCCCATAACATGGTGTGGATGACTGTGCACAAGTGCATCATGTGGCATCAGTACATGAGTCTGCGCCTATTGGCACCCCCCTATAGCGGCACCCGGTGCACCCCTGTCGGTACGCCGCAGGTTCCTGCCCGATCTGTGGACGGGGCTGGTTTGGGTTGAACTGACAGCCGAGGAGGAACTGGGTTGCTCACATGGACGCATTTCCTGCATTTTTTGGACTAGCTCTGAAAGTATGTGCCGCACCGCGGCCAGTTCGGCACAAATTTCCTTAGAAGTGGACTCTGTGGCAGACCTAACAGTATCAGCACATTCGCGCATTTCCCCCTAGCGCTGGCGCATTCTGTGACATGCTGTGTCAACAGGGCTGCAAGTTGCTGTTGCCGCGTGATTATTTCCTGCATTGACTCTTGGGTGTTGTGACCTGTGGCTGATGGTTGTGGCCTGTGGCTGATGGTTGTGGCGTGTCCATTATGCTGCTCCCCTCCTGCACATCTGCTATTGAGCAGGGAGTAGCAGGCCAAGAGTTTCCAGGAGATTGCCCCTGTATGCCAGTGTCATGCTGGCTGCACGGGGACAGGTAGGGGGAATGCTGGGGGCCAGTGGGGGGACCCACGACAATATCTACATCCCCTTCCTCGTTGTCTGAGATAGCTGCGGTGGCAGCAGTCTCACCGATGGTGCTGCTTTCTGCAGATCCAGTGCCTTCAGTGGACACCACTGGGCGGATGGTTGAAGTCGGTGGCGCCGAAGTGGTTGACTTGCCGTGACCTGTGCTGTGGGATTTTTCCTGTTGTGGGGATTTGCTTTTTCTACCTGAGGTGGAGGGACGGTGTTGTGGCTCTTTGGGCCTGGGCTTCTTGGAAGGTGTTGTGCCTGTGTCTTCATCGGCACTGTCCGAATGAGAGCCTGTGGTGGACCAAAGGAGGGAGAGGGTTAGTGATGGGTCTACGGACATTGAACAGGCATTGTCATGGCTGCATTCATTTTGATTGCTAGATGGTTCACATTGGAGGCAGTGACATACAGGTTATCTCACTCTTAGGTGGTAGAAGCATGGAGGCATGTGGGTGGCTACAGAAAGGGGGTGCATTATGCATGTGTACAAGGTGGAGGTCAGCACTGCCTGTAGGCAATCTTGTGCTAATGTGTCTGGTGGACCCTGTTAGGCATCATTGCACTTCCCAACCATCTGGACATCATTGTGGTGAGATTGGCATAGTTGGACTTAAGGACCTACCTGCGTCGCCTGATGTCGGGGCTCCTCTTTCCATATCTCCAACTCCCTCAATGCTCTCCGTGCCTATGGTGGTGGCACATATCTCCTCCCACGGCTGTAGTTTGATGGGCGACTCAGCTCCTCCACCAGTCGCCATGCTGAGATTCCGATTGGCCGCCAGTATGCTCCGACGTGGAGCCGTAGATCGTCCCACCTTTTTCAGGCATTGTCTGGCTTTGCGGGGTGTTGTGCCGACAGCACTGACCCTTTGGGCTACCATGGCCCATATGGCCTTTTTTCTCTGCAGCGCCGGTCTGGTCATCTCTGTGGAAAACACAACATCAGCATGCTCATGGAGGGTTTCGGCCAACATAGTTAGCTCCTCCCTTGAAAAGCGCTCCTGCCGCAGCAGATCACCGCTCTTCTTCAGAACCTTTGGCATTGTGATGTGGAATGGGTGGTGTAGAAGGTTTGTGGAGGTTGTGGGGGACAGGTGTCCACTGGCTACAGAGGATGGCAATGGATTGTGTTTTTAAAGATGGCCGCCGTGCTCTTTCCCATTCCTGTGTGGTGACGCTACTTCTGGATCTGCTTATTTACGGTCGCCGCTAATAGCGGTTCCCGTTAATTTCGGTTACCGCTATTAGCGGTGACCGCTAATGCCGATGGCTAGGGTGGCAGAGGTGCTATTTGCACGGCATGCGATGCCGGTAAGTGGGATTTTACTGCCTTTAGCGGCATGGCAGAGATTACATTACCAACATGGCGCAATGCTCGTGCCCGAGAAGTCGTAATGTGCCGCTTTTAGCGGTCTCTAGGCAGCACGGACATGTAATTTGCACCATGCCGTTAATGGCCGATACTTACCGCCAGGGTCGTAATGAGGGCCTATGTACCCTGTCAAGGAAATCTCCCCTGTTTTGTGTTATTACACCAACAGTTTTTCCAACAGATACAGAAATTGGATTAGTGCATAATTTAATTGTCTCTCTCTACAATCAAACAGGCTTTGCCACCAGTCCTCCGCACTTGGGGTTTGATATTTCATTAGCTGTGGCCCCAGAGACAGTGATCTTTGCGTGTACAGGCCCTTACAGAAAAATGTCAGCTGTTTCAAAGTTTCTTCCTCTTTTTTGCAGAATCTACAGTCTGCAGTGGTGGCTTCTGCTTTGCATAGCTCTCTTAGTCACTCCTTGGTTTTGAGGGCATGTAAACGAAATTTTATGAACAAGGATCTACTGACATTGTCTGGATACAGTTTGATGTGATTCATCAGCGTATTTAAGTTTCTGGGTTTGATCGTGGCGTCTTTAATCAAAGTGTTGGAATTTCTTTGGGTCCCTGTCAGAATCCAATCTAATCTCCAGACCTTGGTTTTTGCCAGGTTTGGATTATCGTGTAGGGTTTTTAGATCTATGTCTTAAAACTCCAAGATGTCCTTGTAGCGTTTAGTCCAGAGTGACAGAAGACACGCAGGGTTTCCATTGCTTGGGTTATGCAATATTTCAAACTGCGGGGCCACCTTCTTCAATGTCACCTTCCGGAACAGGCTCAGAAGGTTCCAACTGACACGTGCATTGATTGAAATTAGATTTAATTTGCATCTAATGCAGGCGGTAGCTGTTCCTTTCAGTAGTTGCAAGACTCTTACCCAGAATATGTTCTCTAAGGTTGACCATACATCAGAAGAACATCCAAAAGCATTTTCCACACAGAATATTAGGGCCGGCACTACCTTTTGGCAATAGAAATTCCTTACTGGTTTAATGAAAAATGTTCCATACTTCTTGTGTAGAACACTTGCTTGGCAAGCAAATTGTCGACATTTTGTTTTGGCGACTTCTTCCCAAGGGCTATCATTCAGATTTGCGTTAATTTGCATGCCCAAGTATCTTGTGTTTGTCACATTGCTGAGGCATTCTTTCCCTAAGTACCATTTGTTTTTTTTCTGTTTGGATGTTTTCAGTATTTGCAGAGTCAAAACCTTGCTCTTTCTTTTGTTAATCTGTAGACAATTTGCTCTTACATACAGGTCCACAGCGTCCATCTTTCGCTGCAGGCCTATTGGTGTGGTATCCAGTAATATTAAGACGTCTGCATATAACATCCAACTTATTTGGGATCCATTTATTCTCGGCGAGAATGATCGAACACTATCAATGGATCTTCCGATGTCTGATAGAAATAGGTTGAATATAACTGTGGCCAGTGGACAGCCCTGCTTTACTCCACAATAGGTGTTGATCATCTCAGACAAGGTACCCTTTTGGTCTAAACGGATTTGAATGCTAGTTTCGGTGTGGAGCTCTTGAATAGCTGCCAACAAATTTTCTGGACATTCCCACGTTTTCAGTTTGTCCCACAATAGTTCTCGATCTATACTATCAAAGGCGTGGGAGAAGTCTATTAATGCTAAATACACTTTAGTTCCAGTTCTTATGGATTCCATATTTAGTACATTTATCAGGAGGAGATTGAGACCACATCCTACGCCCTTCACAAAACCAGTTTGCAGAGGATCCATGTGCTTTGATTCCGCTGCCCATAGTACTAGTTGCTTTTGTAAAAGGGTTGCATAGACTTTCCCGAGCACATCTAAAAGTGCTATAGGGCGGTAATCTTTGGGGTCAGCGCAATTTCCTTTCTTGAAGATTGGAATAATAATCGCGCTCTTCCATGATTTAGGACTTTTGCAGTTGGCCAATATCCTCTTGAACAAGGCGTAACATAGCTCTGTCCACAGTTCCGGGTTTTGCTTGATAGTGTGGTTCGTTAGACCGTCAGGTCCTGGGGCTCTGGAGGAGATGGCTTTTTTTATTATCTCCTCAATTTCACTCTTCTCAATTTTTAAGTTCCAATTTTCAAGTATGGGCGCCGGTCTCAATCTTGCTTCTCCTCTTTTGTTGTACAGTGTGGAGAAATGTTTCACCCACTCAGCTTCAGATATTACATTAGCCAGCAATGCCATTTGGGGTGCCCCTTCGTTGTTGATAATTTTCCAAAACTCTGATGAGTTTTAGTTTTGAAGTTTTTCCATTCTTAGTTCTGAGTCATTTTGCACCATAACTGCTTTGTGGGATCTCAGCCAATGTTCATATTTTTGCTTGCATTTGCATTTCACAGTTAAGTAAAGCTTGGTGTCCATTCTTGGCAGGTGTCTTATTTGCATTCTCATTTCTCTCTTCATTCTCATCACCTCTAAGTTGAACCTGTGTTTTGCGACAAAACCATAAGCCTTTGAGCCCTGTTGTTTTTCTTTGTATGAGGCTAGTAGTTATACTCTGTTTCTTCTTGCCCCTCCGCATACAAGCATATGATGTGTTTGACGTCCATCTCTTTTAGTCTCAACCTGACTCTGTTGGATTCGACCATGACTGGGAACGTCCACACTATAGGTTTGGACCCGTCATTAGTGGCTAAGGACATGATTACCAAATCGTGGTCACTGTGGCTCATAGCATGCACCACCAGTGAGGGTGAATTTTAATGTATTTTCTCACTGACGTAAAAGTAGTCCAGTGAGGAGTGCTGGTTGCCTCTGACCCAAGTTGGTTTAGCCGGGATGTCGCATGCAATATTTCCATTCAACAACACCAGGTTTCTAAGCTCCATCTCTAATGTCCATTGTCTTGTTATATTTATGTTAGCAGCGTGGTTCAATTGTGGGTTGTTGGCTATTGTTAAGCAATTTAAGTTTGGCCGTGACATCAGCCTCTTGCACTCATTAATGATGTTTGTTATTTGATCTATATAAGTAGTTGTGCCAGCCGTTCTATGGTTCCAATAGAGATTCATAATGTGTACCGTTCTGTTGCCTTCGTTCTTCTTTCTGATCGATGTCAACTGAATTTAGTGAGACACGTTCTTGGTATTGATGATGTGAAAACCCGAAAAAATCTTTACAAAGGTTAATAGACCCGCCATGGGCCTACCCATCATTTGTTTGATTGCAGGATTGAATGCAATTTCATACTCTCCTGCAATAGGACATTCATCCAGCCACGTCTCTTGTAGACACACTACATCCAGTCCTGCGAGCCAGCTCTCATGGAACAGGTGCAAGAATTCTCTGGTGTTCCAAATCCCAAACTTATGCACCAAGATTTTGTCTTCAGGTTGGTGTTAGCTTTAGGATGTCTTATTCAAGGCCTTGGCTAGCCATCCCCAGTTCTCAATTTCCACATTCTCGATGTTTCTGGCTTCGCTTAAGCCACTTATATTATTGAATGTTTGGTTGGTAGTGAATGTATTTTCAATTTGGTCTGCCATGTCTTTAGACCCCTGGTTTGAATTTGTGTGCTCTTCTTCAGTTTCTGAGCCTCTTTTACATTGGTACGAGGCAACTTGTGGTATTGACTCCGGAGACCCTATCACAATTGTTTTCTTCCCTGTGCTTAGTTCCTGCTGAGCTTCTGGGAGGTTGACTCTGGTCTCTTTGTGGGTCCCTTTATTCACTAATTCCATAGTGTCAAATCCAATAGACATCAGCTCTGGCGTTGCCTCAAGGATGATGCTTATGATCATTTTTGATATCAGGTGTAAGATCACTTGATCATTCCATCCTTCTTGTGGAAATTTCACTGTTTGGCTATCGTTGGATTGTATAGTCCTACACAGTGTAGGAGGCGTAACACGTTGTTGCGGTTCATCATGAGATCATCACGACTCTCTATTCTCTCCAGTTTCACTTTATATAATGGTGTGCAGTTTTTATCATCTTTAGGTTGTGTTTGATGGGTTGGTTGTGGTTTTGTCTCCTGAAACGCCTGATTCTGAGTGGCTTCCCTGCTCCTGTGGTTGTTCTTCCCATTGTACTTAGGTGGAGCAAATTTTCGAATGTCAGACTGACCCCCTTGTTTTTTGTTCATCGACATAGGTTGAAGTGTAATTTTAGTGTCTGTTTTCTCTCTTCTTTCTTGTTCGTCATTTTTCTTGATCAGCTTGTCTCGTCTTTCTTTCATTGTGAGAAAGATCGGGCTTGCAGCGATGGTTGACTCTCCTTTTTCATAAGTGAACTTTGGTATCACCAGAATCAAAAATGAGGGCTCCTGGTATGGAATCTATTCTACCCAGGAGGGTTAACTAGAAAACAAAGCATACAAATGAATAGGTCCAAAAACACTATGCTCATAACGAGAAACTCCAAAGGTTTTTTTGACCTCTGCAATTTTTTAAAGAAGGAATCACTCTTCAGTATTTTATCGTAGAGAAAAATCTCTCAATTTTTTATATTAGAGTTGTGTGAATCAGAACATAAATGCACAATTCCAAAAAACTCGGACATCAGAATGGTATGCTAAACCAGAACAGAACAAACAGAAAAATATATGTTTACAACACATAGTACCAAAACATTTTTGGGACAATATCCAAGTAGTGTGCATGTAACAAACCCAACATCTATGAGGGTTTGTCAAAATTCACAACAAGATAGTGTACAAATTCAGAACAGGATTTTTAAAAACAACGTAAGCAATTAGGAAGCCACAAAACAATTTTTGCTTGTTTGGACAGCAATTCATGTGCTGTGGTTTCAGGGGAGTAGTGCGTCTACACCAGGTGTTTCAGCCGTTTTGAGGTGGGCTAGGTGTGCCTCATCTTTAACACGGCCTTCATCAGGACGAAGTTCTGTGCAAAATGATGTCTCTGCTATGGCATAATCAATTTCACAAGCACTGTAATAGAGATCCGTTAGCCGCAAACAACCATGAAATGCACGGCTGTAAGGCTGCAAAGTAAGCAGCCTGTCTGCAGCGGTGTCCGTGCAGGGTCTCCTCTGGCTACTGAGTCCCAGACAAGACTGTGGGGGCCTCGCTGCAAAGCGTAGGACCTATTCATTTGTATGCTTTGTTTTCTTTGGTATCACCAGACATGTTCGTTGAGGGATCTTTTCGAGGGCAACCAACATCAGAGGTAAATTGCTTTCTTCCGAGGGTGCTTTATCCAACTCTTGAGCTAATTTGTTAGGTCCAGCGGGAATCTGTGCAGGTGTAACAATGGCCTCATCTCCCGGCACGTCCTCTTCTTAGTAGACAGACAATTGCATCAATTTGTTTATTTGATCGTCGCCCTCGTTTTGTTCCAAAGCTTTGTTCTCCTGTGGTTCGTCCGTGGTATTCGTCTTTGTGGTCGTCTTTCCCAGATTTGTTTTTTCTTCTCTTAAGTTCTGATTAACGGTAACATTTACTGTTTTTATGTTACGTAAGAACTTTGTAGAGTTATTACATTCTCAAGTTTTTTGCTTGCATTGGTTTAGTGGTCAAGTTTTTAGGATTTTCGGTTGAATTGATTGTGCTCCCTTTAAATATTGGGAAGATGTCATTGTGCCTCTCTTCTCCTATATCAGATATCACTGATTCGGAGACCTGCACGACTTTGCCTCTGCCATGGTCAGCTGAAGTGGTTGGAGTTTGAGGGTTGAGAGAGGCTGGGTTAGCCGACGATCTCGATTTTTCCACAATACTGTCAAAGTTGGGCTTATTTTTGTGACCCGGGGGCCCTCTTCCCTTTATCTCAGGCTCAGATATTCTTAAAAGATTGTTTTGGGCAGAGTTTATCAAGGCTTTGTTCATTTTCTGGGCTTCCTGGTTGAGACCTGATTGGTGTGGAGTTTGTCTTTGTTTCTCAAATGTTTGTTCTCGCTGAATGATATTGTATGTCATTAGATCTATTGGAGGTGGCGGTGTATCGACTCTTCCACTTGCTTTGCGGGGTGCTTGATTGATCGAGCAATCCCCTGCAGTTAGATCAAAAGCCCCGGTCGCTGAGCATTGAACGCTTTTTGTGATAGCCGAAGCAACCGGCTCCTGTTCTGTCGGTTTTGGTTCGGTCTCATTTCTTATTAGTTCAGTAAAGGGTTTCTTAGTTTGAGGAGGTTGAGTGCTTCCCTGGTGATATCAGCCAACATCTTCTTCTCCAGGCCATATACTTTTCTTTGGTCCATCATCAAGTTTAGGGTGGCCTCAATTCTCTTGTTGGATTTGCACTGCAGCTGATTGGTTAGTGTAATTTCCGTGTCCATGCCTGCCAATTTTGAATTTAGTGGTTAGATCTTTCAGGTTCCCATCCACTTGCTCGTATGGTTTTAGGAATGGAGCAATCGAGATGGCGAAAGATGACATGATTAACGGTTGAATCTCTCTCAATAAACAACCTACCAACTCCGAAGTAGTCTCCTGAGTCCTGCGTTGTGTTTTTAACTGTTGTCGTGTTTTGGAGCATCTCAGATTGGTGTAATTTTGCTCCGTGCTCGACGAATCGGAGAACGAAGACAGTAAGGTGTTTGTTTTACTTGTATTAGTAGCAATTCTTTGCATTATAGGCGGCGAAGTGGTTCGCATTATGGTTGAGTCCATTGTTTTCAGGCCTTTCCTCTGTGAGCACGGCAAGTTGGGTGATATGCTGTGTTCAATGCGCCTTCGTTTTCCATAAGCATTTTTCCATTTGGATAAAGGCGACGCACATAGTGTCTTCTTCATTACATCTGCAATGTTTTTGATTGCCTTTTTGGCACAGGTTTTGTTGATTTATAGCGGCTGTATTATCTTTGAAAACGTCACTACGTGCTATATTTATTAGGGAGATATCATTTAGTATTTTGTTAACCACATCCTGTAAGTTTCTTCTATTTGGTCCATTGGAGGTAGTCTCAATGTTACATAAGTTCTTTATTGCAGAGTGATGAGCTTGATTGAATACTTCATCATCATCTGGTGTAACATCACAGGTAGGACTCTTGGTCTGGGGCGATTTATCAATGAGAGCACTGTCATTGCAGCTAAGATTAGACAGTGAAGCAGTGTTTTGGGTCAAGTCCTTTTCATGATTTTCTGTTTAATTTGTGCTAATGACCTCCTCACCGGCCGCTATCGATCGCTTTGGTGCAATCGTGATGGAACTCTCTGTGGATGTGGGCGAGTGACACTTGAGGGTCTCACTCTGTGGGGCCGGGGATGTCACGCCTCGTCTCTCGTCACTCGAGTCTGCGTCCCAGCCTAGTACGAGAGAAGGTCCACTGGGAGGGCCTGAGAGTCACGGTTCATGCTCACAGACATCTGAGCTCACTCAACTACACAGTAAGACTCCTTCCCGGCTTCTTCAAGGTTTTAGGGTGGCTGAGCATGGAGATACGGGGCACCTCACCGACCGAGTATTGCTTGCCAAATGTGTATAAGCATTGTCCTTGTGTTTGATGCATGAATTGGAGTCCACCTCCCTCATGGTGATATCGTGGGCTGTAGTTTCATTTCTTACCACACTTTGTCATAGGAGTGGGTCACCGACTAATTTGTGGGTTGCACTATTAGTCTCACCCGCCAAGTCAGTGACTAAATGGCTCGGGGGTGCACATTTGTTTTGTGGGCAGCGCTAAGGATTTCCAGCGTCACAATTGTTGTCTAGTCTGTGGGTGTGAATGAACTTCAACTTCAGCCCCGTCAACTGGTGCTGGTTTACCACGTGAAGGGTGTTCATTAGGCAATCTCCCCTGTGGTACAGACATCCCAGGGCCAAATGTTTAAACTTTAAGGGCACGTGGGTGTGTACAAAGCAAGTTCAGTTATTTAACAGAACAAGTCAATTGGTGAACAACACACCTTGCTATTTCCAAGTTCCAAGTTCCTAAGGGATCAAACGAGTTAAACTCCTGCAGTCTCCCAAAACCAAAATGTTGTGCAGTGAACAGTTTGTATTTACTTTTGCCGCTAGCATAGGGTGATAGGCTTCCCTTCACTTCACTTATTCACTTATTAGCCCTTTTCATGCCACTAGCCACACAGCTCACCTTTCACATCTGGTCCATTCTAGTTCGGCGAGAGCTTCCAGGGTGGTGCTCGAGGCCACCTATAAACTTTGTGTAGTCAGGTGACCCCAAAGTCAACAAGGGGCAGCCTGCCGAGCTCCGGCGGCTCAAACACGGGAAGTCAATTTCGTCCACTTTTCAGAATTGATTATTGCACTTATAGGATTTCTGTCACCCGGCAGCTGACCACGCCAAACTGCCAAACAGCACCAGCTCAGCACCAGCCCAGTACCGGCCCAGCACCAGCCCAGCACCAGCCCTTATGCCACCAGGGATTACGCCGCAAGGGTGGCGAAGAGGTGCCTTTGAAGTGATGCTCGATATCACGAGACACGGTCACGTGCTCCTTGGTGGCTCCACCTCCCTCTAAGCAACAAGAGCCCAGCGCTCGCAGTGCTGCTGGAGGAGGGAGCAGGCAGGCAACTGTGGGCACAAGTTAAATAGAAAGCAGCACTCCTGATACTGCGTCTGTATTGACTTCAACGATCTGCATACAACCAGTTTTAAATGTCAACATGGTTTTAAGAAACTGCTGAAATAGACAGAATCGAAATGCAGTTTTTAGGCTGGGGGATAGATGCACATTACAGGGATAGTATAGAAGTGAAAGAGTGACTCTAGCTGATTAACTGGCTGAGATTGTCATTGTGGAAGGAGATTCGGTTTTGGGAAAATAAAGCAGTTAAAATAGAAAATCCGTTTGGACAGAAAAGACAAATTTTACTTAAACTAGATTATCAAGATGTAAGTGGTTTCAACCCAGCACTCCACCTAAGTCAATGTCTAGCCTGTGATGCCCAGCTGGAACCCTTAATGATATATATTTTTAGGTCTAAAGTTCTTTTATTTCTGAATGTTGTACCCTTATATCACACCCCTCTCTCTCTCTCTCTCTCTATATATATATATATATATATATATATATATATATCACTTTTCTGAATTTTAACAATGTCTAGATATCACACTAATAATATTTATACAATGATCAGCGTTGGATTATATTACAATCACAATCTCTTTAATCAATAGGAGTACGGATGAGAAGAATAATGTAGCGCAGAATAAACTTTGTGTGGGTTCAATGAAATGCAATGATAGAAAATTAATACAGCACAGAAATAATACTGTTATGAATTCAATCAAATGCAATGCAATCACTCTTTCGCCCTGATATTACTCAATCCCCAGGCAATATAGAGATGGAAGGAGAGAAAACAGGTTTCAGGAATAAACACTTCACAAATGCAGTTTCAATCCCAATTACCCCCATCAAGCATAGAAAGAAACAAGAATGATTTTAAAACAGGTCAAATGCTTTTGAATATGATTTGAATGAAGGGGAAAAATACTGAAAATGGATTTAATTCTCTAAATTGGATTCAAAACTAGTGGGATTTGCTTCGGATCGCTTCAGGTAAACACTAGCAATGATGGTTGAATGACTGGCAGATAGGAAACTGAATTCAGAGGTTGAGTGCAAGAATATAGCTATTTTACATGTGGTGAAATTGAGTCAAATGCAGAATCGCTGCAAACTTTTCCGTGTGCGTTAAGTGAGATTGTGGCAAAACTATAAGGAGTTGGAAGTTGAGGATGTTAGTTTTAATTTGACACTTAATTCCTAGCATGTACGGTTCAGAAGTTATGAAGGTTCTTCTGAGGCGCCTCTGTCTGATCTTTGACCGCTGAGACACTTGCCTTTCTTCAGCAACTATATTAGCGCAAAGATGATTTATCACTACAATTATCACAGGGCTATATGGATGAGAGAAGGATTCAGGACAGACAAAAGAGATTCTACAATGCAGTCTGGATATGTTGAAATGGTTTGGATTGGATTACTTAATGATCAGAGATTGGCTATGGACAGTTCTATGCTAAATACTCACAACTATGGTTTTGGAATAGGCCCGTCAGGATCTAGTCAAGGGTTTTGGACTGGAATCTGCTAACCACCGGACAGGATTCAGGCGCTTGGTTCTGCACTCAGCAAGGCACTCTGGTCTCTGCACGGCTTCTTGGACCGGATCTGACGGGTCGGTTCTGGGTTACAGCTCTGCTCTACTGGTTTGGATCTCTGGGTTCTAGCAAGAGTTCTTGACAAGAAGCAAAAAAACAGCACAGCCCGGCTGTTGAATTGGTTGTGCCCCTTGGAAGTCTGGGGTTAAAATCAGGTTTCAATATTTTAAAGGCCAGCCGAGAAGGGTTCAGCTTTGGATTTGGGCCTTCAGCTTTCAGAGTTCTGAAGTCTTGATCTGAATTCTCCTGCAGAGCGCTTCGCCAGTAAATCAGTTGATGGGTGAATGTCTGTGTGTCTCTAGGTCCTCAACAGTCCCTATTTATGTATTTCCCAAGGGGGTGGGTAGGGTGATGATACTAAGCACACCCTCTAGGAAACTGATTGGTCAAAGTATTCCCTCTCTCCTGATTGGAGAAGGAAACCAGAGTGTCATGATGTGTCATGATGACGCTGTGTTTATGGTACAGGGAAAAACCTCACCTTTGGCTCTACACCGAAAATATCTTTTTCATATAAAGCATATTTATAATATCACCAACTTGCTAATAATACATATTTACATTACAGATTAAATAAGGCACGTATCTGTCCAAGTCCCAAGAGTTTTGGTTCACAAATGACAGTTTTTCGTGCTTTTGGTTGGTTACCCAGTGTCAGATCTGTACATATCTTTCCACATACATGTGCATAACATCTGGGCATACTCCTGTAAATGTTCATATTCCTAGCATTATCACAATTACTACAAAGTCAACATTTTAGTGGTTCAGTCTCTGAATATCGCACAGATTCCAGAGTAGTTTCTACTTGTGAGCAACATTTTCATTTTAACAACCTGTAAATCTCAGATTTTTACCCGTTTGACACAGTTTTCTATGAGTCTTTTTCTCAAAACTATATTTTCTTCAGTTCCAGATACATATTTTTAGTCTAGCCTCGCCTCCAAGGTTTGGCTGAGCCAAGAGCAACCTGAGCCGCTTCCTGCAAGCAGCTGGTTTCTGTTGACACCCACATTAGCATTTCCTTTCAGTCAAGGGAGTATTTTGTCTCCTGTCAGAGCAACAGGCCAAAGTCCTCCTCCCACCTCCTTTCACACCTCCTTGCCAGTTCCTCAGCAGAGTGCAGGGGGGAAGATTCCTTTGTTTGGGAGAAGCTGTGGAATGTCTTTGAAGCCCAGTGTGGCTGGCTTTAACTCACTTGTAAAACATTGTTTAAAATAGTCTTTTTCTAAAATACAATTTACATTTTTAACAAACATAGCCACATATCTCTTAATTCCAGCATTTTTTAAATATAGAGATTGAATTAATCAACCTATATTGCTTTTGATGGGAAGTATCTTCTTTTCCACACTTAGATTTTAATGTGCAAGTTTAAATGACAGTATATGTAAATGCCAGCTTCTGACACAGGCGACCGGCGGTACTGCGCCCATTTCTGACATATTTTTCCCATGCAAGCACTTTTGAATGTGGATTTTCTTATGATGAAATGTGCTTCTGCTGACATTGTGCTTAGGTAGATTCTTTAAATAAAGTGATGTTTAACACCCAACAAGGATGTTGGATCTTCTCTGCTGTTTGAGAATCATTATTTTGCAGATTTAACAGCCAAGGATAAACAGATTTTTAAAGCAGTTCTGGGTTTCCCTTGCAATGCAGCACTGCTTTTTCAAGTAGTTTCATTTTACTCTGTAGGTAGCCAAATGGTTTTGGCAGTGGTCTCATGTGTTACCACTGACATAGGCAAAATGGATTGGAGGCCTATTTTTCAGGTTTCCTGAGCATTTTTCAGAGATTTTTAGCGCATATTTCTTTTTGGCGGTCATCCTGTTGTTTTTGATGAAAACAGCACACAATGATGTTGCAGGGCATAGACTAGTGGGTTAGAACATCCCACAAAGACTAGATTGTTAAAGAAAGACACGGTACGCTCCAAGGTTAATTTGCAAAGTGAACCTTTTCACCCCGCGTTCAGCTCTATGTGGGAATTACTTAAATTATACAAAATATGACTAAGGATCTATGCAAGACAGAAATGAATAGAAGAATGGAGCTAACGCTTGGAGATCAAGGACAGGAGGCACAGAGAATTCTGACAGTTTTAAACAAGTTACCAGGGTATGGATAGGATTACTTAGTTAGTGGAAAAAAGACAAAGGATCAAGATGGTGTAGGCACTATGTGTTGCTATGGAATGGGGACATACTCACAATCCGCACTTGAGTTTAGGATTTGGGAAAGCCAACCGGGTTCTGGACTCAAAGGCTCTGGTCACAGCATGGCAGGCTCTCCTAACAGCAATCAGCTGGGCCTGTCTGGTCACTGGATAGCAAGGGTACAGCTGGCATGCAGATAGTGAGGCAAAAAGCCGGTCTGGTCATAGGATACACCCAAAAGGGTACCACAGCTTTTCCCCTAGTTATTGGGATCTTTAATGGGGTTTCTGGATCAATGGTCCTGCCTGGAGAGGGTCAGCTATACTCTGGCCTGGCAGTAGAATCTGGAATCTTGCAGAGTGAAGGTGGAATATCTGGATACGAAGGCGCTAGAACATTTAGAAGAGTGTCCTGTCTCTGGGAGCTTCCCCCCTTTATGTAAGGTGGGTGACATCACAGGATATATTGTTTGACATAACTAAGCTATACCTACCCCTAAGAACCAGAAATGTCATCCTATGTTGGTTGCCTCCTCAGTGAGGGGACTCTCTTTATGGTGTTGTGTTTTATGAAGTACAAAGCCATCCCACAGTCACTTTTGCCAGAAATCAATGTTGTCAAAAATCGCTCCTTTTTACAATTGTGGCACTTTTGTAATTTATATAGGCAAATGACAGATTTCATACAGAGCATTGTACTCCAACTCCCAGGTCTGTACAACATTATTTCGCCCTTCTAATACATTTCTACGATTTTTAGTTGGAACCGCTTTACTCAAAATTCCACAATTTTAGATATTTGTACATAGGGCATATTTTCATACATTTTTAACATTCCACCATATGTACTTTTCCCATGATTCATATTTTCCTGGCGTTTACATCCCATACATGCTATGGACAGCCACAATATCTTGTTTTAAAATCATAACAATTTCCATTTAAACTGTACAACGTTTACATTACTGTGTTGTCTGGTTGTAGAAATAACTTAAAGCTTATTCATTAAAATACTTTTTTGAGCCAAATGGGTTCACCTTTGTCCTCCAAATATGGTCATTTCTGCACAGGCTACCACCAACTGTCAGTTTAGCCCAGAGTTGCCATGGAGTTTGTCTTTGGAGCTCCTTAGTTTGAGTGGATGGGAGGTGGCACTTCCAAAAGTAACACATAGGTGTACCAGAATCTATTGTGTGAAGCTGGAGCCCAGTTACATTCTCCCCCCTGGTCCATTCAGAGCTTCCAGATGCTTATCTCCTTGGGGGGATGCAATATCCTTTGAAAGCAGGGCAGGAAAACAAACCTGTTCTGTGGCTTCCAGTACAGCCAATGCATGTATTTATTTATTTAGTTAGTTTTCCTGAGCCCAAAAGGCAAGTCTGTTAGAATAAAACATTATATTAGATTTTAACCAAAACCCCCTTACATGTCCAGACTAGGACAGGGCCTTATTCAACATTACACTTTTAAAACAGATATTTTTCTTGTTTGCAAAGTCGAGTATTTTTCCGTACGGCTGAGAGTAAAGTTTCTGGTGATTTCTCAGATCTTGCCTGGCAAAGCCTGTCATTCAGTGAGACATGCTTTCTTTTGTTAAAGCACAACTTGAATATGCCTGGGCATAGTTGGATCTTACTGGATCAGAACTGTGTATGTTGATCAGATGAAAAGAGCATCAGGGCGGCATCATTTTAAATGTAAAATATTTACTTTTTCAATGGGAAATTTTGAGCTAGCAGCAAAGCAGCACTGCTTTTCAATTCTCTTCTTTGGTGCACATAAGAAAACACACTTGCAGCCTTTCTCGGTTTGTTCCCTGTTTCATCTTGCCCCATAGGTGCTTGGCAAGACAGGGCAGCCATCATTTTGTAGCTTAGTTTTAAGGCAAGGTGATAGTGCTCAACAGTGCCAGCGCAGCCATTATGCTGGTAACTTCTGAAGTGCAGATTGGTGATGGAGGGGATATCTGCTGATTGGGCAAATGTACCCAACAGGTGAGGGAACAACAAAGAGGATGTCAGTGAAAGTTTGCCTGGAGGAGGCACTGGTATAGGTGTCAGCGATAGGGAGGCCTGGGTTGGACACCAGGATGTCCTTTTTAATCTTCTTCCTACCAGGTTTAGTGAGGAGATCAGGATTGTCGATAGAGAAGCAGTTAGAGAAAATAGGAGAGACAGGGAGCATCATAGAGTAGGTAGGGAGAGGAGAGAAGAGGAAGGGAGAAGGAAGTGGGGAACACTAGGGAAGGACACAGTGCAGGGTGCAATCAGACAGAACAGAGAGGCGACACAAGTTGAACAATTGGACAATACGTCAAACACTCAGATTTAAAAGACTATCACAATGCACTTTTGAAAAGGGGAGACAACACACCCAAGTTTGAGAGTCCTAATACTGGGGTGAAAGGCCTATGTTTCACAATTCAATTTTAAATACTTTCACAATGCCATTTAAATACTTTCACAATGCAATTTTGAAAGCAGGAGAAAAACACACCTAAGTTTGAGAGTCTGCTAGGTGGACAGGGGTAAGCAGTGTAGCATGCGGGTCAACCCTGGTAGATGGCTGGCCTCTGGCTTCCTCTGTGGACACCTGCAGACACAGCTAGGAGCCGCCTCAATGGGAGCCGACTTTTGCCTAGGGGCCCTTAGCTGAGGTGGGTCTGCCCGGCAGAGGCTGCCCTGGGAAGGCCAGTAATGAAAGAGGGGGTGGCCAATCAGGGTTGTGGGTAGGCTGGGAAGCGGGCGGAGGGAGGGGAAACAAACACAAGGAAACACCGAGGGAGAGAGGGGAATGAGGGGGCAAGGGAACACAGGAAAACAACAACAAAAATGTTAAAAGCACCAAGGAGGGTCTTACCGGCAGCAGGAAGCGTTTGCCTGCAGTGATCCGATCAGCCAAAGTAGAATGGTGAGTGTGGTGTGCTGCGGGGTCGTTCCAGTGAGCCAACAAATCACTGGCCAATCAGGCGGGTGGGCAGGCTGGAAGGCGGGCAGGAGGGAGGGGAAACAAACACAAGGAAACACAGAGGGGGAGAGGGGACCGAGGGGGCAAGGGAACACAGGGAGACAGCAATGAACATTTTAAAAGGCTCAAGGAGGGTCTTACCAGCAGCAGGAAGCGTTTTCCTGCAGTCACCCGCTCAGCCAAAGTAGAAGAGTGTGGTGTGCTGCGGGGTTGTTCCAGTGAACCAGGAAATCATTGGCCAATGAGGGTGGTGGGCGGGCTGGAGGGAGGGGAAACAAACACAAGGAAACACAGATGGGGAGAGGAGAACGAGGGGGCAAAGGAACACAATGAAACAGCAACAAAATTTTAAAAAGACCCAAGGAGAGTCTTACCAGCAGCAGGACGTGTTTGCCTTCAGTCACCCGCTCAGCCAAAGTAGAATGACAGCAAGATTCTCCCTGGTTGGATGTGCAGGATAGTGAAGCTGTTCTCAATAATGTTAGAGACATAACTGGATTTCCAGTACATTCTTGTTTCTGTGGGGGATAAAGAACACCCCTCTTGTACAGCTCGACTCTGCAGATCAATTAACTGTACAATGGATAACATATTAAAACCTTCATTCATCATCATACATCATTCTTACATTTGTTTAACACTTTCCACTTGCTGCTTCCAAATATGCTGCTCTTTTTGCTTCAATGTCTGCGGCTTTGTTACCATGAGAAATCATGACTGCCCTCTTAGTATGGGCTGCACACTTCACAACGGCGATGACCAATGGGAGCTTTAGTACCTTAATAAGCGTGTCCAATAGTTGCGCATGTTGCACTGGTGTGCCATCTGCACTGAGGAAGCCACTTGCCACTAATTCTCCAGACTGTACTGAACAATGAGAAGGCAATCTTGTGCTTGTCATTACTTCAAATTCACCATTCTTTGTTAACTTCTTCAGTACTGCTGATCCTGTATGCCCTTCTCCTGTTGTTTGATACATTTTCAAACACCCCTCAGTGAATAGCGCTCCTCCTAGAGCATTGTCTTTAACATGGGAAATGTCATCAAATTTATTATACGTTGTGCATTCATGTACATACTCCTCCTTCTCTTTTTGTTCTGCACTGATTGTCTCTGGATTCACCACTCTACATCTAACAATTATGATTGCTGGATTTGAAACGATCACCTCATATCATGATGCTCTTTGTGTAGTTAACATGCTTTGAGGTGTCTCTAAAATGGCGAATAAAGAATGCACAATGTACAATATCATTGAGCACCCCATTGTATTACTTGCAGCTTTTTAAATTGCAAAAGCATCAGCAGATAATGCTTGTCCGCAGGAGTAATGCCCTCTCATTACTGGGTCTAGAATCCCACTGGAATAAGCTAGTGCTTTATGTCCATGTCCTAATGATGTCTTATGTATAATGACAGCTGTCATTACCACTTCATTTGAATGTGATAATAAATAAAACTCTTTGTTTTAATCTGGAATCCCTAACAAAATTGCCCTTTTTAAATCTTCAAATCCTTCTGTCATCTTGTCTGTCTATGTCATGTCATTTTTACCTATTTGTGCTTCTTTAAAAAATAATCTAATAAATGTTACTTTAATTAAAAATCCAGGCACCACAATAATTCCACAGGCTTAACAATTGCTGCATTTCCCTCACTGTCTCAGGTCTTAGAGTTTTCATAATTGCCTCTGCTCAATCAGGTGTCACTTTTCTCCACTCTTGAGAGATTACCAGTCCTATGTACATGACCTCTTCCTGGCAATACTGTAATTTCTCTTTGTCCACTTTGTATCCTTTTCCTGCCAATACTGTCATTAACTGGACCAACTCTTCCCTGCATTTTTCTTCTGTCTCACTACACACTAATATGTCATCTACGTACTGAATTATCATGCTCTCAAATTGTATGTTGCCTAGGCCTGACTAAAGGACCCTATTAAAGATTGATGGGTATTCACAGTACCCATGTGCTAATCTTGCATGTTTCCACCGCTGACTTCTATATGAAAACATTGTTAATTCTTGGTGTCCTCATGAAGGGGAATTGAAAAGAAAACATTTTTTAAATCTACTACTGCAAAATATTTAGCTGTAGCAGGATGTTGCGTAATACTGTAGCTGGGTACGGAACTAGAGGAAACTCTGATTACACAATATTGTTTAGGGGGCATAGATCCTAAATAACTCTCCATGACCCCCATGTTGATTTCTTTACTGTGTACACAGCCATGCTACATGTGGAGTCTGAAGCTACCAGCATTCCCTGGTGTACTAAAATGGAAATGGTTTCAAATATGCCTTCATCTGCTTCTTTGGACACGGGGTACTGTTTTGCTTGTGGTAAAATTGCTCCCGAATTAAGCTTAATCTTAACTGTTCCTGCTCCACTCAATAGACCCACATCATACGGACTGCTGTTTCATAAGTGCTTGGCACCTTTTCGAAATCTTCCTGACAGTTTCTTTCTTACCAATGCCATTCTCTGTGGTATTTCCTTATTCTCAACTTTTATCTACTATTTAAGGCTTATCAAAAATAGTAATTCATCATCTGAATTCTCATTTCTAAACAACTCCCCATCTTTCAAGTCTGTTTATCTATATCCTTTGTTAAATGCTATTACTGTTCTCCGTGCTCTTCCTTCATCATCCGTCCCATGAACAACCACCCTTTCATCTCTTACTACTGCTGCATCTAATTCTTTGGGAATAACTTGTTGTTCCTCGTCATCCATAGGAATTTCTACTCTAAACAAAAATGTGTCAGGTATCCTCAGAAATGTACTTATCAATTGAGAAAGCTGTGTCAACAAATTATTTACTCCATACAAAATTACTTCTGGGTCTAAAGGAGCTCCTCAGAATGCTTTTTGTCCTGTAAATGCTACCCTCTTGTATCTATGCAATGTATCCCTGGAATGCAACATATTATCCCCTTGCCAGTAAACGCTATTGTCATGTTAAGTTTTGTCATCCAATCACATCCTAATATGTTAACCAATTGGTAATTCATCAGTAAAAGGAATACATCTGATAGCCCCAGAGAATCCCTACACATTCATGGTGATGCCAGACATTGGTTACTTCCCCCCCAAACACAGGAACGAGACACTCCCATGTCCACAAGAAATGAAAATGTCTTGCCTCTTATCAGTACCCTGACCCTCGGTTCTTCTTGGGGGTCTAGTATCACTGATAGTACTGAACACATCAGGTCGCTCTGTGGAATTTACTATTGTGGATATAAAGTCATTCCTGTGCCTGTAAGAGGATTTCCACCCACTACTGTCAGACTCCCTATCCTGGTTAGAGGTGTTTGTGGGGCTCCTGTATTCACGTTCCATTGTGGTATCATCGCCTGTTGGGTCGGAGTGTACTGTTGAGTCGGTTACCCTTGTGGTGACTGTGATGCAGCCTAATCTGCTGCATTTGCTGTATTTGCGGTGCATGTGTCTGATACTGCATTTGATCTTGGGCATATTACTCCAGTGGTTCTGGACTATACTCTACTTCTACAAATGCGGTCACATTTGTCCCATTCCGTCACGTTTCCAGCACTGTTGTGGCTATCCTCCATTAAACCCTCCAACCCTTCAGGGTTTTGAAATCTGCCTCCTCGTCCTCTAGGTCCATTCCCTCTTCCACATGACCAAAATTTGTACCCACCCTGATCTACTGGGTACCCTACATTGATTTGCTTTGTAGGCTATAACTCTTGTGTAACCACTCCTTCTCTGCTCATCAGTACTGCTGCTTCTATGGCAAATGTTAACAATTTCTTCTGTACAAGCTTCCTCAAGCTTCCTGTTATTGGTTCTTGAGTTCTTTTCTGAATTGTTGGAGCGTGGTGGTGAGTGTGATGCTGATGGGAAGGAGGTTCCATAGTTGTAAGAGTAGGCAGAGAAGGCTTGTTTTCTGGTACTTGCTTTTTGCAGCAGAAGATTTGAAGTCTGTACGTGTCCTGGCTTCTGGTGATCCACTGTCTGCCTGAGATGCTGAGTTTGTCTGTGAGGTAGCTCGGTGACTTGTGGACGAATGACTTATAGATGATGCTGCAAGACTTGACGTTGATTTGTGCGCGTAGTGGGAGCCAGTGAAGGTTGATAAAGGCCGGGGTGATGCAGTGGTTTCTTCATAGCCCCTTGATGAGACAAGTGGCTGCATGTAGGACACTTTTCAGGGGAACAAAGAAGGACAATGAGAGGCCTTCAAGGATGCCATTTCCACAAATCCAGGTGGGATAGAAACAGTGCTTAAACAGTGGTTCTAAAACTGTCCGGTGAGGTTCTACATAGGCCATTACTGGTGCTGTGGTGCAGGTCCGCTTGAGCTCCATGAAGGCCTGCTTTCATCAGCCCATCACCTTTCACCAAAAGGCTCCTGTGAATCGTATAAATGGGCCACAGAGTTGTCAGTAGACAACTGGCTCCACTGGGAAGGTGAGTATACTGTGGTGACGTTCACAAGTGGCTGGACCATGTTGGCATATCCCACGATGAACATCTGGTAGTAGTTCCGGAATCTCAGTAAACTTTGGAACTCCTTCAGGGTCTGAGGTCTTTGGCGGTCATCTGGCAAAACCATCAAGAATCCTCTAACTCTGAACCCCTCGCTCTACCACGAAGCTGCCGGAGCATCTCTGAGCTATATCATGCAAGATAAACCCGTTTGTGCTTTACCTGAGATTGTAAAGTGCTATTCAAGGACCAATGCACTTTAATAATATTTGTTTTTGGGCTGCCAGCATCATTTGAGCACATGCAAATCCTGGGGCTGTGTGTTTTTTGACCTCCTTGCCAAGTTGGGCTTTACCACTTCAACATGGCGTTCTTCATCTGGCATTGAAGTGCCTGGTATCCCCAGGCTGGTGATATGTACTGATTGGCTGAAGCATACTACTTTGTGTCAATCAGGGTAGCCAGCAGGCAAAAGCTGGCCCCCTTCCAAAGGCCCACTCCTAAGGCCCTTGTTCCGACGCTCCCCTCTCTCCTTCACATCCTTGCCTGCATCAGAGGAGGTCACCATTGAGAATCCTCTAACTCTGAGCACCTCACTCCACCATGAGGCTGATGGAGCAGCTGTGAGCTATATCATGCAAGGTAAGCACGTTTGGGCTTGACATAAGGTTCGGAAGCGGTATTCAATGAACAAAACCATTAAACACACTTTATTTTATAATATTTGTTTTTGTGCTGCCGGCATCATTTGAGCACATGCAAATCCTTGGGCTGTGTGTCTATTGGCCTCCTTAACAAGCCTTGCCTTCACCACTCTGAAATGGCGGCCTTCATCCTGGCATTGGAGTGCCTGGTGTCCCCAGCCTGGTGATGTGCACTGATTGGCTGCAGCATACTACTTTGAGCAAATCAGGGCAGCCTGAAGGCAAAAGCTAGCCCCCTTGCAAAGGCCCACTCCTACGTCCTATGTTCCAATGCTCCTATGTCTCCTTCACATCGTGGCCTGCATCAAAAGGGGTCACCATTGAGAATCCTCTACCTCTGAGGCTCTCACTCCACTACGAGGCTGTTGGAGCAGCTGTGAGCTATATCACACAAGGTAAGCCCATTAGGGCTTCACATGTGATTGGGAAGCACTATTCAAGGAAAGTATTAAAAGCTCTTTATTTGATCATATTTATTTTTGTGCTGCCGGCGCATTTGAGCGCATGCAAATCCTGTGCCTGTGTGTCTTTTGGCCACATTACCAAGTTGGGCCTTCACCACTCCAAAATGGTTACCTTCATCCTGGCATCAGAGTGCCTGGTTTTTCCCTCCAGGTGATGTGTGCCGATTGGCTTGCAGCATACTACTTTGAGCCAATTAGGGTGGCCAGCAGGCGAACGCCAGCCCCATCCCTAAGGCCCACTCCTAAGGACCCTGTCTATGCCTGTCCGGGCCAGGGAGGGCTGGAAGGACCACTCCTATTGTTCTCTGTTCTTCACTGCAGCACTTCATGCAGCCTGCTACCACACAAACTGGTGCCCCTGGAACTTTCTTTCTCCTACCAAGAATACCTCTGAATCATGCCTTGATCATTGCTATTCCACTTTACTAACTCACAAAGCTGTTGGAACTTCCGTCCAACTCCTTAACTGGACGCTGTTACTTGAATCAATCCTTTGGACCTCAATATGATGGTATCATAGTCTAACCAAAATCCTCTCACTCGTGTGCAATCCCACAACATACGCTCTAGTGTTCCGGGCTCCTGTACACAAGCCCAACATTCTGAATTATCCTTCATCCCTCTCTTTTGCAAGCGCTCTGGCGTCCAAAAAACCTGGTTCAAAATCTTAATTTGACGTGATCTCTCTGTTAACCCTAAAGAGCATAGTTGACTTCTTCACGCATTCGAGACCATTCACTCTCATCAATCTAACTACCAATTCTCCTGCTCCATTCTTCTCTTAATAAATAATTTGCTTTGTAAGCAGTCACAACCAATCCATATACACGGCTGGCTAAACCATTCTATCCTGGTTTCCGATTTTTTCTGAACTGGTCTAAATTCAATCCTCCTTTCACCACAATCTCACCAATGGCTTTCTTAATTTTCCGATAGTCTGCCACCCTGTCATTAGGAATTTCGAAAGTAGCCTTTATTTCTCTCTCCGTCAACCAACGCCCATCCTTGTAAAGATCTCCAAGCCACTTTACACCGCTGAGGAACCATTCATGTCAGAAGATAACCTTACCCTCTATCCTGATTTTTGGATTCATCCCTATTGAGGCTCCTGGGTCTCTCATAGCATCATTTCCTAGGTAATTATTTAACATTTCCCAAATAATCTTTATATTCCTAGTTATAAGATCTTTTATACTGCCTGTTCTAGATACTGCCGTCAACATAGCTTTTGGTGTGAGTGGTCTGTGAAAACTAGTCTCAGCAGGCACCCATTCTCACGGATTAGGTTCTAAAAATTGTACTAGAAATTGTGAAACAAATGCCAAATGCTATGCTTTAAAGTTTGGTACTACCAAACCTCCTTTTGACAAGGGTAATTTTAATTTACTTACTTTCAATCGTGGTGGTTTTTGGTCCCACAAGAAGCTCTGAATTATCCTGTCCAGTTCCATCCAATATTTTTTCTCAATATCCAATATCCATATACCACCTCTCCATGTCTAATTTAAATGTGTTACTGACCATATCCATATTCTCGTTAATGAAATCCATAATTACAGGTGTTATCCACACCCTCAGGTATAAGAGTCTTTCATTACACCATTTAAACCCGAATTGTGTTGTTAAATTTGTGTTGTAAATGTGTGCCAGGGGTAAAAGCTCTGATTTGGTCCAGTTTATTTTATAACCTGAACACCTATTGAAAGCCGACAAGACATTAATCACTTTTGGAAACGATTGTTTTAGATTACTTAACACAAGAATCAGATCATCTGCATATAGCCAAATTTTTTGTTGTAGACCCCAACAACTCACACCCTGTATTTCTGTGTCTGATCGCAGAGCTATGGCTAATGGCTCAATCACAATGACAAATAATAACGGTGAGAGTGGGCACCCCTGTCGCGTGCCCTGCCCTAAATTGAAAGGTTCTGATCTCTGCCCATTTCTATTGACTTCTGCAGTCAGACAGGTGTAAAGAAAAATAACCCAGGACCTAAACTGGACACCAAAACCCATTTTCTCTAAGATCTTAAAGAGAAATTCCCAATTAACCCGGTCAAATGCTTTTTCGCCAAATCTTCCTGACAATCTGCCAGTTTTGATATGGTGTGCCGTAATTTCCTGATATTACTTGAGGTTTTCCTACCCCTTACAAACCCTGATTGATCCTGGTGTATTAGCTCCGGTAGTAATGACTCCAATCTCATCGCCAATACTTTAGCCAAGATTTTATTATCCACGTTTAGTAAACTTATTGGCCTATAGCTTGATGCTAGATTCTCAGCTTTACCTTTTTTTAGCATGACTGAAATTATAGCATGCCTCGTGGTACTTGGCAACAAAACTTTGGATATTGCATCGGTAAGCATACTCAACAATAGATTTAGTGCAGAATTGGGCAGTATTTTGTAAAACTCTATCGGCAAACCATCAGGGCCAGGGGACTTTCCGGTATTCAGTCTAGCAATTGCTTCCCTGACTTCAGCCAGTGTAATGTCTCTCTCCAGAACTTTTGCCTTATCCCTTGAGACTTTTGGGATCTCTATATTTTTACCTCCTTATCAGCTCCATTAACATTTTTTCATTTTTGTATAAATCAGTATAGAATGACTGAAAAACCTCCTTGATTTCTTTTGGTTTAAAAGTGATCCTACCATCATTACCTCTTACTGAATTAATTGCACACTCTGACCCTCTCTATCTTAACCTGAAGGCTAACCACTGATCACATTTCTCTCCACTCTCAAAGTAAGTATATTTTTGATTAAAGTATCACTTCTCCATATGCTCTGCCATTAGTGATTTTAATTCCCTTTTTAACCTCAATAGTTCCGAAACCAAACATCACATGCTGGGTTCAACATCAACCTCCATTGAAATTTATTTAATTCCTGTTTCTAACTTCTGATGCTTCCTTTCAAATTTCTTCTTCTGCCCACTCACCATGCCAATCAGAAAACCTCTCATCGTGCATTTAAATGCCTCCCATACCACATCAGCCTCAACCTCCTCATTACAATTTTCCACTACAAAATATTCTGTATCAGTTAAAAGTTTATCCATTACCTCCTTATTATCTAACAATGAGGTATTCAGCCACCATGTAAACTGCTTTTTCAAGGCTGAATCCAATTCCAACCACAGTATCATATGTGTATGATCCGTTAGCACAATATTTCCAATTTTACTTTTGGTATGTAACATTCTGACATTCTCCTGCTTTTGAACAGCATATCTAATCTAGAGTAGACTGCATGTGCCCCAGAGAAAAAACTGTATTCCCTACTCAAGGGATTCTCTGACCTCCAGACATCATTCAAGTTATGCTCCTCTAGAAGATCCTTCAGAGCTACTGTTTGTGCATCTAGCTGTCTGTTATGTCTTGAGGAACTTCTGTCTAGGTCATGATTCAATACTGTGTTGAAATCCCCACCTAGGATAATATTTCGGCAAACCAGATTCTCTATAACTTGAGAAACTCTCCTAAAGAATGTACCATTATCAACAGAAGAAGCATAAATATTGCAAAAAATTACTTCTGTCCCCTGAATGTTAACCAATAATGCAATCATTCTTCCTTCACTGTCACCCAGTTCTTCCAAGACTTTTAACGGAGCATTCTTCCTAATCAGCATTGCCACCCATCTTGACTTTGTATTGAATGATGACCCATACACTCTTCCAATCCAACCTCTTTTTAAACTCTCAAGATCCCCCTGTAAGAGATGGGTCTCTTGAACGAAGCAAACATCGGATTGTAGATCATTTAAATAGGCCAACACAGTTTTACATTTTTGAATGTTGTTCAGATCATTAACATTCCACGTGACACTTGCAATTCACCATCCATCCTCAATTGCTTACTTGTACTGAAATCGTCAACTGACTCTATATTTAATATTCAAATATGAAATCTAACCCACAAATACTGAAATAGATGCAAGACACAAAAAACAACACAAAAGTTGAACTAATAAAACACATTTGAAAACTGAGCAGTACTGGAAACCTCCCCCAAATTTTGCTAACAACAGTGAAATGCTCCTTAGAATGCTACTCCTGGCATCCATCACAAATATAACCTCAAATTGGAAATTCATTAATGATATAAGTGAGTCATCTTGGTGGAACCAGGTTTACCACCTCAGATGACCCCCCCCCAGCCACACACAACATCCATATCCACGAATATGCCAATGACACACAGCTATACCTCAATATCAACTCCGTCAAGGACATCCATAGTCTCAAAACCTGCCTCTCGTTGATCCAGTTTTGGAAGACCTGTGCACAGATGAAGCTCAACCCTTCCAAGACTTAATTCCTACTCCTCACCAACAACACCGAACACCCAGACACACAGACCTGGCTATCAACCATGAACTTTGAGGGATTCACATGTGAGCTCACCTCCTGTGTCATGTCTGTTGTGTTCCACATCGACAAACACCTCCCCTTCAAGACACACATAGCCAAGAAAACTCAGACAGCTTCGTATCAGCTCTCCATCCTGCGGAAATTCAAGCCTTTCCTCCCTCCAGACAACTTTAGAATCACCATCAAGCACTGGTCCTATCCCACCTGCATGGGGGCAATGCACTCATCAAAGGCCTCCCATCGTCCTCCTTTGTGCCCATGAGAAGTGTCCTACACATGTCCACACGCCTCTTCAAGGGTCTACGCAGATGAGAACACATCACCTCGGCCCTCATCGACCTTCACTGGGTCCCACTGCACACACAAATCACCTTGCTGCATTATCTATAAGGCAGTCAACCTCAAGGTAATCAGCTACCTTGCAGAAAAACTCAATATCTCTGGAGAGAGCACAACACCAGGAGCCAGGATACGTGCAGGCTTGAAATCTGCTGCAGCAAAAAGGAAAGGACCAGAAAACAAGCCTACTATGTGTATGCCCCACGACTATGGCACCTCCTCCCAGTCAGGATCAGAAACTCCCCCACACTCCTCAGATTCCTAAAATAACTCAAGACCCACCTCGTCAAGGAATCTCTCTGCCTAAACACTGAGACCATCACATCCCCCCATTGGGCTTCCTGACTTGCTAGATGCCACTCTCTACTGTCCTCCCCAACACCTGGTACAGCGGTAGCCCTCCTTATGTGCCCCTCTGTAAACCACCCCACGGTGTATATCTGGTCTTTTTTTACCTCTGAAAAGTGCTCCATTTGGCACCTGCAATGTTGTATACCTCTGTAAAGTGCTCCGTTATGTATCTGTATTGGTGTATACCTCTGTAAAGTGCTCCATTGCTTCTCGAAGCTAGGTCTGCGTTCCATAAATAATCTAATAATAATAATAATAATACTAATAATAATACTAATAATAATAATAATAATAATAATAATAATAATAATAATAATAATAATAATAATAATGTTGTGAGAGCGCTCACGGCATTAATTTATTCAAGGCAACTGGCCAGTGCATCACTTGCGCTAAATTTCAGACCCTTGGAAATGTGCAAGTCAACTTTGATAATAGGGTGTCCTGCTCAAACAGCATATCCTCTGCTCTATTTTTATATTCCCCATTTTGAGCATCTGGCCCAAAATCTACTGGGACTCCTATTAAATGGATACAAAAGGTACAAACAATGACACACTGGCTCTCGTGTAGCATAACACCCTTCCTCTTTCTTGCGAACTGCTGATCATACACCCTCCAGTCAACACAAGATATACCACAAAAATTCTGCAATGAATACAATGTTGTGCAGTACAATGTGTTATGTTATGCAGCATATTTTCAATTTCATGCCACAATATCCTGGAGGATCTGTGTAGTGTATCAGGAACAAATAATAGCAAATATTAAGAATAAGCTAATGACTTTGCAACTACAAACATTACATGGGCAGGCAGAGGCAACCCCTGTGGCAATGAGTGGATTCCAAGGACGGCATGGGGGCATGGGCAGAGGCAGAGCAACTCCATACCCAACACAGAAGGGAAATCAGGGACAGCAAGTATATCAGGTGTAATTTTAATTTTAATTTAATTTAATCATTTTTGAAGCACCTTTCACCATAGGCATGGTAGAAATGCACTATAAATTGAACGCCGTCTGTGGGACCAAAGTCCAAAATATGGGAAATTTGGAGGCGCTATTATGTGTTTAGCAAGGATATCAAGGAATGCAGGAATATCAGGGACAATAGGGGAACTGTGTCCGTCCATCAGTGTGTAATTGATGTAAGCAGTCAGGTCACTTAAAATAAATAATGCCCCTATATGCCCTATGAAGGTGTATACCTAAGTTGACCATAACAGCTCCACTCCAAGCCCTGCTATGGCTACATCAGGTCCGTTCACCAACCATAATATACATGCACCTTGTCTCTTCTTGAAGCATAATTAATCAAACTTTACCCTAGCCCACCTTTGCTAAAGTTAACAGATCCAGATCCTTTCTGACTCAAATAGGAGGATAACCTCATGGTTAGCCCTTTGATGCCTGTAGATCAAGAAGGGCCATATGTGGTATCTGAGGTGGAATGAAATTCTATTTCCTGTTTGGTTGACGCTGGCACTAGCAGAACTGCTATATTTTCTGAATCATTCTCTGATGTACCATTCTCCACAGACACAGTGAATGCATTAGGCAGGGACGTCATTTCACCCAAATGTCAGGGGTAGCGGAAGTGACATCACACGACCCTTGACCCCCCAATGACATCACAGGAAGTGATGTAATTTGACCCCACCCCAAATTGATGTTGCAGGAAGCGATGAAACACGACCGTTCACCCGTTGACAAAACAGGAAGTGGCATCACATAGCATTGTACACTACGAAAAATATGGTTACTATATCACTATAATATGATGATCATTTCATACAAGAATGGATCGCCATATGTATCGCTATGATCAGTGTTTATAGGCTCATATCACCAAATTACTGTGAATGCAAGCAGACGTCCATGACCAAATGGTAATATTGTGTTATTATATAGCACTTACGCTTAAGTGCTTTATATAGAAACAATATACACCCAATATCACCCAACATGTGTTAGTACTCATTTATCGATCAACCTCAGAAGGATGAGAGGCTGAGTTGAGGTGTTTAAGAACAGACTAAATCAGTGACTCATCCCCTGAAGTGTGTCTGAAATAAACCTTTAATGAGTCTAGCAATTATTGTATAGAATTCCAGAAAGACACATTCTTTGGTATTCCTATTCTTTCTTATTTAGGGTCAGTGCTGAAAGTGTTAGACTTGGGTCACTCCTGTTCTTATTTTTCTTCTTTTTTTAAGGTGCCTGAACAAGAAAGCCAGCCACTCCAGAAGAAAAGAGTCACACAGTGCTGGCCACAGCCCAGGAGCTTGCATTACAAAAAAAAAAAAAGTTTTTTTTTTAGAGGTCGCAAGGGAGACCTCAGAGGTCGCACTTGCGACCTTTGGTGACCCCTAAATGGCGTCCGTTGCATTAGGAGTTTCCAATGTTCATGCTGTAAATCAGGTCACATAACCCCTTACATTCACACTAAGTCCTATAACTGATAGCTTCGTGTTTCCTCTTACCATTTATGCTCTATTAACCTATTACATAGAGATATGCCATGTAAGCTCAGGTGCGCCACCTACTGAACACGGCAAGGGGTGTGTCTGAGAGTTTCCAGTCAGAATACTGAAGCAGTTCTATCAACCCTGCAGGTACCGCCAGATAAGACTACACATTCAGAGGTAGTGGACTAGTCAGGATTTAATAGTCTGTGTTCCTTTTATGACAATGAAGTTGGTTACATCCATAAATCCGCACCTGTAAATATTTAGATTGACCTTTCTAAGAGGTTGCCCCTCATTAACCTGTATCCTTTGGATACAAGAAGGCATCACTCATTTTATTGAAACATTTCTGAAGAAAACTATTACTATGCTTACTGTTAAGGGGAATGTTCATTTCAGTGCTTAATTTCTCCCACCTTATAGACCCCCCGTTATTTTGCTGGACTTGGGACTTTTTAATTTTAACTCCTGAGTGAGTGGGACCTTTTTCTCACTCTCTCATGTGTTTTTCCCAGATTTGGATTTTGTATTTTCACTGTTTTTGGGGTCTGACAATATCCAGAGGCATCTGCTTTTGTGTGGTGACACACAGCGCCTTCAGTGCAGTGCCACTGAAGGATTTATCTTAATGTTTAAAGACCTTTTCTTGGTTGAACTACAGTTCCCAAGAATAGTAAGATGAAATGTTTCTTACCTTTTCTCTTTGTAGGTCCAGCGCACACCATCTTTTGTGGAGTGCCGGGGGGTTACTTAGTAGACCCTTATACTACTTTCTCATGTATCATTTGTTGTTACCCTCTGTTATGATGTTGCTGTTCATGGCATTTCCTCTTTGAGCATAGTAAAGCTAAATGACATGGAATGTTTATCACCTCCAGTTCTAGTGAGGTCACAGAAGCTGTGTTTGCTTACTTTGCTGTCAGCGTTCTAGGTTTGTCAGTTGAGAGTGCTTTTGTATGTGTAAGCAGCCACTGCTGTTGTTGGGGGTCTTTTCCCTACTGAACTTAATAAATATAGCATATGAAGACTTACCTGTGCCTGTCTATGCCTTCATAACACCCTCACAACTTTAAATGGCTGATGGCAGTGGTTTACTTTTGACTACCATTGTGCTTTTCTACCAAAGGCTGAATCCAGTACGGCACCCATGGGTTTACATTTTGTCAAAATGGCCACTGTCTACGTTTTTCACCATTTTCTGTTTGTGAGTTCTTTCTTGGCTTTTACTCGGTGCGTTGAGACAGGTTTGAGCCCTTTGTCTTGCCTTTGGCGGGCTTCAGCCCTGAAGCCTGACCCTGGCTCCAGTGTGTCTGGAAGGACAGGATACGAGGGAGGGTCCCGAAATTATCCTGTCACTTTTCTCTAGGAATGCCTGAATGAAACTAGCCCTGATTGGCTGGCACCCTGCTGTGTGATTGACAGCCTAGGCTGTGCATGAATGGGAAAACCCTGCTTAAAAGGTGAGGGTTTGACTACAGGCAGAGTTGACCACTGGAAGAAACATCATGCGAAGCAAAATAGAAGAGAAGCCTGCTCCAATCTCCTGGACCTTGAATTGCCCGATGAAGCCATACTGCTTTGCTGACCTCCTTTTTTCACGTCGAAAGACAAGCTCCGGATGGACCGACTTCTTCCCTTGGGTTAGTGGGACCAATTAACCTAGAGACAAACTCCTTTTGTGCAAAATCCCTGACTTGCTGTGCTTCTCCATTGCTGCAGAAGCCCCAAGCCAGGGATTGAGTATTCATAGTCGAGTGCAACGTCTGCCATGGAGGATATCCAGCTAAAAGCTCCAGGAGCCTCCTAAAGACCCTCCAGAAGCACAACCTCCAGATGCAGAGTCCCCTCACCAGAGTGCAGGACCGAGGGAGCAGGGAAAGTCCAACAGGTGTCCATTGATCTGCATCAGTAGTGTATGCTAAGCGCTGAAACCGTGAAGTGCCGCTCACCCGAAGAAAACCCGTAGCTCCCGACGACGATCTCGAGTACTGCTGCAGGAGCCCTCAAGAAATCTTCACTTTTGTCCCCACGACTGAGGCTCAGGAACTAGAGCCTGCTTGGATGTAGCAAGATGAAATCCAGCTGGACCCCTTTCTTCTTTTACAGGATTGGGGGTACTTTCCTTCCTAGCTTAAGTCATGTGGTCTCTCGTGAGACTTTCAACTGCTTAACATTTTCGAGTTGATTTGAACTCCCTTTGCACAGTCTTAACAGCTGGTGTCCATACAAGTGTTTTTTTTTTTTCCTGATTTTCTGAACCCTCTAACTTTGTGCAAAACATTTATACAAGAAGTGCATCAGAACCATAGACTTTGTCCAAATGACTTTTGGCTGCCCTGGCTCCCTAAACGCACGCTTCTAAATACGATGTGCCTCATTACAAGATTTGCAGTAAAAAGCAAAGTTTACCAGCATGGAGGCAATACCGCATCCGGGTAGCACTGACGCCGCTAACAGCGGCCGATTATGAGCATTCGTGCACGCGAGTAGCGGCATGCCGGTAACGTCTGTACCGGCATGTCGCAAATTACCCTAAAACCCCTGTTAGTGGCATCATGCAAAGCGCTGACACCTCCTCCACCTTCATCCACCCCTAAATACCAGGCTCGTCAATACCGGAACCGGAAGTAACGTCATTGCGCAGGAACAGGAAATGCAATGGCGGCCATCTTGAAAAACACAATCCATTGCAATCCTCAAGACACAGGACCTACACACCACCATCCACATGTTCTACTACATCACCAGCACTGTGCCTAAAGCAATTAAAAGAAATTAAAAAGGGTGCATCCCACCAGCGAAAGGTGCGCTTCTCGGAGGACGAGTTTAATATGCTGGCAGACACTCTGGCCGAGAATGGAGACGTGGTCTTTGCCTCAGACCTCAGGCAACCTGCCCAGCTAAAGAAAAAAGAAATCTGGGAGGAAGTGGCACAAAAGGTCAGTGCGGTCGGCACTACACCACACACCGTGAAAGATGTAAAAAAAAAGGTGGCACAACCTGCGCCTCCGTGTGCGCAATATCCTATCTGCAAATCGGAGCCAGGGTCTGGCTACAGGCAGCGAGTCCAACTCCCCCATAAATCTCACCCGATGGGAGGAGACTTGTGCCACCACAATAGGCATAGAGGCCATCGAGGGAGTGGGGGACATGGAGCGAGGAGTCCCGTCATCGGCTGTTGGAGGTGAGTGTCCACACAAAGCACTGTAATGCAAAGCATGATGATGGGCCACAATTGTGAGAGTCACATAAGCCAATGCATGGGCCATCACACACACATGGACACATCCCTGCCTAGATGCTGTAGAAAGGCATGTCACACAGCATACGCCACCTAACACATGTGTGAATCAGATGTATGCCTGAATAAGCCCCCCATATAGCAAGCAACCTGTACGTCACAACTCCAAGACAGCAAATCATCACATGCGTACAACTGCACTAATACCAATGTATGCATGATGCATGTACAACCATCACTGATGCCGTCCCTCTCTCGGTCCCCCACAGGCTGAGATTTCGACAGCGATGCCGAGGACACAGCTGCACAGGCCACAACACCAACCAAAAAGGCCAGGGGCTGGGAGGACAGCAACTGGCCATCCACATCTAGGGGCCTCGCCAAGTAACAACAGCCACCCAAGGCAAAGGCAACATTGGATGGCAAGACAAATGGGCAGCAAAGTACTGCTGCTAAACCAACAGTGGTGAAAGTGGTGGAATCCACTGATCTGAGCCAGTGCCAGATGGGACCGTGTCTGCTGCAAACAGCTCCGTAGGGGAGGCTTCTGCCACAGCACCCCAGAGTGGCGATGAGGGACAGGGCCAGGGTGAGGTATGTGTTCCTGAGGACAACACCCTGTCCATGGATGTTGCAGGCACACCCAGCCCCGGACATACACCCCAGAACACCCCACAGAGCACCCCCAACAGTGCCACACCCGACCAGTCAGGAGGGGAGGCAATACCAGAGTCCTAGAGCCCCACCGAGGACACCCCTGCATTGGACCCCATAGCAGATGTCCCATCCAGCTTCATTGGCATCCAGGATGGGGAGTGGCGCATATCACAAATGGAGGGCCGCCAGCAGGAGCTGACAGGGCTCATGAAACAGTATGTGTCTGATGGTGCCCTGACAAGGCAGGAGGCCCGTGAGAACACTGCAGCCATGCCTGGGGCCATGGAAACAAGCACCAGGCGCATATGTGAGGAGCTTGCAGCGGTGCGGCAGGTCCTGCCAGGAATGCTGATGCCTTGGAGGCTCAGCGTCCAGCCCAGACAGTGGAGCGTGATGCACAGCACAGCATCATCAGCCAGCTCCACCCTGACCGGCCCCCTGCATCGGTCTGCATGCACCATGCACCGCACTGACATGCAGCCCCCGGAGGCCGACAGAGGACACAAGTAGCAGGGGCATCCTGCAAGTGCAGACTAAATAAGGCCCTTGTGGCATACTATTGCACACCATGTGTGGGGGAGTTGTGGGGGGACGGGGTATGTGGGGGAGTTGTGGAGGGGGGTATGTGGGGGAGTTGTGGGAGAGGGGGAAGAGGGGAGGGTGTGTGTGGGGGAGTTGGATGGAAATTGCCTTTTGTAAATATCACAAGTTGAATACACCCGTTGTGCACAACAAATCACATGACTTGACATTGCTTTTTGTGTATGTGTGCTTCATTGGTTTACAGTGCATAGTGTCCATGTACCCCCACACCCAGTGTCCAGAGTCCCACATCCATGGCACCCTCTGCATCCATGTCTCTTAGAAATATTGACCTATCACAGACTGGCACACAGCACGTCCCTCCTGTGCATCGCCACCTGGCTGATGTACAACCCCCTCTTCTTCATCATCTTCATCCTCACCTGGTGGTTGCTTTTCAATGTCAGGGGGCAGAGGCACTTTTCCGTCGGATGCACATGTTGTGCAACATGGCACATGCCATGATGATCTTGGCCACCTTCTCATGCCTGTCCAGGAGTGCTCCACCCGACCTGCCGGCCAGCAAAACCGTGCCTTCAATAGGCCAAATGTCTGCTCGATCATCATACGGGTACGGGTATGGGCACGATTGTAGTCCTCTTCGTGCCTGTTCTGTGGGTTCTGGACAGGAGTGAGGAGCCACGGCTTCAAGGGATAGCCAGCATCACCTGCATGGGATTAAAATAAGGTATGTGTGAGTCAATCCCTACCATGACACCTGTACTTGTCACTCTCATGCCTGCAGAAATGTGTTGTTCACATGCACATGTCCCTGGATGTATGCACACATTTCAATTTGGCACACTGTGTGTTGTTCCATGGTCTGCAGGTGTGAGTTGCGACGTCCAAATGATGCAGGTTGTCCACTTCCTTGCTGGTGTCCATGCACTCTGGATGCCTACCGCTGTATTTGCTATCATCTATGTGATGTGGATTGTATTCCTACTAGCAGCATTGGCACTAGTTTCTTCATGATTTGTCATTCATGGCTTAATATGTTGACATGCAGCGGTACAGTCGTGGTGGCCCATTGACAATCAGTGTATTCCCTTGGTGGGATTGATTTGTGTGCACTCATGGATGCATGTCCTGTGTTGTGTTTCGATCCAGTCTTTTACATTGTGCATACTCTCACCATGTTTCTGCATTGTGTTGCAGAGGGTACAGTCTGATGATGTGCAGTGGGCGTGTTGAGAGATGTGGGCTGGTTGCAAGTCTGGCATATTGCCATTGGTGTGCACCTTCCGTCATTTCTATGAGGTTTAGGTGTCATGTTCAGTTTGGGATGCTTTGGGGCACAGTGTTTTGCAGTATGGGCATTGTCCAGTCACCGCCCCAATCTCACCCGCATGGTGTGTGCATCCCCCCCATTACACTGCCATGTACCTGTCATGCAACTTACCAAGCAGCCAGGCACGTCGTCCAGCATGTCGCTACATGTAGCATGGTATCACGGAGTTCCACAGGACCATTGCATCATGAGTTGATCCAGGATATCGGGCACAACAATGTGTGATGAACTTGCTGGAGTCACATACCGTCTGCACATTGACGGATTGGTATAGCTTATGATTGCTTTACACCACCTCCATGGCATGTGGGACCACCAATTCCACATGGGTGCAGTCGAGTGCACTGATACAATTGGGCATGCCTGCCAGTACATGGATTCCAATTTTCTTGTCAAAGATCTCCCGGGCAGTCCGTGGTAGAGATATGTAGTCCTTTGAGTGCTTCAGGAGGGAATCCAGCACTTGGTTCAGCATGCGTGAAAAAAGATTGTGATATGCCATGCATCTGACCCACTGTGTGCTGGTAGGTGCCTGTGGCCAGGAAGTGGAGCACAGACACTGCCTTCATTAGAGGGGGGTGGCAGTGCGTATTTCAATCAGGCTGACAACGTCGTAGTGTATCATGTCCATGATGGTGGTGATGGTGTCCCGGTGTAGGCGGTACAGGGTGTGGGTCTGCTCAGGGGTTAGGTTGTAAGGACTGGCTCTGATGCAAGGGATTGGAGGCTGCCTGCCTGGCACCACTGGCTGCACTGGTGGAACTTGCTTGGCCTGTCTCACCCTCCTTCTCCTCCTGCGTCTCTTCTGTAGTGCCTGTTGTTGTTGTTGCTCATGGTGTAGCAATGCCAGCATGTCTTCCAGCCCCAATATCGCAACTACAAGTGGAATCATTTTGGTGTGGGAACGGGTGTGGTGTGTGGGTGTGCTCCTTTTGTGCTGGGCCAGACTCCATTGCCTCCACCTGTGCTGATTGTGTGCACCTGTGGCAGTTCGGAACACAGCACATTGCTATTAGCGGGTGATCCGTGATGCCGGTGATGCCGGCATCGTAGTATCCCTTATTACTGGCTTCGGGATGCTGGTAGATTCATGTTTGCGTGGCTTGTGATGTCCTCCTGTTAGCGGCATCCCGGTATTGCTGGCCCCAAGCGTGCGTGCCCACGCGCATGCCGGTACGGAGGTGCACAGTATCAGCGGTGGCGCTAATACCGTGTTGTCAGCTCATAATAGGCCGGAGCGGTATGCAGTGCCGTTATTCCCTTACTGGCAAGGTTTTTCAATTACCGCAAATCTCATAATGAGGCCCATTGTCTTTGATATTGCTTGTCCCTCATAAGTTGTAGCTTGTTGTATACTGTCACTGCTGGGAAAGGCTGATCTAGACTTCATTGGAGGATTCTTTTGGCCTCACATGTTCTGAGAAAGTGTTCTAACCTTTTAAATTCCCTTAACCCTTCCTTTCTGCAATTTGGAGTTTACCACAGTATTGGTGTGATATATAAATGCAAATACTATCCTTGTGATTGAAGTCACCTCAGGGTGTAGGAGAAGTGTAGGAAGCATATCCAAAGATTATCCACTAACTTTACTAATTCTGAAAAGTAATTTCAAAGTGTACTTGTATTGTTACAAATCAATTGCCTTTTTAAAGCATTCTCATTTAAACATGATGTTAAATAAATAAATAACTATTTATAACTGAAACCTTGAGTAAAAATGTTACTTGACTACTTGTATTGACTAATTTCATCTGTACAACTCTACAGCTCACATTTATCCGTCTTGAGATAGGCTTGGCTGCTCAGTCACACTTCCAAATTGTCTAGAACAATCCTATATGAAAAGGTGGGTTACCTAATACCAAGCAGATATGTCTTGTGTAGTCTTACACAGTGTGACTGCACCAATTCTTCCATAACACCTACCAATAGTCCTTGCAATACTGTGGAGAACCCTGGGAGAAAACTTACACATTTGTGCAAGATAAGAGGGCAGTGCATTGGTTGTGGATTTAGCTGTGGATAACAACCAGTCTATTCATTCAGAATGAGACTATACATAGGGATGTCTGATACAGAGAAGCACCTGTAACTTTGAGCTAACACACATTTCTGTTCTAATTTGATATTATTTAGCTGATTTACACTTCAGTCAAGGGGAATGGGAAATATTCCACACAGTGGTTTGGTTTCATAATGGATCTGTTGCCACAGCTTTGGTGAACATAACATCTCAGAGATCAAGCAATAAGGAGAATAACAGGACAATAGGCTTACCCGTAGAATTCAACGGATGTATGATAGAAGAACTAGAGCTTGCGATCAGAACAGATTTGTATTTATTTATTTTACAGCCAAAGCGGTTATTGGGTCAATACTAGAATATTGGAGCACCCATTTTGCTGGCACATCGTTGCATACAATCCAGCAGATGCAGGTGATCAAGAATACTGCCATCTGAGTGTGATGCTGGAAATGCATTGGAGGGACAGTGCCTCCATGTCCTTGTACTGTATTCTCTTATCATGTGTGTTCTGTGTTTTTATCTGCACAGGAGTCCAGTTGGGACTCCTGACAATGTAGCTCTTTTTGGTTGTGGTGAACAGAGAACCTTGGGCTACCCTTATGGCACCCGTGGGTGGGGGTACAATCCTTTATACCTAGTGTATGTTTTTGGGCACCTGTGTGCAGCCCACAGAGCAAGGTATGAGCTGGTAGCAGCTATATGCTGAATTTGCTCTGAGTATCCTCCATTTTGGGATACCCAGGCCCTGCATAGGAATTAGTGGATTCCTGATATGAGGCAAGCTGGCTCCTGTGGCCTCTTGGTTTCTATTACCTGTTACTTTGAGTCTGTCCCTTTCCCTGACTGGCTGTTTGGTGGAAGAGCCATATATAGTATTGGAGGAAGTCCAGGCCAGACTGGCTGGGGCCTACCCAGTGACTGTATGTTGTGGGTACACCTTTGGGGTGGGACCTGGGTGAATGGAGTGTGTGACCAATATACATTCCATGTTATGGGTGTGTGGATTCTGTGTGTGTGTGACACAATGAAAGAGACAGTCCTGCCTGAAACTGACATGAATGCAGTGTGCTATACTGAAAGGCTGGGTGTTTGCCTCAATCCATATTCTTTGCTTTGGGCATCTGAGTGGAAGTGAATGGCCTGATTGCACTGTTAGCCTGATTGGCTGCCTACCTGCAAGAATGCCCTTCTGTCTGATTGGCTGACTGATCTTTACTCAGCAGTGTGAATGAGGGACAGATGTGTATATCTGGGGACCTCTCACTTCCCAATTTGTTCAGAAGCTGAAGTAGAAACTTGAAGCTGTTTATCGTTGAAGCTCAGCTGGAAGAAGAAGAATTGCTGCTATTTTCCTTTGAGCAAATCTGAAAGCTGTCGAGTCTGCCAAGGACTGATCCAAGATAGGACCTGGCTAGGCGACTTCTCCCAGAGCTATGAGCAAACATCGTGCAAAAGCTGATCTTCATCGAGATATCCTGGAAGCCAATCCAGAAAGGCTGTTGACAGGATAAGGGATCTGCCGAGAAATCTTGAAGTAAAGCACCAGGACATTGAGGCCGTAACCGCTGGAAACCAGTCGAGTCGTGTTGCCCAGAAGCGGGGACAGCTCAACGTTGTGCAGTTCGATGACCGCAGCTGCAACGCTCCACCTTTTGCCCTAGAAAATTTTGAATTAGTGACTCCCTTACCATCACTGTCGATCACTTTGTCCCGCCGGAGAAAGTCGAGGTTGTCGATGACCAAGGAGAATCCGCTGGTGGGTTTCCTGCCACCCGCATTCCACATAGACGCTGACAAGTGAAGATCCAAAATGTAGCCCATGGTCGAGTCCTGATCACCAAAGCTGATGGGCCTGCATTCTTCACTGAGTTTCCTTTGCAGCACCAAACTCTTTGCATCGAGGTGGACCGCACACCTCATCTTCACAGGGCTGCCATGATTGATAGTCGAAGAGCACTGTGAAGGTCAAAGCTGCCGTCTCACATTTCTTCAAGGAATCTCAATGCCCTGTGGCTCCTGCTTTAAAGGGAGTCCACACTTGAGGCATCCGTCGATGACCCATCAAAGAAACTCTTATAACGCACGTAGCTTCGGGTAATTGAACATTTTAACCAGGAAACATGACTATTATAAACATAAATGAGCTGGGCTTGTTAATACTCTTTATTACAGGTTCCCGAGATGGGGGATTCTCACTCAGAACTGAGTCTTAGTAGCAAGAGAACCATTCTGCCATTGTTTTATCTAACTTGCCTTCCGTCCTATGCCCTATGCTGATCCACATTACTGTTTGGTTTGTATGCCATTCGAACTGTCTGCAGTTGATGCATTTCAAAGGAGTCAACAGCCAAGTATGGTACGACATAGACATTGTATATGTTTTACATATTAGAATTGCCAGAGCACAAAGCGTGTTATTGATGGATGTATATATCTTCAACCTTATTTTTATATAAAGAACTGTGTTGGCACATAACATAGTGTGTGTACATTCCTTTTTGGGGGCTTGGGGACTACACTATACTTAAGAACCAGCCTGCATCATCTCCTGAGAGCATACACCTTGGTTGGTCATCCATTCTACCATATAGAGAATCTTGGCTGGGGTGCTCTGTGCTTCTACTCTGCCATATAGGGGGCAGGAGTACAACTACCCACTTCAGTCTTTACAATGGAGGCAGTGGTGGGATGCTAATGGTTTTAAGAATTGGTGTGTTTCCACCTACAAAATATCCACACTTTTTTAATTTGATGTTTAGTTGTGTACTAGGATAACTTCACTACAAGCAATGGAATCTATTGCAAATGGTAAATTAACCTGGATGAGCTTAGAGACTCTCCAGAGTGCTTGTGAAGCCAGGGAGTTAGACTTTGAATGGCGGGATTTGTGTCAGGGCTAATTCCCTTGGTGGAATGACCTCCAAAAAACAGAAATCAATTTCTGACACTTTACAAGTTCACAATCGACATCTAGGGCTGAGCTGATAGGTGCCCTGGTGGACTACAAGACTGATTGTGATGCTCTTGTTGAAGGGGGGATGGAACCACTGAGGACCCTGCCCCTGGGGTTGTTATTGAATCTTTTTCCAAGAGTGCCACCTCTCCTGCTGCCTCTATTCCGAAACCCAGCATTGTTTCTTCAGGGAATGCCTTGGAACTTGTACCCAACCCAGTGGGAAGGACAAGGACAAAGAGAAAGGGACTTTTCAGAAGTCTGAGGGATACCAGAAGCAATCAGTCAAGTAAGCCTAAAACTCCCTCTCCTATAGAACCACAAATCTAGTGGGGTTAAATCGTATGGGGGTGTGAGCAAGAGTAGCAGTTATCAGCTGTAAATCAGGCTCCCAGTGGATCCAGTACCATACCTTGCATTCCTGGCACTTGTTGGGATGGTGGGGCTCTGGACCACAAGAAGGGTGACCCCAAGTGTAAAGGGAAGGCACTTGGAGTCCAGGCAGTCAGCCTAACCTACCCTTGATACATGCCTGAGGTGGAGTCCACTGTCCTCCCCTCCTCTACAGGAATCACATTTGGTGCTCCTGCAGAGATGTCCATAGTGTCCCTTGGGGCCTGGGACCAGAATGCAGATGTACTGGCTACAATGCCAGAAAACAACCGCAGATTTTTAAGAAGTGTCCTCCTGAATGGCCAGCTTTCCACTGGTTTGATAGACACTAGGGCAAGTATGAGAGTGGTGGACAGGACCCTGCTCATGCCAGAGGACTATGAAGGTGTTCCTCTGAGAACTACCAAGTTAGCTGGTGGGCCTCCCAAATTATCTCCAGTACCGCTAGTCACCTTCACGATTGCGTACAAAACAGCAAAGCATCCTGTCCTGGTTTAGGACAATGTACCTGTGAACATCTTGTTGGGGAATGATCTAGTAGAGTTGGGTTTGATCTCTGATGGTCTACCCCTGACTGCTGCTGCAGTCACTAGGTCTCAGGACACACAGAGTCTGACTGCTAGTCAGTACCCAAGCCAAAGGGGAGACCCAAGGTGAGAAGGAAGAGTAAGCGGACTGCCTCTGTGAAGGGGCTCCTTCTCTTCCACTGTTGCTGACTCAAATCTATTGGATTTTTTCAAATGTTTTACTCTTGAAAACTGGTTGGAAACTGCTTTTTACACAATATTTCACAAGTGTGCTGGAAATGCACAATGTTGATTTCAATATTTTAAAAGGTCTCTCAGGGCGCAAATCCGCCCAAATCCACCTGTGCTCATTCGCTATGTGCAGTCACTCGCTTATATTCGTTGAAAACATTAACACCCCTCCATTTAAAAAAAATCACCAATGGCCACTAGACAACAGTGAATATAAAAAGATGTCTTGCAGACAGAAAATCGTCAACTTGATGTTCTTTGGTCCGCAGAGTACAGAAGGTCAGTGAGCCTAAACTTAATGTTTCAGCAAAATTGCCTAAGGCTGCTCCACGAGGATTTGACAACTTTTTAGAGTTATTGCCGGAGGAAAGATAGCATAAGTAAAGAAAATCTTGCATGTGTTCAAAGTTATATTCAATGAGAAGAAAAAGAAAAATATGTTTCAGATAGCCATTGTACAACCAGTGAAGTCTTTATGGGTGGGCAAACGGGGCATATTCCCTGGGCCTCCAATCCGGGGTACTGGGGGAGGGGGGATACATACTGCTCAAATCAGGGGGGCTGACTGGAGCCAAGCTTGGAGGGGCGAGTTTCCGGACCATCAGGTAGGGGACCTGGCCTTGAAAAATAATCCACCATTTACACGTCCCAGCCCTGCTGACACACATTAAACAAAAACAAGCCTGTTTCACTGCTGCTCTGCTTCCCTCACTTCACACAGCTGCCCCCACCTCTGGGAACTTGTGTCCCGGGAGCCCGGGCCTGAGCAAGCTGATTGCCTTGGTCCTTGATTGCCATGGTGGTGAGTTGGGGGCTGCTGCAAGAAAGGAGGGGACCATAATGCTTTCCGTTTTCCATTAGAAGCTGAAAGGGTTTATGCTCTAAAACTCTTTTTAGGGTGTCATATGTACTGGTTTCATGTAACATCCATGCACACTGCTACTTGGACCATTCTATTGTTCTTTGTAGCTGTAAATCATAGAGGTGGCTCCCAAGGCTGGGTATTTCAAGTTTGGGAATTGATGTCCTTTGGGTTTATATTGGTCTTGTGTTTGAAGTTTTGCTTTTTTCTATTTGGGACGACAATGGGGAGTGTTTGCAATACACATTAAACTCTTGGTAGTGAGAGAAATCAAAGGGTGTCTCACTTGCTAGTCCTTGGGGATCTCTCTCAGGTGGCAAGGACATGGTCATCGCCTTTGGATGCAGGCACTGAGGGAGGACAAGTGCGGGAGGATCAACTGGGTGAGGGATCTTCGGGGAGTGGAGGTGAGGCAACCGATGGTGAGACGAGATATCCCCCCCTTTCCCATGCCCATACCCCATCCTATTTTATAGGTTTCTCCAGTGTTCCAACTTCCTCTACTCCCCTTTCTACTCAAACACTGGGCCGTAGAAAAGGAGGACAGAGCTAACACTGGCATATCTCATTGGACATGTCCCATTAATAAGGTCAGGCAAAGTCAGGCACTTGACCTTAATTACATACATCTGATACCCATTAGCTCCATCCACACTGATACAAGGCGGAACATTGGGACACGTTCTGAGAAAAGTGAGACACCAGAAGGAGTAGATCTTCCGGGGTGAAGGCAAACCCGCTGGAGCGGGACGACCGATCGAGGGACCAGAGCAAGGGGTAGGGAAACCAAAAAGATCCCTGCAGGAGGTTGTTACCTCCAGGAAACCGTGAAAGACATGCACAGAAAGCCAATTCCCAGTCAAGAAGAAGCCTGCATTGTGTTACAAGGATGCAAGCGACCCTCCCGGATGAACAGCGGAATTGTGCAGGGGAGGCCAAGCCTGTGTTATCAACCTTGACTCGTTAATCAAAGCTGCTGAGAAAAAAAAAGAATGCATAAAATCGGAAAGACATGACAGGCCGGTTTGTGTCAAGGAAATATTGAAGCCGCAACAACGTATCTCACAATTGAAGGCTGTGCGTGTGATGATGAGATGCGAAAGAAATCAAACCTGTAGTGAACTTTTAACTTACCAATAACTGTGAAGCCAGTGATACAGAGTATGAGAGTGGTCCGGCGACAGGAAATAGCCCACCAGATAGTTTCCGCGAAATGTTTGATGTTTTGTTATAAAGCGACAAAGGGAATTAACTCTGAAATGCGCAATGGTCAAGATTCATCCTGAAAAAAGGGAAGTTAAAAGGTTTCTTTAAAGAGAAAGATTTTTGGGAACTTTTCTGATTGTGTTATGGAACTACTAAGACCAAGAGACACTGGTGCAAATAACATAAGGGAGAGCTGAAGTGAAAGTCGAAGTGGTCCTGCAGAGGTCTGTGAAAAAACCTCTCACAATCGAAAGTATTCGACATCAGTGAAAGGTCCAAACCCACCTGAGGGAGACCTGGAATGTGAAATTAGTTAGGGGAAGGGAACCCCTAACGAATGTGAGTGAAGCTTGGGCATGGGAACACCTGCAAGTGCTCCGATTGTGAGGTCCGAGTCCGGCTGAGGGAGTTCTATGTTGAATGAGGTATTTTTTTGAGAGGTTCGAGCCCAACTAAGGGAGTCCTATGTGAACTGTTGATACCTTAAGCGGTCCGAGCCCAACAGAGGGAGACCTACATGAACTTTTGATGAACTGTGAAAGAACATTTGGTGAACTGAAATCAAGTGACGTTAACGCGGAAGGCCAAGCGGGACTCGACTCACGTTTTTAACTGCCTTTTTGATAACCTGAGCAAGAGTGTGTCATCCTGTCTACGTGGGTCGCATTACTCCGTGCTGTCCAGCGTGGGGAGGAGAGCTGATCAGCCACCTTGATCCTTTATGTTACAAAACTGACTTTCCTTTACATACATATACCCCCTTACAAAGTGTTTGTACAAGAGATAGGGTAGTTATTCGTTTTTTTTATAGTATAGGCTATTTTGATTTCACATAGACTGACTAGGACTGTGTTTTTTTCATTATTTGATGCTAGAGACCACTCCCATCATAGCTATGAGGCAAGGAAGAAGTTTTCCAAACACCAAGAATTTAATAAAGGTTTTGAAACTTGTAGCTCTTGTGTCAGTGTCATGTCTCTCTTACATTAGGATGTTCCTTAGTTTTGGCAATTAGGCAGTGTTGTATGCACTGCCCATAAGCCAAAACTATTTATTTATTTTGCATTTTTAAAGCACTCACACAGCCCACGGGCATCGAGGTGCTGTTACAGGAATTGTTCTTTTTTTTTTGTTGCGTAATTGTTGTTTTGTTTGTCTTAGTTGCGTATTTATAATGCGCTTAAACACCCAGAGGTTTCTAAGCGTGGACCCAGTGATTGAACCTGTGTTGCTTCGTGTCGTCTTGCTTCCAAGGCGCGCACGTTGCCGTTAGGCTATCCTCCCGGGACTATTGGCATGGCAATTGGACATAGGAGACTGATGGGATGTGATGAGGGACACCACACAGCCACTGAGTCTGATTGGTCATTTTCCATATCCACTTGATGCCCATTACCATGCTGTCCCTATGGAAATGGGCAATTACTTCCTGATCCACTGAACCCAAAACACTTCCTGCCCTGGGATCGCTTTGAATTAGCTCATTGCTTTTTAGGGGACACCACTGCTATTTCTAAGCATTCTTCTAACAGATAATGGCTTAATCACAGCTGTTAACAGCTCCACGTGGTGCAAAAACCAGTTTTTTATCCACTTGATCTTCAGCCATTTGATTTATAAGCAATACATGTGTTAGTCCATGTGTTACCTGAACTGAATTCCCATTCAAACAAGCTTTGGAAATGCCAACACTTTTGCTCTTGAATAGGCATTAGATAAGGCATGTTCCAGGCACTGCCTTAACATGCTCAAGGGTTATATGTCATATTTCTGCCGAGCACAAAAAAGACTAATTTATTTTGATTGTTTTGGTGTAGCCTTCAAAATTCCCAAATATGACCTAATAGGTATCGACCCTCACCCGCTCTCGTCCTGTTGTTTTTTTTGTAAAACGCGGCATTTCACCCCCAAACTCCCCTTTCATTCCCCTTCACCCCCTCCACAGCCCCACACCACACATTCCCTTCATTCTCAAAAAAACAAAATAAACATTTTTAGCCACACACCCGCCCCTCCCATTCCCACCACAACCCTTCACCCACCCCTACCTCACATTCATGTACATACACCACACACATGCACACAGCAAAATAAACACTTACCTTACTCCCAAGATGCCCCTTGCAGCAACGTGCCTGTCAACCCCTGCGCACACTCTTGTGCGTCGCATGGAGAAGCTGTCATCCCAAAGGTGGCCGTGCACCGAGAGGAAGGCAGCATTGAAAGGAGCGAGGTAAGTGATGGGAGGAGAGGAGAGGAGTGGAGAGGGGGTTTGTTTATGGACTCAGGAGGTGGGTGAATGGGGTTTAAATGATCGATTTGGAAAGACTAAATTATAGATTTTAATTGGACTTTCTAAATCAATGTTTTATTGTATCGAATGAAATAAAACTATATTTTGACTTGGTACCATGCTCAAGTACTAACACCATTTGCCAGCTGTTGTCATCTATTGCAATGTATCAAAATTATAGCAGTGTCAGGAAAATCTCGAATATACACAATACCTGACTCTGGGATGGTGGGGCAGTGACGTAAGAAGGCAGAAAAGAAAAGGAAAATATGGTTCTGGAGGGGATGGGTGTAGGATTTAGGTGGGGGAGCGTTGCACGGAACATTGACTGGTGTCGAGGGGCGTGGGGGCAAAGAGGGAATTTTGGCCAGGGCAATGGCAGGGTAATAAAAAGGGCAAGGACAAGTTATAAGAATTGGGGAGATATGAAACCGCCAGATGTCCACCACACACCCTTACTAACCTCACAATATTGTTAGAATATGGGAATTGTGGTAGCTTTGATTCATTGAAATCCGTGACTTTCACAGAATGTTGTTTTATGTGATATCTTGTGTAAACAAACGCATTTTTGTCTTCTTTTTTATATGGAAATTGTTCCGAGTGTTTTTATACTCATTGATTAAACATTGTTCATCTCTAGTGTTCCTGTCTTGATCTAGTGATTGACATGATTGGTAGCACCTATTGCAACTAGACACACCTAGTGCGTGTGTAGGTGGGTAGCTGTTCAGTGGCATTTCTTGTTGTATATGCTTGTATTTGGTCCTCAGCCACACAGTCCCCCAAAAAAGAGGACCCCCTAGCTCTAATTGCCTGTATTTCCAGGGTAAAAAGAATGACATGCCCACAATGGAGGCTTTGGTGGCCGGAAGAGAACAAGAGTTGTTCCTGGTGGATTCCACCAAAGTTCCTGGCCACGAGAATGTCCGGCACCTAATGCAGAGAAAGATGTCATTTTCCTGCTTGACCTGACTGTCCACACAACGTGGGTTAAACGCCCAGGTAAAGAGAGGTCAGAATCGCATTTAGCGACTCTACCAGTGCACCCCGAATGCACAGATGGACTGGGCTGACCCGGAAAGAGCCAGAATGGCAGTCACTAAATTAGACAGGCACATTCTGCATGAACACAAATGAGCCAGTAAGTGAGACATAGGCTTTGGTAGCACAGAGCAGCTTTGCACATCATTCACTTTTCCAACAATAACATAAAGGGCCTCATTACACGGAAGGCGGTGATCCAGGGTGCTATTAGCACCCTGGACCATGCCGGTAAATTACCGGCACCGCCTTGGCGGAAAGGGGATTTACCGCCCCATTCCAAGGTTGGAGGGGCGGTAAATCCCCCTTCCGCCATTGCCCTTCCCCATTCCCATTTCTGCCCCATAGGGCTCTATGGGAATGGGGAAGGCGCTAATTACGGCACCGCAATTTTGCGGTGCCGTAATTAGCTCCGAGGTCCCTTAGCGGGTTGGTTTTTAACGCCTGCAAAAAGCAGGCGTTAAAGCACCAACCCGCTAAGGGACCTCGTAGTAAGGCGGTAATGGTTAACGGTCACCGTTACCATTAACGGTGGCCGTTAACCATTACCGCCTTCCGTGTAATGAGGCCCAAAGTTTAATCACTTTAACGGACACTTTGCTGCACATTTTGTATGTTTACTTTATAATTTTCAATCAATTTCTGTAAAATGCAGTTTTCTCTTGCTACATGTCAGTGCCCTCCCTTCTGTCATCCAAGTAAAAGTGTTGCGTCTATTATCTGACTGCCTCAGCACCTGCGCACCAAAAGGGTGCGAACGTTGTTTTCTTTTGGATGGTTTCTACCTTTGAGCCTAAAGCAACAGGCGGGTGCTAGGCTTTTCACAAGTTAGATGTGAGAGCAGGCATAGCAATCGCTCCAGACAAATGTGTACCATTCATAGTGGCTACAAGCCACTCATCCCGGATACAAATTCAAAATTAAACACGTTTTGGCAAAGCCTGCAGTTAAAGTTTGTGTAGGCATGGGATAGGCAAGTGCCAGGCTCTATCATAATGGTGCTACCTGGTTATAAAATAGCAACAGGCTGGTAAATGTACCTGGGCATATGAGTGCAATGCCTAGCAAGGGCCTACCTAATATCTATTCCAGAGCCAAACCTGCTGTCTTGACACAGCTAGTTTTTAATATTAGGAATAGAAAAAAAAGAGGACACTCATATTGCTTATAAATCAAGTGGCTAAAAACACACCCAGATAAGATATTTTTCTTACATAAGGTTTGCAGCTGCATTTAATCCATTACCTTTCTGAAGACAGCCCGGACATAACCATTGCATCCCCATAAAAGGCAACAGCTTGATATCAGTGCACGGTTGAGTTAGCCCCAAGAGATCCCTAGAGAGGGTTTATGTTGGGCAGGTAGGTAGTGGATAGAAATGGCATGGCTATGGGCAGGCGCTGGCGTTGGCTTCTAAGCGCTGCTCCCAGCTCCCAGCCCACCCATACGTTTGGGACACTGGTCTCTAGTTAGAGACACTTGGTAGTCCACTGCCTATCGCCTACTCCTATCTTAAGAGACTGCGGTGTGCTGGCAAGGAGTCCCTGTCAGTCGCTGTCAGTCCTGTCAGCACTCTGAGCGATACTGTGAAGGTGTACAGCCGCAGCATTGTGTTTTACTTTTGCTATGCTAGGAGTTGGTGTGGTCCTGGCGTGGTTTGATTGTTAAAATTGCATCCTGTTACTTTAAGGCTGAGGCTTTAAGGCTTTAAGGCTGAGCTTGAGCTAAGAGTGGCCGGGGACGCTGTGCAGAGCAACTTGGCACTCTGCCCACGTGGCCCAATTAAACTCTCTTTTAGACCATCTGCTACCAGTCCCCCACAACTTCCAACAGTTCTGAGGCATTCATCATCTTAGAGGAAATACAGGGCTGCAATAAACCTTGCAGCATCCCGTCCCAGGAGTCCTCAATATATGGTAAGGGGGTGTCATTTCCGGAGGGGGTTGTTGTGGTTGAGCGGGGGTTGCCGAAACAGACTCCAGCTGTTGCCATTGGAACTTAGAGCGTAAAAATCAGATGGAAGGTGGAGTTCCCTTACCCCCGGTGTCGGGTAAAATAGCAACTAATCCCAGGCCAGGGACGGAGGGGATGCCTCCCCTTATTTACAAATTTGCAAAGAACCTGCTTAATTTGTTTCGAAGCCACCAGTATTGCCAAATTCAAAACCTTATTGGCAACCTAGAGGGCTGTTTCCTGAAACACTTTCCTCTATTTTGCGCTTTGCCAATAGGAAACCTGACCCGCCATCTCCCAAATTCTTTGTGGATGTAGCTTCTAATCCACTGCCTTCTATCTCCCCCACGTCTATCCCTGGAACCTTATTACGGGGTAGTGGGGCCCCAACGGCAAATGCAGAGGGGCATTTGGCACCTGGAACTTTGGCTTTGGGGGGCATTTGTACCATCTTGGAAGAACACTATCTTGAATTCTGCAATAGGGGCGGTGCCTCTCGAAGAAGATAAAAAAGAGAAAGGGGTCTAATGAAGCTTCTGGGTCTGGAGCGACAAAGAAGGTGAAATTGAATCCAGTGAGCTCTTTCAGCGAGCAAGTGACAACGTTGAACTTTCCATCCTCGGCTTCAACTGAGGAAGAAGACCAGCGCCATCCAAAGGGGACTAATCATCAAAATATGCATAGATTCCAACAACTCATTTGTGGCATGCTCATATCTGATGAAGACCTCCTTCTTGAACTAGCGGCCGCCCAGGTTGAAAACTTGTTCCTCCCCAACCTATTGATGTCGCTTTGATTGCGGCCTTGACCCTGTCTTTCGCTACCTTCTTGAAATTGCAAGAAACGAAGAGTGATCATATAAGGAACCAGTCCACCCTGATCGCTATTCTCCATACAAAGCTAATCTTTCTGGAAGGCTTTGTGATGGGTATTCAGGGAAATTTAGCCAAAAACAAGGAAGAAATTACAAAAATCTTACACTCTATCATTACAGTGGCAACAAGGGACAAAGACAAACGCAGGAGTCAAGTTTTTCAGAGTTATATATCTACCTCACCATCGAAAGCTGCAACATCACAGTTGTCTTCAGTTGTGCCAGTTGAAACGGTCACTGAAGGTATTGCTCAAAGCCAAGGGGTGCAGGAGAAATCCCCCGCACCAGCTTTGGCCGTAAAGATCCAGCTGGAGAATAATCAAAGGCCGTTGGAAGTTCCAGCACCGACTCCATCAGGTGAATTGGGACTACTTGCTGATGTCAGGTGAGAGGCCTTGGTTGACACAGAGCCCCTGGGATGCGAGGTTGCTTCCCCTGGTTCAAAGAAATATAATATTCATTCTAAATTATCAACCGCAGAAAAAATAACCAGCACGTTGCCACAGTCAAAGAGGCTGGCCTTAAAGAAGATGCTAACTAAACAAAAGAAGACGATAAAGCTGAGGGTCCTGAAGCTAAATCCCCTTGGTAACCAGGGATTGGAGGCTGGTGGGCGCTCTTGGCGATTCATCAAGAACTTAGTCCCAGTACAGTCTTTGCTGCAAACCCAGGTGCCAGAAACAGGGGGATGCAGAGTTCTATAAATGGGGTGGGGGGCCTGTGGTCTTCAATATCTCTCCCTGAGTTGAAAACACATGGATGATTCTTCTGATGACTCATCAGTAGACCTAATAAATCTTTCAACTTACTCCATAGATGACGGTTCCTACACTAGCCCAGAGGTTATGAAGGAGTCGAAAGCGAAGTCATCGAACAAAGAATGGTCCCTCTCACCTAAACTGGCTAGACCAGATTTTGTAGTGGCCCCACGATTTAAAACACTTGAAGAGAAAAGAGGTCACTCTTCTCTGGGGGCTAAAGTCGGGAACCTTACCATGAGCCACCTGCCGGTTCGTCGGGTCAAATTTTCAGAAGATCCAGGAAGAGACCATCTCACATCGACCGCAGAAAACAGCAATTAAAACAAGACTGAGAGATCCAGTGCTCTCCCTATAGCGAATACTTTGGATTAGTGACAATGTGACCTTGAATATAGCCAATGTTCTGAGACTAACAAAGGCTATTCCATCTTTAACACATCTAAAACCATATGTTTGAGTCCTGGGCAACAACGAGACGGCTCAAGCAAGAGTTTGAGAACTGGTTGAAACCGCACAAGGCTCTGATGTACCAACGAGAGCCAGAGAATATGATCTGAAATGTGGAGCTTGATTAACAACACGTTGGCCCCTCAAGACGCCCTTATGCATAACCCGATTTGTGAAGAAATTTGGAGGTCGCATTTTGAACAGCTTATTGCGGGCGAGGAAGCCCAAATTCCAGAAGAGCTGCAAGACTTAGTAAGCCTATGGTCCTTTTTGACAGCTAAGAGTGCAATTCATGACTTGATCTTGAAGGCGAGTAAATCAAGAGCGGCTGGACCCGATGGGTTGTCCAACTTTCATCTTAAAGAAGACCCAGACTTTTGGTCCACTACGTTGGGGTATGGTTTGAGCAAATTAAAAAGACAAGAATAATTCAGCCGTCATGGACATCTTCAACCATATTGCCCATTTATAGAAAAGGCGACAGGGCAGTGCTGGGTAATTATAGGCCAATTGCCCTGTTAGAGGTCAGTGGAAAAATCTTTGGGTCCCTGCTCCTCAAAGCCCTTTCTAACTGGGTCTTATCATCTCATCACTATGACCATGACAAACAAGGTTTGTAAGAGGAATGAGGACTCATGTAAACCTATTTATTTTAAGTGTCCCCAAATCAAAGTTCAAGGCAAAAAAGGGCCAAGAACTACACATGGCCTTAATTGATCTGGTGTGGGCCTTTGATTCTATCAACCGATAAACCTTATGGTCGAAATCGGAAATGTGGGGCTGTCCAACCGATATAAGAGAGGCTCTGAGACTCCTGCATAGTTCTACTTCATTAAGGGAGAGACTAGACCGAAGAGGCCATATGACAGAACCAATTAAGACTTTAAATGGACTAAAGCAAGGTTGCCCTTTGGCACCAGCCATCTTTAATGTATTTATATCTGATATCGAGTCAGTCTTTGCTTTGGTGAGATCTTTTCCGCCCACATTGGCGGGGATGAAGATAAGTCAACTGCTCTTTGCTGACCACCTAATTTTGTTGGACCCAACCAAAGTGGGACTCCAACACCAACTGGATGCCCTAGTTAAGTATATGGAAACAAATGGGTTGCAAATCAACTCTTCGAAATTTAGGATTCTTACTTTTGGCTGCAAAAGGAAAAGGAAAGGCATTGTATCGAAGGAGTGGTTCATCAGAGGGGAAAAAGTTCTCGAAGTAGCTGAGTTCACCTACATGGGGCTCTGCCTGAATGACAGCTCAATGGACGCACAGAGAGAAAGCTCCCTCAGGTGTAAAACAAGAAATCTCACTGTTCAAGCGATTACCATCAGGTATAGATTCTGTAAATTATCCTTGACTCCAGTGATTAAGTTCTTCCACCTAAAGGTAACTCCTATACTATCCTATGGGGCAGAACCTTTTGTTTTCATTACTGGCATCTGTATGGGGGAAATTGGAAGGGCTGTTTTGGAGGAAGGTGTTATGTCTGCCAAATTTTGTGCCTACTATTAGAGCAGAATTGGGCTGGAATCCCTCTACTCCATAACAGTCTGGAAAACGGTCCTACTTTTCAGAAAGCATGGCATTAAAAACACAGAAGGAGGCCTAGCGACAATTGACTGTGCAATGTTGAGGCCTTCAAAGTATCTAGTGATGGCTTGGAGCTCTATATGTAAAGACATTTTAACAGACCTTGGTGAAACCCCGGACTCCTTATGGTCACACCAAGTCTGAATAAAAAGGAAAGTGTACGATCAGGATTCGATCCAAACCTTAGAAGGGCATGCCTCAGCTAAGGTTTATGGTAACAACTTTAAGGACATCAGAGTGAGGGGTAACCTTCCACCTTACATCTCTAGATTTCCTTATAAATTTAATTGTCATAACTTTTTAAGGGCTAGGATGAACCTGTACCCTACCAAGGTAGTCACTGAGATAAGAAAATCACTGGACCAAAGAAACTTACTTTGCAGATTTTTCTTAATTGATTCAACAACTAAAGGGTCGTCTAAAGACGGGTTGGCCATTAAAGGTGACGATGTACACATCTAAAGATGGTCTTGACCCGGCAGCAGCAGACTTTAACAACAGACGGAGATCTTTACTATGTGTGAATTTGTTTTTTTAATTTGTTTTTTTCCCTCTTTTTTCTCCTCTTTCCTTTATTTTTTCTTGTGTTATGTTTTGTAGGTAGCTAAGGTTTAAGATTAAACCGAGTGTTTAATACAAACAAAAAGAAAGAAAAATGTAGTATGCGGACTAGTGCCTAGTAAGAAGTTTTCTTCAACCTTCCTTTCGTCAGGTGACTAGTGATATATAAAGGTAATGAGATTTGAGGGTGAGGCAGGTCAGATATTTGGTAAGAGGCAAGCCAACAAGTAAATCACCTTGGTTTACCATCTAATGAAATGTAAGTGTGATCCTGTTTTCTCTGATGGTATGTCACTTTTTATAAGTGCCCAGTGGGGGAAGTCAGTGGGCCTACCAGCCAGTCAGGATGCTTGGATTTCAGGTTATACCTCATGGCATTGCACACATTCCGAGACACCTGAGAAGTGTGATGCCACTATCTTCCGTGCAGGGCAGCAGGTAAGTCAACCTGCGCAACCATCCCCTTCCCCCAATGTATTCCACCCCCAATCCCTGTCCCGCTTACCTGTAGCTGCCTTGTCCTTTGCTACTGCCTGAAGCACTCAGTGTTTCAGCGCTTCCCTGCTGTGGCAATGGAGGCTATGGAAAGAGAGAAGGAACTATGTTTAGTTCCCATCTCCCTTATCCATGGTGGCCATCTTGTTTTGTAGTTTTATTTTTTTAAGTTGAGAAACGCATCCATGCAGTTTTGCATCTAAAACAATAACTAGATGTTAGCACTGATGGTCCACCAGTAAATATGTGTACTTAGGTGTATCGATGTCCTCTGTGTTTTCTCTAATGAAATGATCCCTAGGTTATGTTAAATATTTTCACTTAATATTGATAAGTGTAAATGCCTTCCGCCATGTTTGCATGGTGTAAGGCATTTAACATGGATTCCTAAATAACGCAAGAGTTTATCACAGTTGCTAAAAGCAGTAGCAATATTAAACATTTAAACCAGTATGAAAAATGGTAAGTATAAATACATTCGTTTCTGACAAGAGCAGCAGAGGGGGTAGGCATAAACGATCCTTACATTCCATGGCCTAGCACCACCCCCAAAACCTTTACAATTCCTTAGTCTTCTAAAACACCCTTGTGTAAAGTGGGATTGTTGGACACGGCTGCAGTCTTTCTTGAATTGGGCTGCTGGATGCTTTTCTATTTTCTGAACTGATTTTTGGAAAATAAAGTGAGGGTTTTGGTGCTTTTTATCCTATGTAAAAACTAAACCGCACAATCCCAATTGCCCAACTAAAGAAAAAAATAACTTGGATGTAATATCACCCTGGAAAGTGCGTGCGTAGCCGTTTTTTAGAGCATAAAATAGCCTCTTCACAAAAGCAATTTGCAGAATGTGTTTATTTTTATTTATTTATGTATTTGACTTGGCAGAAGCACTCAATGCATTTAACCTCAACGTATTGATTTCTGATGCCCAGGTGATGTCACTGAAGAGGGCTGCTATTATAATGATGGATATAATTATAACATCCATACACGTGGAACTCTCCATGGCTCGGAATCCTTCAATGTATATAGCCAGCGCAAGCAGGACATCAGGGTAAGCTTTAAGCATATTTTATTGTAGTCTTAAAAGCCAACATACATTTCAACGTTTAGAAACGGCTTTTTCCAATCTATTTCTTATACACCTAACAGTGGGCTTATTCTAATTTTAGGAGGTATGTCCTATGTTGAATTCACCTTCATGGGAAAAACCCTAATCGCTCATCAATGTGTAATTATGTTGTGTCAAATTGACTAGGAAATGCAATATTATGAGTCGAAAGTGTATAAATGCATGACCATCATAAAAGCCAATCCTTCCTTTAATGTCAATTTCCTGCTATCCTGCTAACACCACGGAAGCACCTGCCCTTGAAAATTGACCGGCTCAGCCTTGCCCTAAACTCGAACAGGGCTCCTCAAGACCCTCAAAACACCAACACTGCACACTCTATTAGAATCCTTACACAATACAATGGGGATCTCACACACACAGACCAAAGACTAATGCTTTCCACGTGCAGATGATTTTGATGCTGATTTTGGTGCTAAGAGTTGTTTTATTTATTCCCAATGAATGAATAAACTGTTAGCATGTGCTTAATGCTGTTGGATTACACAGTAAAGGGGAGCAGTTGCATGGGTACACAGTGGTATGTCCTTCCAGGAAAACGCTTTGGTAAAATGATGTGACATTTTTCAGGTGTGAGATGTGATAGCTCGAGTGTTGCCAAAGTATATAATTTATATATTAATTAGCCATGGTGAAAGTAAGGTACCTCGAGGAACCATACCATTTATAAAACAATAAGCAAAGACCAAAACGTGACCAATTTGATTGTAAGTTCTATGTTGGCCAAGAAAGGCTCAATCCGTGCTTCCAGATGCTGAAAGAGGCTGGAATGTGGGCAGCAAGTCTGGAGTGTTCAACAGTGTCACAGGACCCTGGTAAGATGGCTTACCTTACTACATCTCCACCAATGAGGCAACCTCTAACATGAGCAAAACCTTATTTGAAGTAGTCAAGCACTGTACCAAGCCCACCCCAGTCCCCGAGGTGTCAGCTTCACGAGAGAAATGTGACAAAATTAATTTGAAATGACAAATTACTTTAATAACAAAAAAGATAAGACCAGAGGTCTCATTGTTGCCTCAAAAGCAGACAGAGACCCAATATCCATGCCCCAGGGCCCTGCTCTCATTAAACAACTTCACCCTACTCTCTCCTGAGGATCTGACAGACAGAATTGCTTCTTTTATAGCTACTGCTTACACCACTGATTTTCTTCTAGCCTCCCTCAGTAAACAACTCACTGGCCCAGCACTCAATCTGCTCCTCGCTATTGGGAATACCTCCCTCAGAGAAGGTGTATTGCCAGACGTGTTGAAGACGAGTCTCATATGACCTCTTTTCAAAAATACCTTGCTTGACCCAAAGGACATAGCCAACTACAGACCCATCACAAGCTCCCAGGTCATCAGGAAGTTTATTGAGAAATTGGTTATTATGCAACACTTTCCAAAATCGACCAGCTTAGCCTCCTCCATGATAAGCGGTCCGGCTTCCACCCCAAATGTAGCAGTGAGACTCCAACCATCCAAATGGTGGATGATGCACTGCGAATCGCAGATATAGGGGACTCATGCCTGCTAGCCCTCGTAGAATGCTTGGTTGCCTTTGACATTATCAACCACCAAACATTCCTCTCCCTCCTAGACAACAGGATGGGCTGCTCAATAAATATCCTGAAATGGCTTGCGTCCTTCCTATCTGGCAGACACCAGCCATGCGGATGGCTCATTTAGATACAAAAGACACACAGTCATGGTTCATCCTCTCTACCAATCATCTTCATTCTATCCATGGAAAACCTGCAAACTCCACAAAACTAACCTAATATAGCCATCCAACGGTATGCTGATGACCCTCAGCTGTACCTTAACGTTATTGGACCTCAGGACAACACATTGCTTGCTCCATTAATGCCTAGCTACAATATACACATTGAAATCAAACACTTAATTCAATATGTACCACACTAAGACCAAATTCAACCTCATTGATCCCCCATCAAACAATCATGTGTGCATTAATGGCTAGATGCCATGTTCAAAAAAGGATTCAAGCTATATCGTTCAAAATCATTGTTGACAATAATCTTTCATCCCAAAAGCACATAGCCAAAACACACAAACCATGTGTCTATAGATCTCCACACTCAGAAAAAACTAAGCAGAATAAAACATGTGGTTAAAGCTGTTGTGATCTCACAGGTTTTCAAGCCACACACCAGCCCTCCCTCAACGTAAATCTCCACTCCTCAGCCTGCCTCATTACTGGTAACCGTAAATTTGACCATGGTCCTATTTATGAGTCCGGCGGTAACCCTGCCGGTGATTCTGGCAGGTTGCCCCTGGACTTGTAAAATTTTACTGGCGTCTGATTTCCTGGTGCCACTGGGACATTACAAGAATAGGCACCATTAAAATGTTAGTCCCAATTCCGATGGGACTCAGAAGTGCCGGCACCATTCCTAACAGTGCGAGTGCTTCTGTGAAGAGTCTGCCTACCATGGTCACTGCGCCAGGCAAGTTCATACCTGTCAGGTGCAATGGTCCTGGCAGGTAAAATCGTAGTTTGCTGGTCCGGAAACAAGGGTGCCGGTGAGCTTAGCGGCACCCTTGTTTAAGGATTGGCAAACTTGTAATGAGGCCCCATATCTCTCCTACATTGGAGGAGCTTCACTGGTAAATCCCACATGACAGAATTATATGAAATACTGCATGTGTAAACTACAAAGCAGTTTTGATCTGACCAACATCATACATGACATCTAATCTAAAGAGACACAGTAAATTGGACACGGCCAACTGGAGCTGGCTGCCTAGTGCATTGGCTGGGGGCCCTACATCCCAGTAGCTTGGTGCCACAGGAGGGGGGGGGGCAGATCCCATACAGGCCTCTGATCATCTTCGGAGAATTTGCTGTAAGAACACACAGGGGTGTTTACATTTGTTGGTGAAGGAATTCCTATGATTCAAGATTTTGACATAATCTGTCTCCAAGAGACGTGGCTTAGGTCTCCCCCTCTCCTGGAAGGCTTTTCGATCTCCTTTAACCCGTCACAGAAGGGGCTAAATGGCCGCCCAATGGCTGGCTTTCTTATAGCCGCACGTTTGGCCAGAGGTTTTAAGATCATCTCTGAATCCTGCCCTTCACCTTTAATCCAGGCGCTCACAATATCGACGGGGTCGTCTCCAGTTCGACGCATGAGGAAGGTCTTGGTGATCAATTTGTGCTGGAATGTGGCATCTGAGTGGAGCAAGACTTTTTCTACAAAGCAGTTTTGATATGACCAACATCATACTTGACATCTAATCTCCACAACTTTGGTGTGTCTTTTGCCTATAGTTACAGTGGAGAGGGACCCAATAGGGGAATTAACACAGGTTTTAATATCAACATAAAACACAAGGAATCACCCTCACTCATCTCTTGCTGGATTTGGCAGATTGATTACTATATTGTGGGGAGCATAGGTGTTATTTTTCTCCCCAAGGCTGGGAACATGCCGTGTGCGGGCTTTGAGGTGCAGGTGGGTCAATCACCCTGTGTATGGGGCAGATAGACTCTGTACCCAGTAAAGGTCTATCTGACATTGTGAAGGGACCCTCCCAAATTGAAGCTTCCTTGCGGTTTGCGCAGTGCAGTATTGACTTTGATGCATCCAGCCCTTGTGTGCACAGCATGGACTACACCCTCAGGAAACTGCACTTCACCTCATGGCGCTGATTCTCTGAGCCGGGATTAACATGGTGAACCTCAAGAAGCAGAATTGACGAATTCCCTAGAACTGAAGCTGCAATGACCCCTCGTCCTGCAGATCCACCTACCCCCCCAGATTGATGTGGCTGCCCTGAACCAGGCCTTGCTGGCTCTCAAGATTAGCACAGGCACACTGGGCACGCAAATCGATGCCCTTACCAGCAAGGTTGCTATCTCTGCTGTACAAATTGATAGACTATGTGGCCGAATAACAGAGGCAGAAAATAGAATAAGTGAAGGCGAGGACAAGTGTTAGTCCTGCAAAGTGAGGTCTCCCTCCAGCAGAAATCTGTGAATTGCAGCTAAAAATTATGACCTTGAAGGAAGATATTGGCGCAACAACATGCACATTCCTTGGTTTACCTGAGTCCACCTCCATCAAACACATGGAAAGGTTTATTGAAAAATTGCTACTAGAGATCCTGGGGCACCCCCCCAATATCGAAGATGTTCCTGGTGGAGCGGGCACACCGTGCCCTTGCTCCTAAACCTCCAACTGGTGCACCCAAACATCCTATGATAGCAAATATTTTTAATTACTGTGACAGAGACATGTTGCTCATAATGGCCAGAGAGAAGGCCGAGCTACGTTGGGGCACAGGAATAATTCACCTATTCCCATATTTCAGCCCTCAAATCCAAGAGCGCTTTAAGACGAAATAGCATCAAGTATGCAATGTTGTATCCTGTCAAACTCTGAGCGACTCACAAGGGTAACTTCTTCACCACTCCTGAATTGACGGAAAGTTTTGCAATGGAACTTCCGGACTCTGGCGGCTAACAGGATCACCCATCCTAGTACCAGCTCGCCGCTTGTTAGAATATACTATGAGGTTCAAGAAACCATCCTTGATGCCCTACTTCGCCCCTGTCGGGGGATCTGTGTTCTTCACATCAAGGGTTGTGCCATTTCACAGGAAGGCTAAATGTTTTGTGATGTGAGCCCAAGGCCTTATGGAGCCAGTTGCCGCCAGTGGCATCCTGTTTCCTACAGGCACTGTGGGTGTTGTGTGTTGCTGCTGTTATTGAGTTGAATTAGGTGGGTGGGGAATTTCCGGTATGTTTTGGTTTCTGGCGTGGGTGGGCTTGGGGTTTTGGAAAATTTAAAGGGTTGGAATGGGTTTGCAAAGGCAATATTGATGCAACAATATGCATTATCACTATTTTGAAATTGCGCATGACTGGAAGATCTTTAATGAGCAAACAAGTCCTTTGACGGTGCAAAAAATGGACTTGCTGGTTGCCCGATAGGTGGCGATGTCTGCCCAAGGGGTGAAAATGAGAGATAATATTTCACTATTATCATGGAATGTACAGGGATTCACAAATCATAACAAATCTCAACTAATTGCCAATTATACCAAGAATCATGGTATCAATATTTTGTGTCTACAGGAAACACATTTGGCATTATATATTGGGCTTCCCAATACGCTGGGATTGAGCATACATAGATATGTCTCCTCATTTACCACACACTCACTTGGGGTTGCTACATATTTACACCATTTCCTGCATTCAAACTGCACAAACAGATTAGTGATGGAGAGGGTTGTTTCCTATTGAGGGCAGGAGAGGTTCTGGGTCTCTGGATTCTCATTATAAACACGTATGCCCCGAATGTTGATTCTCCTGAGTATTTCGAGAATTGTGCCAATCACTTAAAGAGATTTTCTGAATATGAAATTGTATGGGCTGGCTATTTTAACATAGCCCTGTCATGAAACCTAGATGGATCAACGACACAACAATCCATACTTCCCAAGGTGGCGAAGAAATGGTAAGATCTTGCTGAATATTAACACCTGTATGATGCCTGGAGAGTTCGGCATCCCAATTCCAGGGATAACACCTTTCATTCAGTGGTTCACAGTATTTCGCCTACGATCAACTATGTCATGGTTACATCAAATCTGCTCTGTGTCGTCATGGACGCTCAGATTCTGCCACGCTCTCTCTCAGATCATTCCCCAGTGAGGATCCTCTTTTCATTTCCTCCACATCCACCAAGGCATTTGTGATGGCGCTTTAGAACCCGTGCATTGGAGGATGCCCTCTTTCGTGAGAACATTAGGCAAGATATACAAGCCTTCTTGGAAACAAATCTGTAGTCCGTCCCTGATAACAGAATAGGTTTGGGAAACTTCAAAATGTTCATCAGTGGTTGTTGCATGTCCAGGGAGGGTGGGGTGCTGAAGACAATCCGTAGGTTGATTTCCAGTAAAGAATGAGAAATTAAGGACCTGGAAACACAGCAGGGGTTAGTTGATACCTCCTGACACGTGACTCCCTCAGGTCATTGTGGGAAGAAATGCGTCTCCTCATGGAAAAGGAAGAGCGATTCCTGGGTGACCCCATTAGAACTGCAGAATATGGGAGGGGGACTGTCCCAGACGTACATTGCCATGGGCCATTAAACGTGAGCGTCGGCCAAACGATATCATTGAGATTGAACAGCCAGATGGGACCTCCAGCAGGGATTCTTTGGTGATCAATGAAATATTTAGAGAATATTATTAACAATTGTACATGTCACAACTATATGTGGGGCATGATTCTATTGCATCATACTTGGATAAATAAGGTGGCCCTGGATTGCTCAACATGGCATATGGGGCAAACTAAATGAACCTCTTTCAGAGATAGAAATTCGTAAAACCATCCACTCCCTCCCCAGTTGTAAGGCACCAGGCCTGGACGGCGTCATGGCTGAGTAATGTAAGGAATATGTTAACCTAATAGTTCCCCATCTCTGCTGTATGTATGAGGAGGCTTTCACTTCTGGAGTTTTACTGGATTCGACCCAAACGTCCATAGTAACAACACTACTAAAACTAGATAAGGACCCCCTGAAGTGCTCATCATACAGGCCCCTTTCCCCAAATAATACAGACAATAAAATATTGCATCGACCAGGTTTGTTGCATACCCGGTAGGTCAACACAGAACAACTTAAGATGACTGTTCACACTCATGCACAATGTGAACCCAGAAATACCTATAGCAGCTTTTTTAAAGTTCTAAGACACACAGGTGTGGGTCGAGTTAATCTCTGTTGGGTCCATCTCTTATATACTGTTCCTCGAGCTGCAAAATAAACAAATAGAATTATGTCAAAATACATTGCACCAACTCGGGGCATGCAACAAGGATGTCCATTGTCTCTGATCCTTTTTGATCTCGCCATAGAACCCCTTGCATGCTATTTCTGTGAATACCATATACACTGGCGTGTTTGAGTTCATTCTCATGTACCTATCTTATCATCATATGCTGACAATATGTTGTTATACATAAAGCATCCTCGGGATAACCTATAACCGGTGGTAGCCACCACACAACTATATGGTGACTTCTACGGGTGGAGGATTAATTGGTCTGAAATGGGGTCTTGCCCCTGACCCCAGTGGTCAGACAGCAAGAGATTGGAAAGTATGTTATATGGTGCCCATTGGGCATGCACTACTTACGCATACGCATCACAACCTCCCCGGAAGATCTATATGAGGTAAACTATTTGAAGGTGCTGTCTTGTCTAGAACACACAATGGAGCCATACTGCCCTCATGTCCTTAGATAAGATGGTTATGTTGTATACATTCCTATTACACAACCACGGTAGTGGCTGTGTAGTTATGGTTAAGTTGCTAATCCCATAGGAAGAGCACTTTTTGGGAGGCTTATAACTTTGCTCCCCCTGGACGAATCCTCACCAAACTTTGTAAAAAAAAGTATATGGCCCACTCTGAATTTTTTTGCAAAGTTTGTTGAGGTTTGGTTAAAGGGGGGCAAAGTTATAGGCGGGGTCCCAAAATTTCTTTTTTTCCCATAGTCATAATGGGGAAAAAACTTTGCTCATGCCTACAGCCTAAACCGCTGGACGGATTTTCACCAGATTTGTGGCAGGAGCGGCAGCTTGGTCAGAAAGCGTGCTTCTGTTAATTTGGTGTAAATCCATCCAGTAGTTTTTTTTAAACGACAAAAATGTAAGAAAACAAAATTAGTGATATCTATGGCCACTCCGTGGACTCACTTCCCTGTTCGGTCCGCAGACTGGCTGTCCGTGGGCTGGCCTCTGATTGGCTGAAAAATGTGCGGACTTTTCTGTGGTCCGCGGACATCAGGACGCAGCCACTGATTGGCTGTTGGGAAAACATGAAATGCGTCGGTTTTCCTGAAACGCCCGCCATCTTGGATTCGCTGACTTTTTGGGGTCCACGGACAGCGCAGTGAATTTTTTTTTTAAAAAGCAGCATTTCACTTGTTAAACTCAACAGACAATCTCTGGGGAGGTGGGTGGGATGAGGATGGGAAAGGATATGGCAATAAGAAGCCATAAAACGAGTTGTTTCACCCCCCGAAGGTCCGCAAACACTCCAGATGTCCTGCGGCAGTCCTGTGGTGTTCGCGGACACTTCAGCTATCCTAGGACATCTGTACCTATTTCTGCATTACAGGGTTGCGGAAAAGCAGTTTTTGGATGGCTTATAACTTTTGCACCACTCAGTGAAACTGCATGTAATTTTGCAATTCTATTCTAGGACTAATCCTGAATGGTTTTGCAAAGTTTTGTGGGATTCTGTCAAGAGGGGGCAAAATTAGAGGGGGGATCCCAAAATATTGTAAAGACATACAAATGTGGTGTCATCTGACGAATCTGCACAACATTTGGCAAAACGATTTTGGATCTATATATAAATGGTTTTCTAATGTTTGGTGGGATTTTCTCAAGGGGCGAAATTTGAGGGGGCTCTCAACATTTTTAGATGGTTTATAACTTTGTTGCTATTTGACGAATGTGGACAAAAGTTTTGAGAAAGATTATAGACCCAACCTTCAATGTGTGTGTAAAAACTGAATGGGGCTAAGTTATATGACACTTTATATTTTGACACTTTTAAAAAAATAAAACATGGGAGGGTTTCGAGAAAACTCGTGAGGAGCTTTGGCAAGGACATTAAAGCATGGTTTTGCAAATGTGAGCGTGTTTTATTTTTTGACAAGTGTAATAATGTAGGTACAAAAAATAGTCATATACCTTCGGTGACTGAGGTATAGCCTGTGGCCGTGGGCAGTTGCCAGATTGTCTGGGTCATGGCATAAGGTCATGACACGGACAATCTGGCTACTGGCCATGACCTCTAGCGATGAAACATTTTTGTTAAAGTGGCTATATCTACCTGGGACCGGCTATGTGGTAAAGTTATTCGAAGGTAGGATAGGATTGAAAGGGAAAAAAAGTGCTTGTGGTAATATGTTCATAGGGTTTTGCAGGCTGCCATGGCAAGGGAAGAGGGGCTGTGTACAGAGCCCCGCCTTCTCTTTCCATGTTGGCTGACTTAGGAAAGGATTTTCCTTCCTGCAGCGGGGCGCTGCAGGTGTCCCGCTATAGGAAGAACAATCTATGTTTTAGCACCCTGGGTTACTGCTTTGGGAACCAGAGGTGCTAATAGTCTTTATCCCCCATTTCAGGGGCTGCAATGGGCGATAATGGTCTGTAGCCCTCCTTATTTATTTATTTATTTACAAAGCACCAATGCCCGCAGACATCAGGCTGTGTGGTTACAGTATTTGTTAAAGAAGATGAGGTGGAGGAAGATGGCTTACTACTTGCTGAGAAAGGAACAACCTTTCTGAGAGCATTGCGGTCATTGGATTTGGTGTGACGGCGCATGGAAGTGGTCCCGTAGGAGTACTGCCCATACAAAATTGCACTTAATGCATTTCACTTTGGTAGCTTTAGTCTTTGGTACACTCCAAACAGTAGCAAAGAACTGGCACACCCATGATTCGATCTTGGTGCTAGAAGTAGGCACTTCCTCTACCACATCTTCTTTGTACTCTTCATTGTCTTTTTTTGTTGTGAAGGTCCTCCAGCTGGTGGTGGTGGCTCTTGTGGAGGAGTGATGGCAATAACTGATGCCATTTTCAAGATAAATAGCAGTTTTGATAACATTCTTCCAAGTATGTACTGTGTACTAGATTGGTAATGGATAATGAGTACGAAAAGGTGTAGGTGGTGTGCAAGGGAAATTTTGAATTTGAAAGTTCCAAGATCAGTAGAAAATGTAGTTCCGAACTGTCCGCAAAGGATGGATTTTATTGTGAATTGCGGATGGCTCTTGGACATGTCATTATGCATCGCGCTAGCGTATGATCATGTGGCACTGTCCGGAAGGTCCGCAATGAAGTCAGATGTACGTAGACATCTATGGATGAAAAACTAGTTGAAATAGTTGCAGAAAGTGTACAGAAGTGTTAAAAATGATTCTAGAAGGTGGGAAATGGCAGAGTTTTAAGGTGACACTTTGTAAATTGGACACACATATTGTTCTATTTGATAAGTATGATATTAGTAAAATGTAGGAAAATAGCGTGCACTGATAAAAACCCATGATATTCACTGAAAAAACGTTGTTAAAGGGACGTTATGGTTAAGTTGGACTAATAAAAACCTATGAAATTCAATGAAAAAACTTTGTTAAAGGGACGTTATGGTTAAGTTGCACTAATAAAAACCTATGAAATTCAATGTAAAAACTTTGTTAAGGGAACATTATGGTTAAGTTGCACTAATATAAAACTATGAAATTCAATGAAAAAGCTTTGTTAAGGGGACGTTGTGGTTAAGTTGCACTAATAGAAAACTATGAAATTCACTGAAAACACTTTGTTAAAGGGACGTTATGGTTAAGTTGGACTAATAAAAACCTATGACATTCAATGAAAAAACTGTTAGGGGACGTTATGGTTAAGTTGCACTAATAGAAACCTATGAAATTCACTGAAAAAACTTTGTTAAAGGGACATTATGGTTAAGTTGGACTAATAAAAACCTATGAAATTCACTGAAAAAACTTTCTTAAAGGGACGTTATGGTTAAGTTGTACTAATAAAAACCTATGAAATTCCATACAATAATGTTAAAAGGACGTTATGGTTACAAGTAAAATCGAAAAACCCCTGAAATTCTCCAGTTATTGTAAGCTAAGCAACCATAACTCGCGCCACCACCGTGCACTGCTAAGACTAACACCCAGGACATCAAAGATGACATCACACATATCATTGATGACATCACATGTGCATTTACCTTTTATACAAGGGGTTGTGAATGTAATGTTGGCAAATAAGTATAAGGGATTATCGGGAGATGTGAAATAAACTACATACTACATTACGCAATGTAGTGTTCTAAACAACATTCCATTGCAGTTACAGAGGTGCTATATTTTTAATTTTCAAACGTTTTATAAAGAAACGGTGAATGCTTCTGTATCAGACTTTTCCGTACTGTGAAATATGTACTAAGTAGCTAATAATGCATCACTTACTACATATTTCTACTAATACACACAAAACATAAATAGACTACAATACATACAAATATTGGGCTTATATATGGAGTATAAAGTAAGCAAACAAGAGGCAGTATCATTAGCAACTGTGTATAATCTACATGATTGTATTCACGCACAAACATGATTGCTGTGTTTCAGGCCTGCTTCTTCCCCTGTATATGTACATCATAAGATGCAATTAAATTCTAAGGAATGTAGTGTAAGAACATGTGAGAATAGCAATATCTATAAATGTAATACCTTTTATAAGTTACGTTTGTGACTGTCAGTAAATAAACCACCTGCCCTAGATATGGCAGTGAACAAAAAAGAAGGGGCTAGACATGTGATGTCATCAGTGCTGTCATCAATGATATTTGTGATGTCATCTTTGATGTCCTGGGTGTTAGTCTTAGCAGTGCACGGTGGTGGCGCAAGTTGTGGTTGCTTAGCTTACCATAACTGGCGAATTTCAGGGGTTTTTCGATTTTACTTGTAACCATAACGTCCTTTTAACAAAAAATGTTTATGGAATTTCATATTTTTTTTTTAGTGCAATTTAACCATAACGTCCCTTTTAACAAAGGTTTTTCAGTGAATATATATATATTCAACAATATCCCAATTTGGCCCCCATCTAGTTTCTGGTCCAGGGTGCGTAAATTAATTATACATCTTATTTGGGCTGTTTGTTCGATGTACTACCGTTACCCTATGAACAAGGTGGTTTAGAACATCGAGATTGGTACTTCTACTTTTAAGCTGCACAACTCCAATACTCCATCTGGTGGTGGTTCCCCTCAGCGGTCCTCCCACATGTTTCCGTAGAAAAGGCGTACACTCTTCCTGAAGATCTAAAGGGGTTGTTATGGCTGGGACCCGTACTGTGTATATGGGCAGAGGTGCAACCAATTGAGGTTACATGTAGCGTATGGCAGAAACTGGGGAGTATTTCCGGTGAAAAAGTTATTTATTCTTCAACCTTCATAATATACAAGGTCAGAGGTGTATCTCTTACTCATGAAAAGATTTATCAGATACACTTTTCAGTCACTGGGAGACTTGGTGGCGGATGGTAGCTTGATCACTTGGGAAACTCTGAAAACTAGAGGTGATTGGAACACAGTGACAATGCTTTTATTGTTACGTCTACGGGGCTCACGTCTATTTGGCCTGACTACCCGCAGGCACCTGCGACCTCCCTGTTGTTACAATTAATCACCCTAATAAGTGGGAGTCCAATTTGTGTGGCAAACTGACAGATGCTCAGTGGAAAGGGATCTGACGACAAACAAAATCCCTCTCCTTGAACAACCGTTTACGGTTAATTCATTACAAATTCCTACCTCAGGTATATTATTCCCCAGCAAAGCTACACACATGTTATACTGATAGGACGTCTAAATGTAATAGATGTGCCCAAGAAATGGCTGACTTTCGATGTGTAGCGTGGTCTTGCCCTGAAGTATGCCCGCTTTGGTCAAGGATAGAAACCGCCTTGACTGCTATGGTGGGTAACGCATGGCAATATCATACAGAATTCTGGATGTTGGCTGTAACAGATACGGCTGCCAAAATCCAGAAATCCGTATGATATTGCATAGTTGTTGCCATGACTATATTCGCCAAATCATGAGGGAAAAACAAAGCACCATCATTCCGGGAATGGTTGGCCTATATGAACATGTGTGAAAAGAGGGAAACACAGTATGCAACAACCTTACCTATATGTGCAAGATCATTGGACTGCTGGTCCCCCTTCAGGTCCTAAATGTCTACGGAGATGGATAACCAGGCACCCCTGTCTTGATGCACCTGTGCAGAATAGTACCACCTGATCTATATTGCCTCCAAAAAACCGCAGCACAAATTCACCACCAGAAAAGACGATATGCTTGTCATACCGTATGTACTAATGTGGAATCGTGTGACCCATATCCTATTTGCACTTTATTGCCTTGTATGTTTGTGCTCGGGTTGGGTGGGTGGTGGGCAAGAAGTGCTTTTTAGTGTATGTTTTTTTTTTCCATTTGAAATAAAACAAATATTTAAAAAAATAAACAGTACCTGCTGGACGAATAAATACCCATCCTTCCCTCTTCCAACAGAACTGTGGTACTCTATGGAATGGCAAACCCAATGCTGGCACCCTCACCTTGTCAAGTGCACTGTTGCTCTCCAGTAAGGTGCGGGCTTTAAGAAATAAAATAACTACAAATGAAATATGTCTAGCAGATAAGAATTGCTGGAATATCCCTGTCGCTCTACAAGAGGGCCGATTCAGTTTGCCTTACTGGTCTAAAACTAGACTGGTAGTCATACAAGAGATTGTGGGTTTCAGTGAAAACCTGATTCTTGGCCACTTTTTTCCAGGATCATTGAGTATTAGAGCGTGTCTGGCAGTCAGATAGGATATTGGGGTCAGCAGACTTTTTTCCATGGGCTGGCATAGATGCTTCATTTCAGCCAGGAGTTAATCAGACCAGTTAATGAGGGTGGCAAAGAACCTATGTTGTCTTAGCTGCCTTAATTTTCTTCACTATGACTACAAAGTCGACTTGGGCTATGGCCTGAAAGCAGGAGAAGGAGGCTGCAGTCTTATTAGCAATGTTCGAGGTGCAGAGAAATATCTTGATTGCTTTACGATAGAATCTTGGATGGAGTGGATCTTTTCATGGAAAATGGAGGTCAGGTCGTCGGTCAGTGATTGAAACTACTGGAGAGGAGACTCATTCTTGAGGACCCCTCATCTCGATAGATTTTAAAGTTTTTACAACATCCCACAGCATCACTTGCTTGAGAGATGTGTTCATGTACAAAGGTTGTACTTATTTTTCCATTTGTTGTAGTGAATAATTTCAGCGGTCTGTGGCAGGCCTTTTCATCCACGCATTTGCTTTTGCTTCACTGCCTCTCTAAAGCCCTTTTAAGTTGATTAAGCTTAGGTTCAAACCAATTATTCAATGTCAAGGTGGGTTTGATTATATTGGTGATATTGGTGGACAGCATGGGCAAACCTACTAAGCTCCCTATGATGACTGGCCAAGAGAACATTGGCCTAGTAATATATACTTTTAAGAAGGTCGCCGTTATGGTAGATTTCATCATTGCTAGCACATGCATTTTTATGATCACAATCCCTCTCCTACATACTATGTGGCACGTGGCACTACTTTGATGGCAAGATATTGGCCTACCGACCTGCTCCAGTCATACATAGATATTAAAGTCATTTTATTTGTAGGTGTCTTTAATTTAGTCAAAATGGCAACTAATGGTTATCTTGCAGTGAGTGACTATTAGATGGTATTCTATTTAAGGCTTCTGTTCTCATACGTTTGCTCATATGTTATTCAAATAAATAATTATTTCATATAATACTGTTTTAATAAATGAGACTACACAATACAGACTACAATAAATTATAATAATGAGAATAAAGATGATGTGTAGGAGGACAGGGTCTTGGAACCCTCTGTCCCCATTCTTCACACTTACTGGGTAGGCCCAGCGGCGGCTGATTTGGGTCCATGGCCCCGGCCCCGGAGCACTTGTGCAGAAATACCCCTAGGAACTGTGAACCCCCCTCAAGACAGCATGAATCCAGGGTTGAACTAGACTTCATTTTGGAAGTTACCGACTTCATTTTGTAATGACAGGATAGTTGTGAAGTTTCAATGCAGGCCCCAGTTCTCTCAGCCAGGCGCGCACAGCGAGCAAGCTATTCCCCCCACCTCTTCCCCTCTGCCATCTTTGCAGTTGTTCGGTTCTCATGAGAGACTAGCCGTTAGAATGCAACAAGCTTTACACTGTATCTTCTGTCTTCTGTCTTACTTCACTGACCCTGACACAGCCCAGTACAGGGGCCAGCACAGAAGTCATTAATCTCTATAAAACTGCCCCCACCCAGAAGACCCCGGCCATAAAGAATACCCTGCCCAAACCTCCTTAAAGCAGGATCAAACAGTTAGAAATGACCTTTAAGTATACTCCATTATTCGTGCCTTAATAGAAGAAAGCCAAAGTGTTTAACTGCTCGCTATTTGAATAAGCTGCTTATTTTATGTAGAATAATGTAAGGTTATTAGCATAACGTACGACATAAGTGTAACAAAAGTCCTAACATTAGAAATTGGTCTTCAAAGCGTGATGTATATTAACGAATGAAACAATGCTGCTAAGAGAATTGAAGTGCATAACCAGCATAATGTTGTACACACCAGTGCTAAACTACCTCATCTTTTAGTTAAAATTTAAATACCTGCATAATACTGAGTAAAGCTAATACCGTAGATAGTCGTCCTGACCAGAATGCTCGTATTATGGCAACATGTGTTAAGATCATATGCACAGACCTTGAGCTATGAACTATTTTAATGAAGGACGAACACTAATTCAAGTACACGTTTGATTCTTTTATGATTTTTTTTTGTCACAATGAGAATGTTTAGCAAGCTAGGAAATATAGTATATTCTTAAATTAGTATAACCTGAATGTAACACAGCAAGCAATGTATAAAGGCCCTGTTTATTTGTGCAACGCGGAATCATATCGCAAAGAGGTTTTGATTATTCTCTGCCCCTCATGGTGTCAAAATAGATTAGCAGAGATTTAATGATGTTTGGACTACCGACCATTAAACCCCCACAATGAAATGTATACCCATGATAGTATGTGCCTCTTGTGACCTATTTGTTTAGCCATAGATTTAAAGCCTTCTTATGTTGTTTATCAAGTGAACATCCCAGATTACACTGTGACCTTAAGAGCTATACCTCTTTAGCCATTACTCTCTGAACTATTTGAATAGATCAAGCGCTGCATTTAATTGCTGCATCTTAACCTCTGCCAAATGATAACTTAACCTGTATTTGAACTAGCGTTTTCATAGGTGTTTAAGCCATAAGTCTTTGAGCTCGCTGACCAAGCAGATTATGGTAGTGAATGAATGGGAATGTGTGACCACAAGGGCAAATGTCAAATGGTTATTTAATAAAGAAACAACATCAAAAGTTGCCGTTCTCACATGCCAGTCCGATGAGCCCAGCTCACCGACTGACCCAAGACACGTCATCACCATACCACGTGCTCCCAGCCAACCAAGCGTCTCCAACCCTATGGCATCTATAGGTGTTCGCCCCTAGTAACCAATCCCAACTGTTCATGTGCCCCTTAGGCGTTCCCTTTGCTTGACGACACATTTTTTGTATATAAGTAAATTGTAACATGTTCTCTGGAGAGCGCTCTGGGCGTGAGCAGAGTAGATTCTGCTTGCCCTCTTTAGATACAAGAAAACATTTTTTTAACATCAGCACTTGGTCTTAGTCTCATTCCCTTGCGGGATGCATCGTGATTGACTCTATTGAGCGAATTGATTGTATTTTTGGGGGCGGCTCACTTACAATGACTATACAAGGAATAATACATCAATCCTTACACAATCATTTCCCTGGTCAATACAATCAATGTAAACAACTAGAATGGCTCTTGAAAGCAAATCAAGTATTAAAACAATAGGACTTGACCATTTGTTTCCTATGGGAGTGTTTGGTCAGTGACTTGATACTCAGCACAATCACATTTTGTGTTAGGAAGCCTAGCCAGTTATTTATGTATTTTTCCAGCATGGGTTCTGGAATGGGTTCACATGCTCATGAATATTCCCCGTCGTCAGGCTGGGAATCCTCGGTAAAGAAAAAATCAGTTTCAGTTTCGTTTCTGAACTGTCTTTCTCCTAAAAAGCAATCACTGGTTTCTGGGTCATACTGCCCCCAGCCAATGACAGCCCTCTATCTAAGCCCTTCCTTTGGCAGCCATCTTCAGATTTTTACTGCACGTTCAGGTATTGGGAGTCCTTGTGGAAGAAGAAATCCAAGCAGTCTTCTAAGACCTTTGAGGGCGCTCCGGTGACGGTGGCCCAACAAAAGGCAAAGCACCGCGAGTCCGCGGACACCGCGAGCGCCGATCGGTCGGGCTCCTCGGCTGCCAAGCAGGGGCACTTTCACTGACGCCATCAACCACGAGCCAACGCTCTGGCTCGGGGAAGAGGAAATCAGAGAACCTGGCTAAGCTTTGGGAGAAGCCCCATTCGATCCCGATGGCGACAGCCGAGGGGGAACGAGGTGGTGACCCTCCCCCCAAGGTGAAGGCCTCTAGCGCGTCCAAACTCACGAAGGCCCTGATTCATCCGGCTAAGGCCTCTATCGAGGGAGTCGTGGCGGCCCTGGCGAAGCCGGTGGAGGCTAACCCAGTGGAGACGACCTTGGGACCTAGAGTTTCCCTGCCACCGCGGAGGGAATCCTCTTTTTAACCAATCGATAAAACCCCCGTGCAACCCCCGGTGGAAAAAGAGGGGTGAGAGGCGGTAGCCATCACGGACACAGAAACAGCCTCTGAAGAGGAGCTGGCTGGAGTTGCAAAGATCCTGAACAAAACGTTTGAGGAGGTCCGGTCCCATGGGAGGGATCCCGACGCGGCAGACGCTGGTGTTGATGAGGAGCAAGTGGAGGCGGAGGATTCCACTCCCCAACCATCCCGCCCATCGCAGCCGGTACCTGGGCCACAGGACAACTTGGGAGAAATCTTGATGGTGATCCAGGCCATGTCAACGGAGATAAGAACAAGGTTGCCCTTGCCCCCAACGGACGATCCAGCGGAGCCTGGACCATCGGGAAGCCCTCTAAGCAAGCAAAGGAGAATTCATCCCCCCTGTCCTTCCAGCCTTCACAGCCTTTGCAGCCTTCATCCCCTTCTTCTGATCCGAGGGATGAGATGGGAACAGAGATGGCCACAACGGGGACGGATGATGACGGTGGTGACGACGGGATGGGCCTTCCATCACCACCTCCTCGGGCCTCCCCGCTCGACGAAATTGGCTCCTTTCACGCCATGATCGCCAAAGCATCCAAGCTCTTCCAGCTCTGCCCTGAGGAACAGAAGAAGGAAGGTTTCCTCTATCACCGGCGTGAGGCCAAGAGGAAGACTGTCCTCTCGGTTCCATTACTTGAAGACATCTGGGACGATGGGCTTTTGCTCCTGAAGAACTGATCCACAACGCCTGCCAAGAGAGACCGGTACGAGAAGAAGTACCGGGTCCCGGATTCCACCCCCATGTGCCTTAGGGCACAGACCACCCCGGATTCAGTCATCTACGTGGCGGCCAAGAAGAAAGAGGCGGGGGCGACAGCTTCAACTTCGACATTCGCGGTGGCAGCAATGACGATTAAAGCGGCCAACGCCCTTGCGATTGTGGCCAGCTACGACAGGGAGCTGTAGTTTAAGATCGCTCCCCTATTGGACTTCCTCCCGGACGACAAGAGGGCTGATGCCCTAGAGATCCTACTAGAAGGCAAAATGGCATCGGACCACGCCATAACACCAGGCTCATAAATTAAAACTTACCTGATGCAGACCATGCTGCAAGAGCTCCAAGCCAAAAGAGCCATGGAAGGGACTACTTTACTTATGGACAATTTTTTATTCGGGCGGGGCTGGAGAGGAATACTTACCTGGGACTACTTTGGAGGCTATTTCTACAACGCCCGAAGAGCAGCACACGCTTCGCGTTATTCATCCAGCAGCGTAACACTCACCGTGCCTGCAAGTCTGCATACAGCCTTCTACCACGCCCGCCTCGAGTTTGGAGCTCCTAGAAAAAGGGAGAAAGAAGGAGAAAAGGTTAGAACAAGAGCAATACCTTTGATCCTTACCTGAATTCCTGATCCATCGCGCCTTCGAGCTGGAAGAAAGAAGCTATTTATGCGCGTCGCCTCGCCTGTTGCAGCGCCGCGCTGAACTCACCGGCCTTCGCAGCATCTTCACATTCCAAAACATCCTCCTGCATGTTCCCGCCGCACTGCGGCACCTAAGGAGAAGACAAGAACAGCAAGGTGAGCCAAGGGAATACACAGAGGAATATTAGTTACCCCCCCATAGACTTACCTGATTTTACCACCGGGGGTACTATTCCTTTTCACGGGTCGGCACAGCTTCCGCTGCATCTTCGCCGAACCCCAGCCCCTAAGGGGAAACAAAAGGACAGCAAGGTGAAACAAAGGGACTAACAAGGGGAACCCTCCTCACCACAATAGACTTACCGGATTTTACCGCGGGGGTATTATTCCCTGAGACTTCATACTTTCTCTCAGCGCCTGAATAAGGGAGAAAGCAACAGGTTACATATTGATATTATTTTATCGAACTGTGTTGGAAAATACAAATCCTTACCAGAATACTACCGGTTGCCACGAGGAACTCTTCATTAGGGTCAAGCTGCAACCTGCAAGGAATCGGACAAGAGTGAAAGTCAGGCATTTGAACTCTTACGAACTTTAGACTTATGGCATCTTGCTGGGAATCTCGGAGTCAATATTGTTCTGGAACTCACCAATTCCTTCGAGCCAGTGAAGCAACTGGTTATCAACGCGCCCCTGCGCTCAATGCAGGATGGAGAGCTCATCTTTTCAAACCATCAGGTGAGAATATAAGAGGGGACATCAAAGGTGATCTGTGGGGAGAACAGCAGGGGTGGGGGGATTTACGCTCAACTCCACGGGTGGTTAATTCCCTTTCTGCATTTGCAGAAGAATATTCCTACTGGCCAAGCAAACGAAACTCGGTGGATCAGTCCAGTCCGTCATCTCGGCCCTATGCGTCACATTGCTGGAGACAGCAGTTGTCCAGTTCCGATCGACGCCTCTGTGGGAGCCAGGTGAGCGTAACAAACGGTGGCCACGGACATTGCTGACACCGGTTTTTGCCAGATGGGCAACGGTGTTTGCCTTCGCCGGTGTGGTTGGCTCAAGGCAACCGATTTCCACCATGACGTGCAGACCAGAGTTCTAGACATGCCTTTCGACGGAAACAATCTGTTTGGCAAGACAGTGGACAAGTCACTGCAGGCCATCAAGGCCGACACGGAGACGGCTCTGTCCTTGGGGATTTTGCAACAATGACGGCCGCCCTTTCAGAACTCCGGAGGCAAGCAAGGTGCCTCTAAAGGATTCGGCGGCGGCTCCTCGACGTACCGCCAGGCGGCCCGTTCCTCGTCGCAGGAGGCCTACAGAGGACGCGGCAAGTACGGAGGATCTCATCGTCGTCGCCAAGGAGGCCAAGGCGGCAAGGCCGCTGCCAAGCAGGAGTGAATCGGCCGCAACGTCGGGCCCCCACCTGAGCACCCCGGTGGGAGGCCAGCTGGCGAAGTTCGTCAGCATGTGGGAGTCCGATGGGTGCTGGATGCCCTGGCCCACGGGCACACTCTAGAGTTTCTAAAGAAGTGCCCCGCATTCCACCCGTGGCCAGGAAGGAAAACCATGTCCCTCAACTGCTGCTGGAAGTAAGGGCGATGCTGAAGAAAGGAGCCATCGAGCTCATCCCAAAGAGGCTCCGGGGCTCCGGAGTGTACTCAAGATACTTCCTCGTAAGAAAAAAGACCGGCAGCTGGCGACCCATCCTGGACCTTTGGCCTTTAAACAAGTACACCAAGTCCCAGAGGTTCCGGATGGTCACCCTCCAGCACATGATGGGACTGCTGGAGGAAGGCGACTTCCTATCGTCGCTGGACTTGCAGGATGCCTACTTTCACATCCCCATTCTAAAAGGACATCGAAAGTTCCTGAGATTCGTAGTCCAAGGGCGACAATATCAGTTCAAGGCGCTTCCCTTCGGATTGAAGTCGGCGCACAGGGTATTCACCAAGTGAAGAGCACCAGTGGCGGCGTGGCTGGGGATCCACGTCTACCCCTACCTGGACGATTGGCTCATCGGAGCAAAGACAAGAGAACTCGTCGTCGTGCACACAGCGAAGACCGTCCAACTGCTCACAGATCTGGGATTCTCGATCAACTTCGCGAAATCCCACTTGGTGCCATCGCAAGTTGCCCTGTTCCTGGGAGCCAGGCTCGACACAGTGGCGTGATTGGCTTTTCCGTTGGAGGAAAGGATGAAGGCCATCCTGGGCAAGGTGCAACGACTGTCGACCATGGACGTGGCCAGGGTGAGGTCCATCAAGTCCCTGCTTGGCATGATGTCCTCGTGCATCTACCTCGTGCGCCTGTGCAGGTTGCGGATGCGTCCACTGCAAGAGTTCCTGGATGCCCGTTGGATGCAGGCGACGGGCAGCTTCGAGGACAGGATCTCGCTCAACGAGACCTTCCGCCAAGTGATCCAGTGGTGGGGCACCTGCGTGCATCTGGCGGCGGGTATGGACTTCCAGACCCCGGCACATCAGGAGACGGTGACGCCGGACGCCTCCCTGGAGGGATGGGGAGCGCACACCAGAGATCTCCACGCAAGAGGTCTTTGGCTCCCGGAGGAGAGGTCACTACACATCAATGTCCTGGAGCTCCTAGCCGTGTTCTGGGCCCTCAGGTCGTTCCTCCCATCCCTCAAGGGCAAGGTGGTAAGGATCTTCACTGACAACAGCACCACAATGTTCTACATCCGGAAGCAGGGAGGCACCAGATCCCAAGCCCTATCCAAGGAAGCCCAGGATCTGTGGCACTGGGCTGTCGCCCAGTGGATGTTTCTGGTACCCTACCATCTGGCAGGAATAAAGAACACAATCGCTTACTCACTCAGCAGGGAGGTGAGCTTGGGCCACGAGTGGGAACTGCGTCAGGATCAAGTGGACCTACTTTTCCAATGATAGGGCAACCCCCAGGTTGACCTATTTGCGACGGCGACAAACACCAAGTGCCGGAAGTTCGCCAGCAGTTTTCCCCAGCCTGGGAGCATGGGCGATGCCTTCTCATTCCACTGGGACGGCCATTGCTGCTGCGACTCATCAACCAACTCATACAGTCCCGGTGCAGGATGATCCTCGTCGCAACGGCGTGGCCGAGGCAGATCTGGTTCCCAGACCTCTGGACATATCAGCTTCCCCCCAGTCAAACTGCCAACGGACGCGGACCTCCTCGCCATCCTCCACCACGACCTGGGGTCACTGAACGTGGAGGCCTGGCTCCTGCAGCATTAGAGTTTGGAGGGTACGATATCCCGGCAGACTGCAAGGAGGTGCTTGCAAAGGCCAGAGCGTCCTCAACTCTCAAGTGCTATGGACACAAATGGAAGAGGTTCTCCGTCTGGTGCCCTGCACAGAAGATGAACCCTCTGCGGATTACGGCCCCTCAAGTGCTGCCGTACCTACTGTCGCTGGCCAAGGCGGGGCTAGCTCATGCCTCCATCAAGATACATCTGGCAGTGATTTCCTGCTACACCAGAACTCTGGGGCAATCATCTCTGTGGTCGCATCAGCCTGGTGATGGAGTTTATGAAGGGACTGTTCCAATCGTTCCTTCCGGTGAAGGCCGTGGCCCCAGTGTGGGAGCTCAACGTGGTGCTGAGCAGGCTCATGGGGCCCCCATTCGAGCCTCTGCAATCGGCACCGCTGAAGTTCCTATCGTGGCAGACAGCGTTTCTTGTGGCCATCACCTCTGCACAATGAGTGGGCGAGATCCAGGCCCTCTCCTGTAAACCACCCTACCTGACATTCCACGAGACGAGGGTGGTGCTAAGGATGCACCCCTCCTTCATGCCCAAGGTGCCGTCAGACTTCCATCTCAACGAGCCCTTGGTGTTATCTGTTTTCTTCCTGTCCCCTTCATCGCCGGCCGAGAGGACTTTGCACTCGCTGGATGTGGCTAGAGCGCTGAAGTTCTACGTGGACCGCACAAAGGGTTTTCGGAAGGCATCACAGCTGTTTGTGAACTTTGGACCTGTGAACCAAAGGAAGGCCCTCTTGAAGGATTCCATTTCCAGATGGCTCTCTGGCTGCATCATGCACTGTCACCGGTTGGCAAACACTGTTGCCCGGCCGTCCGAGAGCCCATTCAACCAGAGCGATCGCTGCTACCAGGGCCTTACTGTCTGGTGTGCCCTTGCTGGACATCTCCAGGGCTGCTATGTGGAGGTCGACGCACACCTTCACGAGATTCTACTGCGTCGACCAGGATTCCAGGAGGAGTCCAGAGTCGGCCAGGCAGTGCTGCGCAACCTGTTCGTCTGGTGATGGGGTAAGAGATGCTTAATGTTGAGCCTTGCCACCTCCCGTGGTTGTGCATGTGTGTACTGCTACGTATTCTTGTATTCATGAGCATGTGATTCCATGCCAGACCCCATGCTGGAGAAGGAACAAGTTACTTACCTGTAACTGTTGTTCTCCAGCATGGGTCTGGCATGGATTCACATGCAAACCCTCCCTACTACCCCTCTGCGGCTCTTCTCCTGGTCCTACTGCCACTTTACGTGCTACCAAATCTAAAGATGGCTGCCAGAGGAGGGGCTTAGGTAGAGGGCAGTCATTGGCTGGGGCAGTATGACCCAGAGACCAATGATTGGTTATTAGGAGAAAGACAGTTCAGAAACAAAGTGAAACTGATTTTTTCTTTACCGAGGATTCCCAGCCTGACAACGGGGAATATTCATAAGCATGTGAATCCATGGCAGACCCATGCTGGAGAACAACAGTTACAGGTAAGTAACTTGTTCATTGCTAATTCGTGTATTCGTTGGTAATGCACCAAGCTCCCATAGGCATTAAGGCGCACATAAATAAAGTACAAGAAAAAAGTACTGAAATCGGCAGACATAGGTAGTCAAGGACAGGCCATTAAAGTAGTATTTGCAAATCCAGCAACAACTTATTTAAAGAAGTGAGTCTTAAGCACCTTCATAATGAGAGGAAAGGAGCCTATTTCTCTCAGGTTTAATGGCAGGCTATTGTAAAGATGAGGAGCCATTTTACCAGCTCTTTCAAGTTTGACTCGAGGCATGTTCAACAAATTGGTGTGGCTGGAGCGCAATGTCTGAGCACAGGATTTAAAAGCCAGCCCAGAATTTAGATGGGATGCTCATTTCAACTACAGGCATTTATTTGCAAGAGTAAGAACTCTAAAGGCAAACACGCCTTCTCTCGCAATTAGTGTCTAAAGGCGCTATTTGTAAGTGTCTGTAGTTTAGTTACATTGCCTTGCTTAGTGCCTTGCACAGCGCAGCCACAGTAATCAATCTTTGCTCCAACAACGTCCTGGGCCAAGCAAGCACAATCCTCCTTTGACAGGAAATGGCCAAAATGGCACAACAGTTAAAAAAAATGAGGTGGTAGAGACAACATTGTTTGTGAGGCTTTCACGCTTTCACCGTACGGTAGGATTCACGATAAACTCCCAACATTTTCATTTTTGTTGCAACTGGAATGACACAACCAGCAATGATAAACTTGCTAAAGTCAGCAGAGAGCTTTGCTAGTCTTTCTAGTCTTTGCTGGGTGCCAACCAATAAGTCGCCCTGTTTTTGAGTATTGCAACACTAATCCTTTGAAAGCCATCCAAGGTTGAACAGTATTAAAAGTCTTGTTAATATTGTCTGAATCCTGTTTATATTCCCCCGTAACATGCAGCAAAATCTGTGTTTCATCTGCGTAGTTAATATATAACCTGTCAAGATCATCAAGAGTATCAAAAAGGGCTTTTGTGAATACATTACATAAGGTGGGGTAAAGACAAGACACCTGCCCACAGACCAAGTTAACTGGGAGAGGGAGCGGACTGCCGAAGAGTCACTTAACACTCTTGCAGTACATTCAGAGAGAAATGAGAGAACCCAGGAGAAATTAGCAGAAGAATGCAGTCTATCTACCAATTTGTTATAGTCTACCAGATCAAAAGCTGCAGAAAGGTCCAAAAGCATAAGCAGAGTATCCCCACGTTTATCCATAATCTGGAGCATGTTAGACTTGAGGTATAATAGGGCGGTCTCTGTCTCATGCATGGTCCTAAAGACTGACTGCCTGAGACTAAGTTGTACTCCTCCAAGTACGACTGTATTTAAAAGGTATGCTACTCGATCGATAATCTTTAGTAGGAAAGGTACATTAGTTATCGGTCTGTAGTTAGTAACTACACAATGCTCAAGGGTGGACTTCTTAAGTAAAGGCATTATCCACAACCTCTTGATGGTAGAAGGTACAATAGCTGAGTTAAAAGAAACATTGATAAACTTGGTGATCCTATGAATCCGAAAGAGTACACACTCCTTCACAATGAAAGCTGGGCAGTGATTTCCTTTGCAGACTGTGAAAAACAGCTGCAACATCTGGTTCCGTAACATTAGAGAATTTAAATAATGCAAGGGCAGTCTGAGGGTTATTCGGGTGACTAGGCAGTGGCAAGAAAGCAGCTTGTATTTTAGCACTAGTTTGCTTAAGAGTTTTAACCATATTCATTAATGTGTCCTGCAAGCAGTACTTCATACTGATGTAATCTTGTGGTTTCACATCACGGGATTCAAGATATAAGAGAACTTTAAACAGTTATTTAGAATCAGATTTGGCTGCACTCATGCGTGAATCAAAGTGTTCCTTTTTGTCATTACGTAGTACTCCCTTATTTATTTATTTTTTCCTCAGAGAGTTAAACTTCCTTGTCTTCAGAGGAAATAGATCTAAGCTAGTTTTTGTGACATTTATTTTTCACAGATCTTAATTTATGTATATCAGGCGTAGACCACGATTCTTAATTGGAAGAGACACAGATCTTACGATTTCTTAAAGGAGAAATCTCAATATGGCTGAGGCCAGTGAGTTGTGATAATAGCCAACAATGCCTTAAGCAGATGTTAAAGACACAAACACCTCAGATGATGTATCCAGCATTGGCAAAAGATAATCTTTTACATCTTTGAGCAGATTACACTTGGTGACAGTGATATCACAGGACTCGCACTTGGCTCGAGATTAGGGGTAGGCAAATGGAACTTAACAAAATAATGTTCCGACAACCGACAAGGTGAGATCGGTTGTGCCCATACCCCTCCAAAATCCAAATTACATTGTGACCTTTACCTAATCCATCACTCTATTATACATTATTTATATTTTATTTGCAAAACAATTCGGCAGAAAAATCCAAGAGGGGTTCAGCAGGTAGCACCTAGGGTCTGACATGTCCCCTTTCTTGAAAATGTCATTGCTTATTGTTTTCTTCCAACTCAGCGGATGGAAATTTGATGGTACTAATGAATTAAAAATTGTATTCAAAACAGGCAACCACATTTCCAATTGCCACTACTCTTCATTTAGTCTCAATTATTTGCTGCATATACATGGTCTCATTTTGGTGCTTGGTTGAATCTATTTGAGTTCCCCTAACAATTTAAAACTTCAGCAACATGATGGGTAGTTTCCCACATTGTGATGCATGACGTTTGCGAATTAAAACCACATGATAATGAATGGAAAATCTGCCTTAATTCTGCCACCAATTGGAAGGGTCCAGCTCAAAATGAAAGGTTATATCCCCTCTTTGCGCTCCACATTCATCCATACGGCCTGGAAAATACGTTTGACCCTTCCAGCGAGCGCTGCTCTCTAGAATACTTCACGTTGCATGAAAGAGTCAGTGGGAGTGTACCCACATGGATATTTATCTCAGCAAGTTAGAGGAAAGGACATACAGAATAGCAGAGAAGCTTCCACACTGATCTTCTTCTTCCCAGTACCAATAGGAGATTGTTTCCCTATGAACACTATACTATCTAGCAACAAACTCTGCAAGTGCACTTCAGAGGATTAACCAATATACTGGTATAAAAAGGCCATACGGACAGAAACATTACCTACCACCACTGATAAGCCAGCAACTATGGTATATTTGTGGGGTGCAGAAGACATGGCTCTCCACATTGTTCCGCCACCTCCCTTTTTTTTAACAGAAGTTGGAGAACCTGTTGTACCATGGAAAAGGTGGATACAATCCTTTGAACAGTATGGTAATTTGGTATGTGGCACAAACTACACACTAGAGAGGAGAACATCACTTCTTTTATATTGTCTAGGCTCAGCAGGTCAGGAGAAATTTGAGGATTTACCAGATCTCTCAGAAGAAGAAAGTTGCGATCTGAATGAATACGAGAAATCCATCAGAAAATGGGAAAGCACTAAAAAGCAAAGTTAAGCACCATTCTGCAACGCTATAAATTTGGTGAACGCACTCAGAAAGCAGGAGAGAGTGAAGAGCAGTATATCACGGCACTAAGAAAGATGGTGAGGACATGTAAGTTTAATCAGCAACTAGATGAGAGACTAAGAGACCAGTTCATGCTGGAGTACAGTCGTAGTAAAGTTATGGAAAAACAATGGTCTGAAGATGATCCACCCCTTGATGGTTCCATGTGATAACGTCCCTGCAAAAATGTCGCTTGGCAAAAAAGTCACCAAAAAATGGCTGTGGTTTGTAGGGACATTATCGCATTGAACATGCGGGGGACACCACTGCAACCCTAAAACGTGTATTTGTTTTCAGGGGGGTGCGTGGGACACCCCACAACCCCTGCGCCCCTTTACCCCATATATATGGTCACCTTATATAATGTTGCCATGACCTTTTCCCCGCAACATTATTTATGGTGACCATATATATGGGGATAATATTACCGGATACCCCCTTGACATCGTCTTACGCATTGCAAAAGAATTCAAACACGCAGAACAGTGTGTTAAGATGTTTGAGACCAGGTTGAAGGAATCAGGCATGTAATCTGACACACCCAAACAGGAAACCACTTCAATAAACCCGACTGATTCAACTGCCGCGGTTGGATGTGGCAGTGCTATGGAAAGGAAGAGGTCTTCAAATGAGAGGTCGTACAGAGGAAGAAGGAACTTTGAAAGCAGCGGCAGATTTACCTCTCGAGGAAGAGGTTGCGATGTCACAAGGAGATGCTTCATGAGTCATAGTGCATTCCACGGGGTGAATGATCCAGAGAGCAGTGCTTTAAGGATCTTTTGAAGAATTTGTAAGGGGAAAGGGCATTTAGTGAGATGCAGCCAAGTGAACAAAACCACCAATTGGATTGGAAGTGATCACAGTGAAGGAGAACATGAGCAGAGTATCCATTTAATAGTGGACGAAGAAGTCGATAGCCCTAAAGCACCTATCTGTTTAAATGGGGTTTCCACCACGATGATGATTGACTCGGGTGTAAAGTATACAGTGATGCCGGAGAAAATCTGGGTGCGGACCCGAGTATTTCAACGAGGTTGGCATATGTTCGAGGGCATATGGGAGAGTGACTATACACTTAGTGGGTTTGTTCCATGCAACTTTGAGTTTCAAAGGAAGGAATACTTCTGGAAAGTTTATGTTTAAATGAAGCGAGCTATGCTGCTCCTAAGCTGGGCACACCAAAAGAGACTATCCGTCAAACCTGATCCCAATGCAGAAGATTCAGTTCTATCAGTGGAACCATCACCAGCAAGTATGACTGCAGTGCAAGAAATATTCCTAGACAAAGTTTGGTGTCTACGAGGGTTTGTCCACCAGATCAGACTAGAGGATAACTGTATGCCATTTGCGCAGAGAATGCAGAATATTACTCTCGCAATGAGAGACAAATTTATATTACAAATGAAGAAATTGGTAGGACAGAACATAATGAAGTGCATTAAAGCCTCGGAGTGGACCTCACCTTTGGTTGTGGTGAGTAAGAGTTTGGGCAAGATATTGCTCTGTATAGACATGAGAGTGCTCAATTCATGCATTGTACTGGAAAGACACCCACTGCCTAATTTCCAAGAGATCATCTCTACCATGGGTCGAATGAGTTCTTTTTTTTTATATTGGCTCTCACTTCAGCCTATCAGCAGGTGAAGTTGCACAAGAGGTCCAGGTTGTTGACTGCTTTTATAACGCCTAAGGGACATTTTCAGTATAAGCGGATCCCTTTCGGACTCATCTCGGCTGCATCAGTCTTCCAGAAGATCATGTACTGAATATTCGATGGAGATCCGGGAGTCCTTTTCTTCCATGATGATATATTGGTCTATGCAGATGATCTGGAAACTCACAACAAGAGACTCAAGGGGGTATTTTAAAAAACTACACAAGGCAGGGGTGGCTGTCAGCAGAGAAAAGTGCAAAATGAACATAAGTGAGATAGAATACCTTGTGCATGTTATATCGAAGTAAGGTATTCACCCCAAGGAACATGTGGGAGATGATATTGAAGGAATGCTGACACCAACTAGCAGACATCAGATCAGCTGCAAGCATTCTTGGAATGGTCGAATAGTATTCGAAATTTGTCAACAGTTTTTCCTCTCAGATAGTTAATATAAGGGGAATTCTCAAAAGCAGAGGAGGATTCGTGTGGACTGAGTCCTGCAAGGAAGAGTTTATGCTCATGAAAGATGCCTTAGCTAAGGCTCCCATGTTGCAGAATTACAAGAGAGGAAGAGCCACAGTCATCAAAACAGATGCTAGCAATGTGGGTTTGGGAACAGTGATGACCCAGCTTGAAGTTGGTAGAGAGTACATGATAGCAATCGCCTCAAGGTTTTTGAATGAAGCAAAGAAAAAGTATGCCAGCATTGAAAAGAAGGCTCTGGTGGTGAGTGGGCTGTAGAAAAGTTGTTAAATTTCATGTGGTGAAAAAGTTTCAAGTTTTATACAGATCACAAGCCATTAGTTCAAATCATCAGGTCGAAGGGATTGAATAAGGTGGTGGGAAGGATTAGAAGATGGGTCTCTGCCTCCAAGAGCATGATTGCACCATTAAATACATTCCAGGAGTGGAGAACCATGCTGCCGACTGTCTATGAAGGATGTCAGTTATTGTTCAGAAGGATAATGTAGATGAAGAGAGAGAATAAGGTGGTCTTTGATTTCGATGATAGTTCAGGCTCTAGGGAAGAGTGGAAGAAGGAGATGTAAAACAATGGCAAGTTGGATCGTATCATCCACAAGGCTGTCTGGGGCTGGGGACCACAATATCTGCAACTCTCTCTTACCAAATACTCTATTTCCAGACCTCTATACTCCTCTTGCACCAACTCTCTGTGATTAAAGCAGAGCAGGAGGCCTCTTAATTTCCTCAGCTGGATTCCTCCTTTGGAACAGCCTTTCCCTCCTGCTGCATCTTGAGCAGGACCTTCTGAAGTCCCAAAAACACCTCAAGACTCTCCTCTTTTCCTCCTCCTCCTTCCCTTCTTCCTTTCTCTGCTAATCCCACAGTTGCTGTGATTGGTGTCTTGGACCCTTATGCATCACCCGGGCCTCTGACCATTCAAACCCAACCTCCCCACCATCTGTCTCCGTCAGCACTGGTCTCGGTACACCCTCCGCACTGGAGATTCACACTTTCCACCCAATTCGGCTCCTGGTTGCATTGCACGTATCATACCTTGCACTTCATCTGCGGCTCACCTTCGAGCACAGACACCACAGCACCTATCCCACTGCCCTCTTCCTTCCTGCACATGCACATTATGAATACTCACAATGCCTAGAGGTTTGGCCATCCCTTCCCCATCTATACTTTTTGTATTTAACTGTACTGCTATCCCATTGTCCCTCCCTGCTGCCCTGTTGGCACTTCGAAACAGAACGTATTTCCGGTATAAGAGCCTAACAAGCAAACAAACAATTCATGAGTGGTGTGCGAGGAGGAATTCTCAGAAAAAATCAGGTACAGTCTTGGGGTCTCAGGAGGCTATGGGAGGTGAAGGATGAATTATTGATTGAAAATGGGATGTTGTGGAGAGGTGATACCATTGTTCCTCCGAAGGCATCAGGAAGTGTCTTGTTGAATTGAGTGAAATCGTGTATCCAACACAAGCCCTTTAAGACGAGATAACAATACTTTGAGATGGATGGGGATGCAGAATATACTCAAACATCAATAATCAAACTGACTCAGGAAGTTGGCAAAATACGTCTGTTTTAATATCAATTATCTAAAACAGGGAGTTACAACGAACGGTATCCAGTTAATATGTCGAAAATAATATTTTGAATCACAAAAATGTTGAAAAAGAAATACCAAAAAAAAATCGAATTTATTCTTTTTTTAATTTATATGTTTTTTTGTTTCGCAAATAAAAAAAGGGTTTAAAAAAAGGAGGGTTGGGGGAGGAACCCCCCATTTCAAACAAAAAATAACAAAAAAAGACATTCGACATTTTTTTTCGGTATAATTTTTTCTACATTTTTGCATTCGAAATTATTACAATCGAAATATTAACTATAAACCACAACGAACATCAACGAACTTGCTCGATCTTCTCACTCAACAAATTTCATAAGAAATGTAGCTTATATATTAAAATCCTGTCATCATTGATGTCAACCTACATGGTTAACTACAAAAACCTTTTTGGAAAAGTGATTGTCTTACAAGGAACACCTAGGTATACATCCCATACTTGTCAGGGAGGTTGATTGGGTCTCTACTGTCAGGTGGGGCAACTAAGCCATCCTCTATTGCAGGTTTCTACGAACGTCATCAAATACATGATGTCCCATTGGTTATACAAACCATAGGGCTGTCTATTACATGTCCCTCCATAATTGGTTGGCATGCTTGTACCCCTCTGTAATGTTCAACACACGCAAGCAGAACGCAACCTGGCATGCAGGTACTGTTGGGCTGGTCCTAGCCATAGCGTCCCACCAATTAGCCTGCCATCTATCATTACTCTTGTCTCTTGCCATTCAATTAGCCCTTTGAACAGTGGCCTTGGAAATGTTCTCTGCTCTGTAGGATAAGATGGAGTATAGGCATACTTTGTCTCTCGGTTTCGAGAGAGGCGGTCCCAGTGTTTTTTTTCATCCATCCGTGTGACTGCAGACCATGTTTTAGAGTCTTTCTGCATTTATAATACTATTAAATGATGAACCTCTGATGTCTTCAATGTTCTCGCTCCTCACCTAAGACAGGAGTTTTGTTCTTTTCACACGTTCTGTAACTACTGCTTGAACATTCAGGCTCACACTGGCCTTGACAGCCAAGCCTTTCTCTGATTCACCTCCATGGTTAAGTTTTTGATTTCTAACTGTGACACACTGAAAAGCCTTTCTCCTCATGGGATCCAGATCTGCTAAAGTGCGCTGTGGAATCATCAATAGTCTATACATTCCTATGCATATACGCTGGCACATCACCGCAATCTATTCACTACATGTCAGCCTTTAAGAAAACTTTGCCTACTTGCGTTACTGCATCTGCACAATTGTAAAATGACTTGATATCTTCTTCATTATTTCTGTAGCATGAGCATCTTCATCTCGAGTCTGAAATCTTGCTCATCTTTAACACCTCCTCTTTAGAGCCTATAGAATGTCTATAGTCTTCAGCTTCTTGTCTCTTTTCTAGGTGCGTCAGCTCTGCTTTTCATGATGTCATCAATCTTCTCTTATACACTTCTTCTGGGATTTCATTCAAATGGCCATCATATTGTCGTGAATGGATGTATGGCTTCCTCAATGGGAACCTTACTTATTATTCTTTTCGGTATAGGTATTTGCACTGGTACTGCACGTGTCTCACACTCTGGCTCCCAACATATAGGCAGCATGGGGGAGGAGCTTTGGGTGGGAGTACTTAGCTCCACCTCTACATGAGCCATGAAAGACATCAGAGGATACTGAAATGAAACGGAGGATTCGGAGCGACTACTGGTGGCCACCCTGTGACATGCAAGTTGAAAGGGTAGTCAGGGAGTGTATCCTTTTCAAGAGAAGTGACACAGTGTGTGTGAGTGCAAAGGGTCCCATGACGGTAACCGATACTCCCACACAGCCGTTGGACAACATTGCCATGGAACATTTAGGTCCCATTTGGTGCGATGGAGTACAATCATACTGTTTGGTCTTTTTGGATCTCCTCACTAGATGGGCAGAGGTTTCAGTGACAGACACAGTGACCTTGGGAAGAGTGGTGGATTTTCTTGAGGAGTTGTGTGGGAGAGAGGGCTATCTCTAGAGTGATTGTGACTGATAATGTAGCTCAGATTAGTTCAAAGGAAAAGAGTGAGAACTGCCGTGCGCATGTCATCATACACAAAACCAGTGCCATTTACCACCCATAGATCAATGGCGGGTGGAGCACTTTTATAGGGTTGTGAAGAAATTGATCAGGTGGGCATGGGCAAATTGACTCAATTTGAAGATTGGAAGATTGTGAACAGCTCACCAGGGGGAGGAAAGCAAACACAAAGCTGTATCCCCCATGGATGGGTGGTCCCACCTTATCAGAGGAGAGAGTAGGACATGTGGTGTGAGAGAGAATATCTAAAGAAGTCAGTTGAAGGACAAGGAATTGTATGATCAGAGTGGATTGAGAGAGAGAGTGGCATTGTGTGCTGGGAACACTGTTAGAATCAAACTCCCCCTGGCCCTTGGGTTGGGGGTCTAAATGGCCAGACCCTATCAGCATCAAACATGTATTTGCATTTCTAGTCAAGACTGAGGACAGCAGGGTGTGGAATGTGGCACGTTTGATGATTGAGAAGAAGGGTTACCCCAACAGTCCTGCTTTATGTTCCTTTTCCAGCACTTCCGATGGGGTGTTGTCCGGTGGAAGTAGGCGATGTGGAGCTTGTGGGCTTCCTCATAGGATGTTACTCGTGCTGAGCTGACCAGTTGCAGCAGTGGGAGGAACCGCCACAGACCTGCTCACCTTAGAGACTATGTTCAATAAGTTCAGATTCCCTTTGTTGAGTTCCCTTGGAACGTCTCTGTGAAGAAGAGGAGATGTGTATGTTCCGCTTGCTCGTGAGCCGATCCTACTGTCTCTCCTGGAATCCTGCCCCTGCAGGCTCACGAGAAAGGAACAAAGCGGAGAGATGGTTAAATAAGGAGGACGTGGTTTATGCCAGAAGGGCTCCCTTTAATCACCCTATTACGTTAATTCTTTCAATTAATACATATAGATTACTCACCCGTGTGCAGCCCATCATTACACTACTGAACATTTTCTAGGTTCAGAAAAGTATTCAGCATGCTGAATTGCCACTGTTATTTGACAATCAATATCATGTGATATCAGTGTTCGCCCTCAAAACCCCTGTGTCATGTACTTGATTAATGCACATCTTTGAGCCATGTGCTTGATTGGGCGTCCGAGGGCTGAGAGACGGAGTCGGAAGGCCAACATGCCTGCATTAGACATTCAGAAGAGAACTATTGTTAGAGTGAGAGGTTTTGGTGGTCGAGTGGTGGCATCTGGTTCAGTAAAGAAGCCCAGCAAAGACCCAGCCGGAACAAGCACCTCAGCCAGAACAACCCATCCATTCAGTTCAATTTTGGGGAAGGAGAAGGCCACAGTGGGATGAGTGGTTGTTTGGCATTGGACATGTCCGAAAGGTTTTTGCATTTTCAACTTTTCATATTTTAAATGTTTGCAGTTGTTAAATAAGTATATGTGATCATTGGCAAGTGAACTGGGGCTTTTAACTGTCTCTTTAGTATGGAACAAACCCTATGCCTGTCGACCTCCTACATATGTGAATACAGATGTATAAATCCTCTTAAGCAATGCATCAAGCTTAAAAGCATGCAGCATGAATTATATAATTAACTGGCAATTCTCTGAAAAACTGTGCATGGAGAACAAACATCCTTCAGGGCTCGAAACTCAAGAAGCCTAAAATAGCTCTAATTCAGAAAACCCTTTTGATAAAAGTAGATGCAGAAAATCTGCATTTGTAGCTTGTAGGCAAGATACTATATATGGTTGCGGGGAAACATATAGCACTGATGAGCAGCTGTACAGATACATACATAAATTAGGAGCACACCTAATAGTATAGGAATGGAGAACAGGAAAATCACCTATTCACAATGGGAAGGCTGAGATTGGATTAATGTTTGCTCTGACCAGGTATGTTATTCTGCTCTCATTTTCTTACAAGAACCTTAATCAATAAAGGGCCTAGACCAACAATCCAGAGCAGGAGCCCATATTTGATTGATCTGGTAGACCCAATTTAAGTACCAACAGAGACAGAGCAAATCATGATGGTACATTTGCTAGATCATACCCAAATAGAACACTTGTGTGTGCAGCATCAGAAATAACACTTGTCATGCGTTTATGGCACTCTCTCTGGCTTGATGTCCGTGCTATATCATATATGTATAATCTTGGTAGGCAATTCCAAGTTTAATCAGACTCACAAAACACCAAATGGGCATCTTCAGTTGATCAGACAAAGAATCAAAGCCCTGTCATTATAAAAATAGATAGATAGATAGATAGATAGATAGATAGATAGATAGATAGATAGATAGATAGATAGATAGATAGATAGATAGATAGACATATATTAATAGATAAAACTTGAGCATCGTGAAATAGTACTGATTGGATATCTGATCGGGCTCTCATGCATCTGCACAAGACCATTCACACAAATAGGTCAACTATGACGTGTTGGATTGGGGCATGATCATATGGCCTTATGAACACCCATTATATACAATGGGACTCAGCGAATTGTTAAAATAATCTACGAATATTTAAAGATGAATGAAAGTTCAATATCTTCTGTGAGCATTGACAATAGTTTGTTTGGTGGGTGCAATGCTAGAAGACTCTTTAGCTATGAAGAAGACAATGCGACAGGACCAAGACCATCTGAAACACCCTGGTAAGGTTTTGTGTATAACAATACGTTGATATACCTTTAGAATCTACTCTGTAAACATTGAGCAGGGTGAAAAAGACTTAGACATGCCAGTTCCTAGACAGATGGAATATTCCCTTTTCTGCATCAGTTATAAATGATATACAAAATAATAAAAAGAGGAGAGGAATTTAACACTTCAAACCAGAAAGACCAAGGCAACAAGGGGGGAACCAGCTTGGAAAAATGAAGAAGGTGGAATTATGGCTAACTCTACTTACAGTGTCAACACCTTTGCAGTATTATGCATTCATTTTTGACATTTAGAAGCAGGCTATAATTTAGGAAAAGGAACACAATTACTATAAAGTCTAGGTCCTTTCAACTAGTTTGTGAGGAGTCAGTGTTCATAGTCAACTTCATCATAGAGGCACTTGAAGGAGTAGAGGTGGAATTTGTGATTGGCTCTTCCATGGCCTCTTGGCTTTCTTGTGTGATTTTGGACACATGGAACATGGCATGATTACATTTTTGGTAATGGGGTCAGGTGTGCTTTGATGCATTTAGCAGTCTGCTACATGAAAGTCATGGGGGTCAGTGTCCGAAAGTCCCAAATGGTGCATGTTGGAACGGCAGGACGTGTCACAGGGGAATGGGTGGATTGTTGTGTCGAATGTGAATGTGTTGGAAATGTGTAACTTGGCTGGCCTGTGGTCCTATGCACCTTTCAAGCTGTGAAAACACATGGATTGTTTTTTAACCTGGTTGTCTTCTCACCTGAGAGGTGAACGTGTACCAGTCAAAGTGTGAAGGCCACATTTACACCGTATGTACAAAGCTCTTGCTGCTAATGTTCTTCTGTACAGGTTCTCTGTGGGGCCAGTCCATTCAATGTCTGACCCGCATCTGTTGGATTTGCGCCTTGCGTTTTCTGGGTTGGGGCTCTTTGGTTGAAATGTGTTGTGTATAAATCGGTGTGGTGGCTACTGCTAACTGTCACTGGTGATGCACTTAGTGATTGAATGTTACTACAACATACTTGCTATTGACCTTTGCGGATGAATGTCCTACATTTAAGGCCTCCAACTTCTTTATGGTGAGTGTTTTTTTTTATGGGGAGATCACCTGCCATGCCCCCTAATATACAGTAAAATGGTGTTGGATGTGTTCATTGTGCTTGTGCTTTGCTTACCCCCATGATATACAGAGTGACTGCAAATGGCCAGGATGACATTCAATTGAGGTTGGTGGGTAAGTGGCTTATAGGCCAATAGTGTGCTGACTGCGGCCTTATTGGCTGCCACTACTATGCCCACCAGGTGGAGTATGATGTTCACAATCTTCTTCCAAGTTGTCAGTTGGAGAGCCTCCACTGATTCTCCCTATCATGGTGGGCTGCGTGGGTGCAGACTCTAGCTCACATGTTATTTACCCTTTTCCTGGGGACCTTGCAGGTCGATGCACAATGGCACATTCCCCAGGGCCACCACCATGTCCTGTATTTCACTCCATGCAGCATTTTTCCTCTGGTAGTTAGTCTTCCAGTTTTGTGCCACATAGAGGTCATCTGCATAGGCCACCACCTGCTCAGCAAGCAAAGACAATGTGGGATATCCATATCCTGTGTTCCAGGTTCGGATGGCCATTACAAAATGGCGATTTCAAGTTGACTGTATTTTTTAAAGATAGCTCTCACACAGCTTCCAGTTTGGTTTTTGATGCTATTTCCTCCTGGTGGAATTACTGTTCAGTAATTTCTCCACTAACCCAGCGGTGGTGCTAATTCTGCCAAAAAAGTGGCAGATTTACAGAACATTAATGTTTTTTGGTGGATATTCTGCCCGGCAGAATTCGTGGCATTTGGACTACATTCAAACCACTGATTTCTGCAAGAAGAAAACATTGTGCTGTACGAACACTAAGCACCAATTTACCAGTCATACCAATACAAAGCCAGCATTAATGTTCATTTAAATATGCTAGTTATAACTGATGTAAGGTAGATCGCATATCAATTTCTGGATGATATTTCTTTTAGCAGGGTTCATGTTTCACAACAAACCTCTGGGAAAACTAGATCTGCTTATATACTCAGTCTTTGCCACACTTAATTCCACACTTAATAACAGAGCTTAAGTTCCATGCATAACTCAAGGGCCCTCATTAAGACCCAGGCGGTAAGTGAAAAACGATGCCGGTAAATGATTACCGGCATCGTTTTCCGCTAGGTCCGATCATGACCCGTGACCGTTAACTACGATGCCATTAGCGGCAGACGTGACCTGCCACACCGCGAATACCGGCATGCCGCAAAGCTACGCGAATGACGACCCAAGCGGACATGCACCTAACGCCATCACCCAGCCCGTTAAGTACCTTACCGCCATGGTGCTAATTACGCCATCGCGAACCAACCGTAAAGGGCCTTGTGCAGTGAATCAAGCTGCCACAGGTGCACAGAATCAGCACATGTGGAGGCAATACAGACTCAGGAAGTACAAAAAGAGCACACCCAACCCCTTCCCACACCCAGTCACACTCCACAATGATTCCAATAGGACTAGCAATGTTGGGGCTGGAGGACCTGATAGCAATGCAAGTGCTACAACTTCAACTACAACAACAACAACAACAACAACAGGCTGCACAGAGGAGACGCAGGAGGAGAAGGAGGGCAAGGCAGGGCCAGCAAGCCCCACCAGCACAGCCAGTGGCACCACGCAGGCAGCCCACAATCCCACGCATCAGAGCCAGTCCATTCAAACTCACCGCTGAGCAGATCCACACCATGTACCGTTTGGACCGGGAAACCATCACCGCCATCGTAGACATGATACACAACAACATCGTCAGCATGATAGAAACACCAACCGCCATCCCACCCCTACTGAAGGTAGTGTCTGTACTCCACTTCCTGGCCACAGGCACCTACCAGCACACAGTGGGACACTTGCATGGCATTTCACAACCATTATTCTCACGTACACTGATTCAAGTGCTTGATGCCCTCCTCAAGCACACAGACGACTACATCTCATTACCACGGTCTGCCCAGGAGATTGCAAACACCAAGGTGGGTTTCCATGCACTAGCCGGCATACCTGGTTGCATTGACTGCACCCATATGGAATTGGTGGTGCCACATGCCATGGAGGTACCGTACCGCAACCGTAAACTATTTCACTCAATCAACGTGCAAATGGTCTGTGACTCCAACAGGATCATCACACATTGCTGTGCCCGATTCCCCGGAGCAACCCATGATTCAATGGTCCTTCGGAACTCCACAATACCACGCTCCATGGAGCGACATGCAGGGCCAAGATCCTGGCTACTCGGTGAGTCACATGTCATGGGCATGGAAATGTGAAGTGGGTAGGTGAACGACGTACCAATGCATACTACACCTGGCTGAAAGGGGGGGGGGGGATGATGCATACTCCATCTGGCTGAAAGGGGGGGGGATGATGCATACTCCACCTGCTGAAAGGGGGTGGGGGATGATGCATACTCCACCTGGCTGAAAGGGGGGGTGATGCATACTCCACCTGGCTGAAAGGGGGGGGATGATGCATACTCCACCTGGCTGAAAGGGGGGATGATGCATACTCCACCTGGCTGTGATAGCAGAGACAACGGAGCCAGATCATACACTAAAGCAGCACAAACTTCAGCTGACACCACTAAACCTAATGCCCGATGTATGCACCCCCACCACGTGAATGAAGGTGTGCCCCAACCATGACACAACCATCTGCAAGTGCATTGTACCAATTCACACCACATTGACCTCAACGAAATGCATCTGACAGACACCATCAACTGAAAGGCCTGTCCCCCATAACTGCGCACGAATGAGGCACATGACGGACAGAAACATCAACACACCATCACACAGACAGCAAGGCCCACAACATGTCCCTATCAACATCAGTATTGCTCACTGGGGTCATGATGAGGCTGACAGCAATGTGCAAATGATGTGAGCGTTGACATCACAGGACACGTGCCAGGCCACCAAAACAAACGGCATGAACGAACACAGTGGATGGGCACTCACAAGGCACTTGACCCCCCTGCATACATTGGTTGATGGCATGCACAACATTCCATAAGAGCCATGAGCATATACTGGTCGCATAGTGTGAATCAATTAGTGCATTTAAAAGAGGTCCGAAGTAACAGTTGGATGCAAGCCATGGTTGCACGTCATGTTTTGAAATAGACGTCATGACTGACACATACATTCTCGCCCACATACAGGTGATGCAGGCTATCCCCTGAAGAGATGGCTCCTTACACCAGTCCGGAACCCACAGAACCAGCACGAGGAGGACTTCAACCGTGCACATACACGTACCCGTGTGGTGATTGAGCAGGCATTTGGCCTATTGAAGGCACGGTTTCGCTGCCTCAGCAGGTCTGGTGGGGCACTCCTGTACCGCCATGAGAAGGTGGCAAAGATCGTCATGGCATGTGTCATGTGCGTCAGACGCAATGTGCCCCTGCCCCCTGATGCAGAACTGCAACCACCTGACGATGAGGATGATGAGGGTGGGGATGGGGCAGCACCTCATGGGGGCGGCGATGCACAGGAGGGGCGTGAAATGCGTAATACTCTGATCAACCAATTATTCTAGCACACGCGGATGGGGGTGTCACCTGGAGATGGCGATTGTGGCACTGTGTGCGTCTGTTATATGGACACTGGGGACTGTTTACCACACATACGCAATGAGCAATGTCCACACATGTGATTTGTGCAAATATGAAAAGTGTATTGTGAAAGTGATTTTGTTGAACATTCCCACTCCCGCCTCCCTCCTCCCCCCTGAACTCCCCAACACACCCACTCCTCCCTCCCCCCTCCCCCTGAACTCCCCAACACACCCACTCCCCCCTCCCACTCCCCCCTGAACTCCCCAACACACCCACTCCCCTCCCCCCTCCCCCCTGAACTCTCCAACACTCCCACTCCCCCCTCCACCCTCCCCCCTGGAATCCCTACAAAGGTGTGAGTAAGTCTGTGCAGCAGTGTCTGATGTAGGATTTCTCCACTGTCCGGCCACTATTGGCAGCCCCCTCGACTGGCCCCCGGGGCACCTCTGCCTGTGCTACGCAGGTTCCTCCCCGATCGGCAGATGGGGCTGCTTGGTGTCGAACTGGCACCCGAGGAGGTTCCTGCCTGCTCATTTGGACACATGTCCCGAATTGTCTGCACTAGTTCAGAGATGACGTGCCGCACAGCGGCGAGTTATGCGCAAAAGTCCTTTGTGGAGGACTCTATAGCAGCCTTCACTGTCTCCACACATTTCTCCATTGCTGCCCTTGCCCCCCCCCACATTCTGCAACATGCTCATTAAGGAGCGAGGATAATTGCTGCTGCCGGGTGACGATCTCCTCCAGCGTTTGTTGGTTTCTCTGGCCCATGGCTAATGGCAGTGGTATTCCCATTGGGCTGCTCACCTCCTGCACCGAGGATGGAGAGCCTGGCCAATCCTCATCCTCTAACTGCCCCTGTGTGGCATCCGCATGTGGGCTGCTTAGGGACAGGTAGGGGGAATGAGGGTGGGCAGTGGGGCTTCCGACATCAATCTCCTCAATGATCCCTGCTTCGCTATCGGAGCAGGCTGCAATGGCAGCAGTTTCCCCAATAGTGCTGCTTGCAGCAGAGCCCGTCCCTTCTGTGGGCACGATTTGGGTAATGTCCGCTGCTGCTGCTGCTTCTGTGCTGTCTGCTGGGGTGGCTGTCAGTGCCCTGTCCTGTTTTCTTGGCACGGATTTTGGCTGCTGTGGGGTTTTCCTCAATACGGCAGAGGTGGAGGGTTGTGGTGCTGGCACAGTTGTCCTGGCCCTCTTGGTGGGTGTGGAGGCAGCGATGTTCTCATCCTCAAGATCGGAATTTGAGCCTGTGGTGGAGCAAAGGAGGGAAAGTGTTATTGATGGGTCTGCAGACATTGGGCGGGCATTGTGACGACTGACATCTTATCAGTTAGTACATGCGGCACATTTGAGGCAGGGGCATACAGGCTGTCTCCCTTTTGTGTGGAGGTATGTGGGTGCCTGCAGTTAGGGTGTGCATACTGCATGTGTACAGGATGGAGATCGGATGTGTCTGTGGGCAGTCTCCTGCTGATGTGTTGCATTTACACTATGGGGCAACATTGTACTTCACATGAATGGATTTTGGTGAATTTTGCATGGCTTGATTTGAGCCACCTACCTGCATCGCCTGATGTAGGGGGTCCTATCTCCATTCCTCCTACTCCTTCTATGCTCTCCATTCCGATTGTGGAGGCACAGATTTCCTCCCATGGCTGCAATTTAATAGGGGACTCCAATCCTCCCCCGGTTTCCGTGCCCAGGTTCCTGTTTGCAGATAGGATGCTCCTGACTCTGAGCCGGAGATCGTCCCACCGCTTGCGGCACTGTCTCACATTGCGGGGTACTGTTCCCACGGCACTAACCCGCTGAGCTACCAGTGCCCATATGGCCTTCTTCTTGGCTATGGCCGGTCTGGTCATTTGATTGGAGAATACCACTGCGGCGTTCTCCTGGAGGGTCTCCGCAAGCATGGTAAACTCCTCTCTGGTGAAGCGGTCTTGCCGCTGGCGGTCACAGGCTTTTTTAACCACTGTAGGTATTTTCTTGCAGGAAGAAGGTTGCTGATGGTATTTGCCGGGTGTCAGGCTCGGATGTCCAGTGGTTGCGGAGGATGCCAATGGATTGTGTTTTTAAAGATGCCCACCGTGCTCTTTCCCATTCCGCCGCGATGACGCTACTTCCGGTTCCGCTTATTTACGGTCACCGCTTATTGCGGTGACCGCTAACTACGGTCACCGCTATGAACGGTGGTCGGGGTGGCGGTAGTGCACCTTGCGCGGCATACGATGCTGGTAGGTGCCGTTTTGGGGGCATTAACGCCATGGCGCAGTTTACATTACCGGCATGGCGTAATGCTCGTGCATGATGGGTCATAATGTCCCGCTTTTTACGGCTTTGACCCAGCACGTAAACGTTAGTTACGCCATGCCGGTAATGTCGTATACTTACCGCCTGGGTCGTAATGAGGGCCAAGGTCTCCAACAAAGCAAGGTCTGCAGTTGAAAAATGCAACTATACCTCACACAGATAACTTTGCAAGCTTGGGAGCCTTAGGGGTCAAGAGAACAAAAGTACATCGCATGTCTTGCTTTCAGCAACCATCCCCCTTAAGAAACTGCCTTTAATTTGTTTCTAGTGTTCTCTTGCACTTTTTCCCTCCTGACTGGAACACACACTCCTGAAATGAAAGGACAGGACAGAAACAAATGTGTAACTCTGAAAGGGCTTTTGACACTGTAATGGCATTGTTGTGGAAGTCACTGAGGAGGAGAGGCCCGAGGGAACGATCCATGAAGATTCTAAACACATTTCATAATGGTAATGTGACAAGAATTAGGTGTGGCATGGATGGAGAACTGATAGGGAAATGTTCTTTAGGAATGGGTGGCAGACATGGGCAGGCGCTGGCTCCCTCCCTAGTTATCCTGTTCCTGAATGATTTAGGGGAGTTTCCAGCAAAAGGATGTGCCCTGGGTGAGAGACCAGAATGTTCTGATCCTTTTAGTTTCAAATTATGCAAGAAATGCCAGTGCACAAAGTAGATGGTTTCGGCCAAAATGACCGCACGAAAGTTCTGAACCTTCAAAAAGTCTGAAAATACATACCACCTAAGATTCGAACACCAAAAGTTTGAACCTTTGAACATTTGGTGGTATGCATTTTAGGTAGGTAAAAAAGAAAATGACTGCGGGGGCTGCGGGGGTGTTCCCCAGAACACCCGCTCACCATACTAAAGTTTAGTGAGCAGGGGTTGCGGGGAACACCCCTGCAGCTGCCCCACAAAAAAAGAAATAAAATAAAAAGTAAAAAGGCTGCAGGGGCTGCGGTGGTGTCCCCCATGTTAGGCAGAATCATATGCAGTACCCTTTGGGAACACAACACACAATTAAGACTACAAGTGCAAGTACAAATTCACCTTTGGTACAAGCCTGTACTACACAATAAAGTGGTAGCGATGTCTGAGCAGCCAGACTTGTCTCAAGAGTGAAGTGAGCAGTATCAGAAGTTACACAAAGGACAGCAATTGCTTTGGTTCAACCAAACACTGACTCAAGATTTCTGAGTAAAAGAATATACATTTGTTTACACATATATCACATTATCAATTATAAAACAATTCACTAAAGTAAAGCAGCAGAACATCTTAATACACTACACAACACCCAATGAATTCTGGACAAGTTAAGCTCAAAATGAAGTGTGAGCAAAATGGTACCCCAGCAATTTAAAAAGGGAGGGAAAGACAAGGGTCATTCCGAGGTTGGAGGTAAGTACCATGCTTTACCGGCATGGAGCAAATAATGGGCCTCAATAGAAGGTTGGAGGTAACCATGCCGCTTTTAGCGGCATGGTTGCCTCCATACCGCAATCCGGGCCCGGGTTCCTTGAATGAGGAATTACTGGGCCATCGCAACCTTGGCAGACCCGGTAATTCCCCGTCCGAGGAACCCGGACCCGGTCCATCCCCATTCCCATTCGAGCCCCCATAGGGCTCATTGGGAATGGGGATGGAGCTAACAACGGGCCCGTTAATGATGGGCCCGTTGTTAGCTCTCTGGTCCCCTCGAGGGACCCGGTAAGGACGCCTGGTTTTTCCAGGCGCCCACTGCGGGTCCCGCGAGGAGACCTCATAATAGGGCGAAACAGGTTTACCGGCACCGGCACCTTTACCGGTGCCAGTAAACCCATTCCGCCAACCTTATAGTGAGGGCCAATGTGTCCGATCTGGTAACAGACTGCTAATAGCGGCCTATTACGACTTCACGGGCACAAGCTTTGCGCCATGCCGGTAAAGCACCTAATGCCATGCTGCAAAAGGGCCCGAAAAAACCCTTAACGGCATGAAGCGTCCCATGCTTAACACTACCGCCATAGAATAAAGTGGAAACAGCGATGCCCGTAAATAACGTTGCCCGTAAATAACTGTGGCCGTAAATTACAGCAACTGCTACATAACGGAACCGGAAATATTGTCATCGCACAGGAATGGGAAGGAGCCTGGCGGCTATCTTTAAAAACACAATCCATTGCCATCCTCACCAGGCAGGACCCCTGGGACCATTTTGAACCTTGGAAAAAGCCATAAGAAGCAGCAGGAATGCCAAAAGCACCCAAGAAGACAGCAGACCGGCTCCGCAAGCAGCGATTCAGCCCGGACGAATTGCAGGTCATGGTCCGACACCCTTGAGGAGCATGCCGACATCATCTTCAGCGGAGACATGCGGAGAGAGCCGGTGCTCAGGAAGAAGAAAATCTGGGCACTAGTGGCCCAGAGGGTGAGCGCAGTTGGCAGCACCCCCCGCATCCCCAAAGACTGCCGCAAGCGATGGGACGACCTGCGGCTCAGGGTGCGGAGGATCCTCTCTGCCAACCGCAGCCAGGTACAGGAGACCGGAGGGGGCCCAAGTTCCCCCATGAAACTAATGCCATGGGAGGAGACGTGTGCCAGCTTGATCGGACAGGAATAAATAGAAGGTGTCTGCAACATGGAGTGTGGGGCACCGTCGTCCGCTGATGGAGGTGAGTGTCCAAAGTCAGCACTGCCAATGCCAATTCCTTGATATACACTTGAATGGCCTGGCCAAGGAATCACGGCATGGTGCCCGCAATAAATTTAAATCTAGCCAAACAAACTGCGACCCAAGCAAGTTCAAAGTGCAAGGGCTTAACACACATCACACATACTGCATGAAGTGGCACATCCCATGAGCCACACTGTGCAGCTGGTGTGGTCAGTGTGCTAGTCAGACAGCACAGTACCCGGCCAAGATGAGTGACACTAACACCTGCATGCATATCCCACCCATAAATTGAATGTAGTATCCCATAAACCCGAAATGACTGAATATGTGAATGTAGCCATAAATGAAAGTTGCGTCTCAAATAATCACTCATGCCATCCCCCTCTTCTACCCCCAGTGACAGTGAGCATTACAGCAAGGACCACAAGACCAGCTGTCCCACCACCTCCAGGGGCAAAAGCAGGGTCCACCGCATCCCAGCCAGGAAGAGCACACCTGGGAGTGCTACACCGGCTCCTGCAAGTCCCATGGAGGGTGTACCATCCCCACCCCTCCCTGCATTGGCGTCCATAACATTGTCAACCCCAAGGTCCGAGGAGTCCAGCGTCGCTGGGGAGGTGGCAGCGACGGCCCCCCTGGAATCCATAGACAGCCCCTTTTCCACCCGTGTAGCGGCAGAGGAGGACACATATTCAGTTGTCCACACCCCAGAGGCCAGCACCTACCCACAGGTGTCATGCAGTGACTCGGGGGAGCCAGACACACCTGGCCGATGTGCCCTTGGTCCAGCACAGGAAAAAACCAATCCTGTGCCCAGTCCCCTAGGCGAAGCCCTGGCAGGGCATGGCAGCCCAATCCCCTGCAGGCACGAAACACCATCAGCTGATGTGCAGCATGCAGCGCAGGTCACCGCCTTCATCACAGAGCTGATGCAGGACAATCGGCCGGGCAGGGAGGAGTGGCGGGAGGAATTAAGGGCAATGCGGCAGGTGGTGACGGACAGCACCAACCGTCTATGTGATGTCCTGGACGCATTGCTGTTGCCCTTGAGGATGCACGTCCATCTCAGCAGGCTGAGCATGAGGACAACCCATCGACCAGTTACTCTACCCGGAATAGCCCACTGGGTCGTTCACTCCGTTCCCCGCATCGCCGGGCCTTGGCTCCCACTGGCCCCGGGAGCGCGGAGTAACTTGACTACCTGCCACATGGCCTACATGAACACCATGGGACTAGTGTTGGGGAGTTGGGGAGGAGGGGGAGGGGGGTAAGGGTGTGTTGGGGAGTTGGGGGAAGTGGGAGGGGGGTTGGATGGTGTAGGGTTTGTTATACACTTATGCTTGTACAATTTCAATACACCGTTTGTGTTGCAAAGGTAAACCAGTGTGGACATTCATCATTGCGCATGTGTCTTCTGATATCGGACAGTGCATGGTGTACATGTATCCCCACACCCAGTGCCCCATGTCCTCCTGTCATGACACCCTCTGCTGACTTGTGTTTCAGTTTTATTGTCCAATCAATGCCTGCAACAGGGCATGTCCCTCCTGTGCATCGGCACCATGATGCTGTCCTGCCCCTTCTTCCTCCTCCTACCCTTCATCATCTGGTGGTAGCAGTCCCATGTCAGGGGACAGGGGCACGTTCCAAGGGATGCACATATTGTGCAGCATTACACATGCCATGGTGGTCTTGGACACCTTCTCATGGCTGTAGATGGGTGCCCCACCCGACCGGCTGAGGCAACAAAGTTGTGCCTTCAACAGGCCAAGTGCCTGCTTAACAACCACACGTGCACGGGTATGGGCACGATTGTAGGCCTCCTCGTGCCTGTTCTGTGGGTTTCAGACAGGGGTCCTGAGCCATGGCATGAGGGGCCAGCCACCATCACCTGCATGGGAAGGGAATTAAGGTGAGTGTTTGTACTTTCATGGTGGACAACTGAACTAGTTTTGCATGGCAGCAGGTCATCTATGCCCATACACACATGTCCATGGATGCATTGACCCCATTCCTGGCTATGTGTCATGTGCATTGGAATGATGGAGGGGGTAGCCTCTTCGAGATGGTCTATGGACTATGTCACGCACATCTTGTAGAACATGCATCGTTTATGCATGCAGCAGTCTTGGGCTAAGATCCTTGAAGTGCTGTGTTCTGTGAGATTCAGTAGTAGGGAGAGTTGGCTGTAGTCAGTAGCATATTCATCATGGTGGTCGGTCATCATTTGGAGAAAAAAAATGTCGAAAGACAAAAATGTCGAAAAAATAATATCGAAAAAAAAAGTCGAATTCTTTTTTTTTAAATTATATATTTATTTTGAGGTCCGGGAATAAAAAAAAAAATAAAAAAAGGGGGGTTTGGGAGAACCCCCCCATTTCGAATAAAAAATGTAATAAAAAAAATTCCACTTTTTTTTCGATATTATTTTTTCAAAAAAATGACTTTCGACATTTTTGTATTAGAAAAAAAGACTATAAACCATTCATCATACTGCTATGATCCGTACTATGGTGACTTCCAGCACTCCTATGGGTGTGCAAAACCAGCGACGCAGTGTGGTATCCCTGCTGGCCTCAGTTCAATGCACTCCCAGGGATGACTCTCCGGTGTGGTGATATGCTGGAGGCAGCCACATAGTGCATATGCAGTGCATATTGCTACGTGCCCTTACGGTGTGTGAAGGCCGCCGATGAGTGGTGCATGTGTTGTGGGATGTGGCCTGGTCACCTGTTGGTCATGTGGTGTTAGGTGTGGGCCTTACTTCATCACTGTGGGATTCGGTAGTCATGTGCCGTTTCACTGGCTCTGTGGCACAGTGTTTGGTGGGGTGCACATTGTGCACTGGCTTCAACATTTCCACCCGGGTTGAGTATGCAGGCACCCACCTCATAACACTGATGCAATGCCATGGCCCAGTCAGGCAACTCAACAAGCAGCCAGGCACGTCGTCCAGCATGTCGCTCCATTTCGCATAGTAGCATGGAGTTCCGCAGGACCATTGAGTCATGGGTTGATCCTGGATGTCGGCACCATCTATGTGTTCTTGCTTGCGTTGCATGACATCTGCACGTTGATGGAGTGGTATTGCTTGCGGTTGCGATAAGCCACCTCAATGGCATGCGGGACCGCCAACTCCACGTGGGTGCAGTCAAGGGCACCTATACTATTTGGCATGCCTGCCAGTGCATGGAAGGCAACATTTTTATCGTTTATCTCCTGGGTAGTCCATGGTAGGGCTTTGTAGTCCCTTGTGTGCTTGAGGAGGTCATCCAGCACTTGGTTCAGTGTCCGAGAAACAAACGGCTGTGATATGCAATGCATGTGCCCCACTGTGTGCTGGTAGGTGCCTGTGGCATGGAAGTGGAGCACAGACACCACCTTCAGTTGAGGGGGGATCACGGTGCGTATTTCTATGAGGCTCACTATGTCGTCATGTATCAGGTCTACTATGGTGGTGATGGTGTCACAGTCAAGCCGGTACAGGGTGTGGATCTGCTCAAGGGATAGGTTGAAGGGGGTGGCTCTGATGCGAGGGATTGGGGGTGCCGGCGTGGTAATGGAGGCTGCACTGGTGGTGCATGCTGGGCCTGTCTCACCCTCATTCTCCTCATGTGTCTCCTCTGTGGTGGGGTCTGTTGTTTTTGTTGTTGTTGTTGTTGTTGAGGCCTTGCAAGCAGGGCCTCCTGCTCCAGTAATGCTACCACTATTGGTATCATCTTGGTGTGGGAGGGGGTGTGATGTGTGGGTGTGCACCATTTCTGCTGTAGCAGACTCCATTGCCTACACCTGTGCTGATTGTGTGCACCTGTGGCTCTTGGAACCACTGCTCAGGGTTCTTAACACCTTCTGTGAGATGCCTGTATGTACTCCATGCCGGTAAGGTACTTAACAGGCTTCAGGAGGCCGTTATTTGCATGTGCGCATTACTTGTGATCAGCTCCGGTTTACGCCATGCCGCTAATATCGGCATGGCGTGTCGTGCTCGCGACCCTAGACCACTATTTATGGCATTGTACTTTACGGTGCCGTAAATAGCGGTCTGGTTGGTCAGAATAGCCTGTAGCGGTAAGCGATACCGGTAATCCTTTACCGGCGTCGTTTTTCCCTTACCTCCAACCTCGGAATGAATCAAGCAGCACCAACAAGTAAGTAAGTAGGCAGGGCAATCTAGAAAAGGCTTACTACAACTTGGATTCAAATCAATAGGCCTGGGCCAATGTTAATGGTTCAGAGTTTTTTCAGAGGATTACACATTTCAGAGTAGTTCGCGGTTAAGTCTTTGCCAACAGTTTAAATCGAAGTTGGTCAAAGGAAAAGTAATTTAAAAGAGTAGAGAAGGACAAGCCCTCGGATTGGCGAAAGATTTAAAACACTTTCACCGCGGTCAGACATAATGAACAACCAGGTTTGAACAGTACCATAGAAGAAGAAGAATGTTGTAGCTGTGGCAGAAGTTCCTGGCAGGTCCTGCAGGCTCACGGTTCCTGAAGCGACTGTCTAATTGACACAAAGAAGGAAGACTGGAGAGTCCTGCACTGCCAGGGAAGAAACTAGCAGCAGAGCAAAGCAACAAATAAAAGGTGTGCTCCTTAAAACCCAAACAGGGTCCAGTCCTCCTGGCTATCCTGTTCACGGTTGCGGTGCACATCAAATTCGACCAGGGGAGGGAGACCTTGCTTTGTGTTTGGCGAACTGGTTGATCCCACCAGCTCAGGGGAAGAAGATTCCTTTCAGATCTTCTCTGTCGTGGAAGTGTAGGAGATTCGGACTAGCAGCGGGGCTTCACCGGGAGGTTGAGTCATGGTATTGGTGATTCTGCCTTCCATGTCCCAGAGACCTGGTTTTTATGCAGTTTTCCCCCATTCACACAGCCTGGCTGTCAATCACACAGCAGGGTGGCTGTCCTGGCAGGACAGCCACCTAGCCAATCAAACCAGAGTGCGATAGGGATCCCAAGGGAACCCTGTTCAGGGGGCCTAAAAACCCTCCCTCACACATCCTGTCCACCCAGACCATCGGGCGCCTAAGTAGGGCTTCTGTGCAGAAGCCCGCCAAAGGACGGCGAACAAAGGAACCAAACCTAGTTTGGCGCACCGAGTAAAACTCGAGAAAGACCTTTACAAGAAGAAATGGCCAATATACCCAGCCAGAACCAAATAAAAGTAAATGGGGTCCAGCGGATTTAAGTTTGAGGCTTCTAACATAGCCTAAAACAGTACCAAGGCTATTTTCATAGACCGCGGTAGGAAAAATATGGTAGATACCACTGGCACCAGCCAAATCTTAAAGAAAGGGGAATGAAATAATGTTCCATGAAAGACAGACAAAAAGGGATAACTATTAACCCTTTCCAGTACTATATGTAAGATAGTTTGTACTGGGTCTGTGAATTTAAAAAGACTAATAAAGTCACTGGCAACTTTACACGTCTGAGAGGCAGTAGTCAGTTCCAGAATATGGAGTTTAAAGTGGGAAGTCTGAGAAAGACAACCAGTGCTTAATTTGTGCCAGTGGTTGCCGGTGGGCAACACCGGCAGTGTTTTTTGGGCACCGGAACACATGGTGCGGTGCGTTTTCACTTTAAAAAGCATTATCCAACAGAAATAAATCAACAAACAAAACGTTTGTTTGTTGATTCATTTCTGTTGGATAATTTATCTCGTGCTCAGGCTCAGTGCTCTGCTTGCAGGCCTGGGCCAGCCCCTGCCACCTGCCTGTCTACAGCAGCGCAGTGGGAAATAACAGAAACAACATGTTACTATGCAGAATTTGATACATTCTGTATAGTAACACACAATGTACACTTTTCATTGGATGTTTGCCAGCCAATCCAATGGTGATGTGGTCACGTCCCGTCGCCACCTTTACTTCAGAGTACTAGTGTTAGGGCGTGGGAGGTGGATTCATTGTCATCTGGTTCTGAGCCCCTGCTGCCTGACTGAGCTAGGCCCGGATGTGGCCCAGTTGCTTGCCTTGTTTCCCAGGCCCTCGATGATCCATCCTGCCCCCTCGGCTCAGCCTGGTCTGGGAACCGACCTGCAGTGCCCCAGTATACATAGGAACAGGAAAGGGAGCCGCGCCTGGGAGCAGAAAGGAAGAGGGTGGCACTGTTGGGAGACGTAACCCCGCCACGCGATCGTTAGCAGCAGGAGCTGCACAGGCTGCCAGCCACTGCACTACACCTCACTGAAGTGAGGTTGGTGTAATATGAAAGCTCAGCCCTCACGGCCAGATGCTGAGGGAAGAGCCCACCTGAGGAGGGGGACGGCAGCAGGAGTAGGACCATCCGAAAAATCATGGCAACTGACAGTAGGTGGCTTAATAATCCGTGTGTGGTGGTGCTGTTCTGCTGCTGGGACAGTTACGTGTACTTTTTTGTGTCTGTTCATCACATTGTGTGTGCAAAACAAACTACAACCGTGTAGGATGCTTTTCAGCGTTGTGCAGTCCTTGTCTTTCTAGCATGTTTACAGCACTTGTCGGTATGAATATATCAGTTGTGACGACTGCAGCTGTCTATAAAAGAACAGCACTGGTGTTGGTGTACAGAAATGAGTGGCGATATGTCTAAACCCATGGGATGCTTTTTCTGCACTGTGCACACGCTCGAGCCTTGCTTGATATGCATATTTTATGAACATGGTAAATGTCATGTCCGACATACCTGGAATGACCCATGCTCTGACATAATTGTTTTGTAAATCTCAGGTAGCAACTGCCTGCATTATGGTTAAATGGTTTTGACTACTGGCTAGCGTTTGCAAAGCTTTCTGCTATGACCCATTTTAAGTGGCTTTAGGGTCCACGTAGTCCTGGTTGTTTTCCATTCCACTTATAGGTCTAGTCTTCTTCATTTGGACTTCAGGAATACAAGACCCAGAATAAAAAAAAAAAAAAACGTACAAGGATTGGTCGACAGCCTCCGGAAATGGGTCTGATACTAAGCTGGAAATAACGAGGAGGACTAAGTGCGGTGTACAGTTTATCTGAGAACAAAGTAAACACCCACATTTCGTTCTATAATAATACACGTGACCATGGTTGTAAACATGCATGCTGCTTTCATAGGGATGTGTGTACACCCGCCTCCTGCGATTTTCGAAATGGTTGCACCTATCTTCGTCAACTTTAAATGCTCATGTGGATGGGCACATATACTGTTGTTGACATTTCTTAAATTAAAATTCTTTCGTTGCAATGACCCCCTTTTGAAAAGTTCTAGGAACAGGAAAGTTGATCCAACACAGGAAATCCTTGTTACTATTAACTTTAGCGTATGAGTACAATCTCCATGGGAGACAGAGGTTTTCACACACTTCCCCAAGAAAAGTTCTAGTTTCAGAGACCTCTCGGATATCTTCAATATGGTTTTGATATGGTTTTTGGGTCTGGTTCATACCTTAGGTATCGGTGCATATTGTTGGGCATTTGTATTGGTGTAATGTGTTCAAACCACACTGCGCCTCAACAGTTTGTTGTATGACACACATAGTTATCCGAATATGCCAGGCCCCTTTTTATCTTTTCTTGGGCCTATTTCATGTCCCAGTCGGACGATCACCTATTGTTCTTTTGATTTGAGCCAATACAAACAGTGCATTTTTGAGCCATTTGCAGGTGTGCTACTTAAAGCAAAATAACAAATAGCTCCATGTTATGCATACCTTATTAACCAGAAAGAGGCTATCTCGGAATTACCGCGTTTTTGAAACTGTGAGAAAGCTGCTACTCATCTTCATTGACTCCTGATATTGCGTTGTTCTTTAACGAGGGACTGGAAATTCTCTTTACACCATGCATAATGAATATCAAGCTGCCAGTCTGCATCAACCATTAACTAAAATCAAGGGGGCTTTATCACCCAAATATCCAGCTAATGGAGAGATTACCGAGCTTTACCGTTTCCTCTGTCAATCCTAGATTTTAGGCTCTGGTCACTCTTCATTCTGGTACTCGTGTTCCTGCAATTCCAATGGAGAACAAACAACTCCAAGTACTATTTAAAAAAAAGAAAACAGCATGACATGAGCTGAAAAGTCTGGAATTCCAAAAGACCTAAAACCGACAGGGGGCAAAAGAGTTTGTTACTGCATTTTCTTCGGTCAATGGATGCAAACAGATTGAGGATGTTTCATTGTCCTGTTGGTCGCGGGGCCTCACCTGCCTTTTTGATCAAAAGCCTAGCGGTTGGAGGGATTTTAAACAGGCTTTTTGTGGGTTATGGTGGTCCTGTCTGAACCTGATATGTTCGTTGGCGAAGGCAGGCTCGGACTGGCCTGTAGTGCAACAGGCCCATAGCCAAACCAAAAACCCAAAATGCTGGTGTGGGCCAGTTTTTTTGGTCAAAGTGGGCTAATTTTATTGCCAATTTGGGCCAGTCTCATGAGTTAAATTCCTTCTGCGGCTACTAGTCTTGACCAGTGTTGCTGAAGAAATATTCTTTAAAAGGCACAATTTGCATCTCACTTTATCAAAAAACTTCCCCTTGGGTACTTTTCAAATAGTATCACAAAAGGAATGAAAAGCCATTTGCAACCTTGGGCACTTTTTCATTGGTGCCTGAGACAATTGTATGGCCTAGTCTGTCCCTGGGTAAAGGTTATGTTATTGTACCACGCACCTCTACCATTTTCGTGGTGTCATGGCCCTCTGGCAGATCTGAAAAGGAAAGTGGGCTTCGGGGAGCCTGAAAGGGGGTTACCCTCAGCCTTTGGGGTAGAGATTGTTTCTTGTGTGCTGGCCAGCCCAACCCCCCCAGACCTGCAGAGACACACCAAGGCCGGCGCTGACTCCCAGATTCAATCAAAGGTAAGTGAAGTCAGTGCGTGTGCGTGACGATGTGAGGGGAAGTTAAAAGTGGTTTTGGTTTGGACCGTGGGTTGAAGCGGGTGATGTTTGAACTTAATAAACGAATGAGCCCCATGCTCAGCAGGGCCCACTGACTGACTGACTTGCCTTGCCGCTGCCTGGACCTTGATATTGAGCAAACTCGCAAAGGATCTGGCTTTAGCAGCAGCACATCGTGCTCTACTGTCAGTGCTGGCACACCCGGCTCCTCTCAGCTACTGCATAATACGAGCTTTGACTGAGCTTTCACTTACCTGCTCAGAAGAGGAGAATACGCGATCAGCAGTCACGCAGGACTGTCACACAGATCACAGGCAACGAAGTTCACCCGGCCGGGTCACAGCATGGTGATAAATTAGGTTATTAAGAAAACATTTTGTAGGCGTTTACTTCTGAGAGATAAGGGAAGATAGATAGGCTGCTTCTAGGTATTTCCAAGCCCTTTCTCACATTGCTGAAATCTCAAAACCACGTGACACCATTGCCTGCATGGGGCCACTTCCTTGAGATTATTTTAAGATTTTTCTGGTTTCTTCATTTTGATTATTCGGGAAAGGCAGCATTTGTCGTGCATACCAACCTTGCTGTTGAATTTGTGTGGCTCTCACCCCCATTCTCAGTTATCTGCATGAATTCAAAATCAGCACATAACAACTGCAGCATAGCCTATATTTTAGCTGTTTACTGCCAAAATCAAGTTTTGTCTATTTCTTTTAAAGACCTATTGTGCTAATGCATCCTTCCCTTGCAATAGGGCTGGTCTAGCAGGGTCATGAACAGCAGAAGGTGTGGTCGCACACTATTACTTTGAGGGATTAAGACTCCAAAACCAAACTCCACACAAAGGGACCGATGGCTTGCGAAGGAAACTTGTAACCATGCAATGGCAGTTTGTTTTGGGGTTCGAGGGGGCTTAGAGAGAAAGGATGTATTCCTTACTTGAATAGCTTTAACCCAACGATTGTCCATTTCTGGCAAACATATTGCGGCATAATTGTCAGCTCTGGTGTCCGGTCCGCCCTCGTCGGGCCACTATCGTGATGTGTGCGTAGACATTTACAGATCTCAGTGTTTGCTGCTGGGCACCCTCTGAAATGGCCCGGGCTGCCCGCACTGCGGGCGGCGCCTGCTGGCCCCGGGGCCAGCATTATGGGCCCAAGCAGCGAGCACCAATTTTTTTTTACAAATTAAGCACTGAAGACAACCTTGTCTCACTGCACTAAAGGTGCTGTGTGACACACAGTAAAACAATTGTGCACATATGGAGTAGGTGAGACTCCCCAGTCTATGAACACAAAAATGTAAAACACACAGCAAAACACATGTAAGAATGGGGAAAAAATGCTCAAACTCTTACCTGGTGGAAAAAAAATCCTAGAAATCCAGCAAAGCTGCCGAGGGACTCAGTAGGTAAGGGAAATTAGCCATTCGGGAGAATTCTCCCTAACACTCGCCACCCCCCACAGACTAAGGAACAGGAGGATTTAATCCACTCCTGGATGAATCTCTTCCCTCTAGTCAGTTATAAATATCCTAGATAGACCATCAGCATTTTGGTTGTGACATCCTGACCTGTGCTCAATGGTGAAATCAAATGCTTGCAGGCAGATTGACCATCTTAGAAGTTTGGGTTCTCCCCTTTCATTTGCATTAACCATCTCAAGGGTTGGTGGTCTGTCTGAATCACAAAAGTAGATCCATACAAGTATGGTCTAAACTTCTTCAAAGACCACACAATGGCCAAACACTCACAATCTATTGTTTCTTGTTCCTTCAGCTTCCTACTGATGAAGCAAATGGGGTGCTCCCTACCTTTCTCATCCAGTTGACTACGGACTGCACCTATACCTGTATTGGATGCATCTGTCTGCACAATAAAGGGCTGGTGATAATAAGGAGCTCTTATGGCTGGAGCATGATAAAGGACTTTCTTCAGGTTTACAAAGGCTTGAGTTCACTCCTCATTCCATCTAACCTTTTTAGGGAATTTTGGAGCGGTGACCACATTCAAAGGAAAAGCTATGGACCCATAGTTCTTTCTGAAATTCCTGTAGTACCCAGTGAGAGCTAGGAAGGCTCTCACTTGAGTTTGAGTAGTAGGGGTGGCCCAGTTTTGTACAGATTGTACTTTGCTAGGCAATGGCCTTATTTCACCTCCTCCTACCTCATGACCAAGGTAGACCACTTTGCTCTGACCAATTTGACATTTGCTTGCCTTTATGGTCAGATGGGCTTGCTCAAGAGCCTGCAAAACATATCCAATGTGATCAACATGTTCTGACATTCTGTAACCTCTGCTTTTCACAGGTAAACAGTCACCAGTGAGAATATCATGCTGGCCCCAATGGGTCATGCCTGGTCAAAGTGAAAACAGGGAGGCAAACTGATTTAACAGAAACCTTCAATCATCATGCTGTTCAGATGTCAGATTAGTAGGGAGATTAACTCTTTCTATCTTCTCATCTAAAGGTTGGCCTCTGAGTAGGTCAGGTAGAGGTTCACCCTCCTCCTCCTCTTGAGCTGAAGCTAGAAGCAAAGCTCCCACTTATGGTCTCGAGACATATACCTTCAAACGGTTGGTGTGAAAGACTCTAGGAGCCTCCTTAGTGCTGCCTAAGTCCACCAGATAGTTCACCTCTCCAAGTTTGCCCACAATCTTGAAGGGTCCTATACATTTGTCCTGCAAGGCCCCCTGCCTTGTTGGCACCATAACTAAAACAAGCTGGTCTTGAGTAAACTCAACCATGTTTGCCTTCTGGTCCTGCCAATGTTTGACCAGAGCCTGACCTGCTTTCAAGTTATCACCAGCTTCTGCCATCATGTGTGACATTCTCCTCCGGAGACCTATCACATAGTCAGTCACTCTGACTGGCTTGGGGCAAGGAGCACTCTCCAACCCCTCCTTTATTAGGGCCAATGGACGTCTGACTGGATGGCCATAGAGAAGTTCAAAGGGACTGCCATCTCCCAGCTTAATCTTCACACTGAAGCAGTTGATTGTCTTCATGACCTTCAGTCTGGCATTAGAGCTGCCAGAAGCACGGAAACTTCTCTTCTGAACATCCGTGAAGACCTGCTCTCCAACCTTGTCACCAACACCCCTTGCGTTCTCATCCTGCTTGATCTCTCTTCTGTCTTTGACACTGTCAACCATGGCATCCTGCTCAGCCGTCTCTGTGATAACCAGGGTATCACTGGTCAGGCTGTGGTGTGGCTGACTTCTTTCTTCTCTGACCGACCCTCCCAGGTCCAACTTGGGTCCATGCTCTCTGCTATCTTTTTCTCTACCTGTGGTGTCCCCCAGGGGTCTAACCTCTCTCCCTGGCTGTTCAACCAATTCCTGGCACTACTTGCCCACTGCATCGCTGCTCTCTGCCCCAACTTTCAAGTGCTATGCGGATTACACCCAGCTCATTATCAGGCTACCCTCGGCCTCCTCCTCTCCTTCCCTCATCTCTGACTGTCTGTATGCTATCCAGGAGTGGTATGCCGCCAACGACCTCTGCCTTAATGCCAATAAGAATGAGATTCTCCTCATCGGCACACCCGCTCCCTCCTTTCCTGCAGCTCTCTGGCCAGCCTCTCTTGGCCCTCTTCCTGCTCCCACCTGCAAGGTTAAAAACCTCTGGGTCATCTTCGACTCCACACTCTCCTTCTCCCCTCACATCTGAGACGTCTCTAAGAAATCACACTACCAGCTGCACCTCCTCAGCCTCAGAGGTATTCTTCCTTTCCTCTCCTTCCCCCAGAAGCTCACTGTCTCCAGAGCTCTGGTTCTCTCTAAGCTGGACTATTGCAACAGCCTCTTTCTAAATGTGCCTGCTTCCACTCTCCGCCCTCTGAAACTTATCCAGAACAGGACTGCGAGACTTGTCCTTGGCCTCAAGCCCAGGGATCGTATCTCTCCAGGACTGAAATCTCTGCACTGGCTCCCAGTGGCTTTGAGGACTAAGTTCAAAACCCTCTGCATCATCCACAATGCCTTCTGGGGCCTAGGCCCTCAATACCTTCAACTCTCTCTACCTAAATATCTTCCTTCTCAAGCTCTCTGCTCATCCACCTCCAATTCCCTCAGGGTCAGTCGCTTCTCCAAGCAACAAGCTGGGGGTAGATCTCTTTCTTCGGTGGGTGCCTCCCTCTGGAACAGCCTCCCTGCCTCCCTTAAATTTGAGGAGAACCATCTCCGGTTCCGGAAGCACATCTAAACCTTTCTCTTTGCTTCTGCTTTTTCTTCTCCTCTGCTCTGCTGCCCTCCTGGCTGTAACCGGAACTGCACTGGCTACCTGGACACCCTCTGATCTTGGGCCCAGGTCCCTCCCCCGCCAGCATCACACACCTGCACTGCCCACCTGGCAAGCTCTGCACTTGGGGACTGTTTCTGTATCCCTACAGTCCCCCTACCAGCCCTTGACGCCTGATGTCTGCACTTACCCATGCACTTGCCACTTGCTGGCCGTTACTTACTTGTTATCTATTCTTAATTGTTATCTATTCCCATGTACTGCACTGCTCCTGCCCCCCTTCCCACGCACTTGCGCGATCTGAATGACACCTGGCCTAGTAGGATGTTGTCTGTCCTCCCTCTGTTCCCCTCCCTTGCCTCGTCGCACCTTGAAACACTTGTGTATAGGCGCGTTAAAAATGCCATATCATATCATATCATTTCAAGATAACACAACTTTGTGACGTGTTAGAAAAGAAAGGTGCACCTATATACCAATGACAATGGGACAGCTGTTTATACTGGTATACTGAAGCTACTAAGAGGCAGACTGAGTCCATGACCTTGGCACTGAAAGACACCCATCAAAGCTCCACTCACCGAAAACCATGTGCTTCAACCTGCAGGTACCGGTCCACAAAGTCGGGTATAACTGTTTATATCCTGTAATCCAAGAAGAGACTCTCCCATGGAAAACTTCCAAAGACATTCTGGACACTTGGAATCCTGCCATTTTAATTGTTGCCCACAACCATCAACCCAGACTCTTCCTAACTGACAACCTATTATCAGTCCACCCCAACAAACCGTATGGTCAGCCCATTCACCCCTGAAATATGAGCTCAGATATCAAAACATGTTTTGCCTTCCTTAGACTGGTTCAAAGGTTTCCAGAATGTGAGAGCCAATATCGATCCTTTGTCTTGTCGACCCATTGGTGTCGATCCTTTGTCCTGTCGACCCTTTTGATTCGATCCTTTGACTAGACACCCTCTGGAATCATTGACACAGCCACGAAAGTGCCTCAAGTTGTGGTGGCTCAGTTTGTTATGGGTTTGCAACCTAAGGTATCCAAGGCAATTATTGGTGTGATAATGCTAATAGGGTGGGAAGGAAAGGGTTTGGTAGATGCTTTATTGACTGCACAGCACTTCCATGAAAAGGTTGAATGACAGAAAGAAACTACTGAAGCCAAATGTATGGCGTTGCAGATACAAGAGTTTACCACCGTCGCAGGGAAGGGCAGGGTTCCACCCCATGCCAGGAGGGTGAAGGTGTGGACGAGGAAGAGGAAGCAGGATAGGAGCACCCAAATCACATGAACCAGGGCAAACTACTCAGAGGTAATACACAAACATGTACAGTGATCAGTGACATTCCTACAAAGTGTTGGGATACTGAAATGCTGAGTGTCCACTTCAGCCTCTGTATGACGGTCAAGGTGGACAGCCAACCATGCCAAGAAGAATGACTTGGTCCCAGCCTTCACCAACGCCACTCCAGACTGATGGTTAGGATTGCCAAGGGGTCTCTGAACTTGTTGCACCACTGATACCAATTGATTTTACTGCCCCATACATTGATTGTGTTATTGCTGTTCAAAATAATTCATGTTTGCTTGAAAAGGGAGCATCACAGTCCACACTAAAAGCTTCTGAGTTTCCATGAATGATGCATTCTGATGGAATTGTTAGTGCTGTAGGTATAGGGGGTTAAACCCCCTGCTGTGTCTACCCCGCTTATGGTCACAATAGGTAAAATTTCCGACTAATATGCATTCTTGCATTCTTCCATGTTCTTCCAAGAATTTGTTTGAATTAGATATATTGTGTGAGCTAAGTTTCTCCATTTACTGTTCCCCTGATGGTATGTACCTTGACATCCCAGCTCACAGAGAGGATGATGGATTGGCAGTATTAGATGAAATTACCCATTCGAACCCTGGAGAGCGGGCTGCACTCCATGCTCATGACAGGGACTGTTGGACCAAGGCCCAGTAAAATTATGGTCAACCCATGCAAATGACTCTGGTTATATGGTCAATGCTGAGTCAGTCAAAATTACTTCTACCATGTGTAACTCAATACCTTATTTCCAGATAGGCTGAAGAAGACATCTGTCTGGTTATATAATACCTTCTCCAGAAAAGGTATTATCGTAAATACTCCTCGTCGCTGCAATACTGCAAAATAAACTAGGTAAATAGATTTTTCATTTTATCCAGGACCTACATGCAGTTAATGCAGTGGGATACCGACTTTTCTGTTGGACCTAACCCGGCCACCATTCTGTTATCCATTCATTACAAAGCCAAGTATTTCACTGTTGGAGATATGTGTTCTGCATTATTCTCCATACCTATACATCCTGATGGCTAGAATCTGTTTGCATGTACCCATAAATCCATGCAGTATCTGCGGCACATACTGGCCTGTAGTCCTGGTCTTGTTAAGGAGATAATGAGGGGAATACCCAAACTATCCGACCCCTGGATGGTGAGATAGGAGATCACGCAGGACCATGGAAAACCCTGTGAGGGAATAAAAACCCTGATGGAGAGTACTGCAGCATATAGTCCCAATGCGTATGATTCCTGGACAGACAAGATGTGCCAGGTGATGCTGGGGTGGAGTGCCGAAGTGGTTCAGCTGAGGATAGTTCTGCAAGCCGAGGAAAGGCAAAAAATCCTGACCGGAGAAGACACTGATGCAGGAGAGCGCCGGGAGGCCAAAAAGAAGTCCCGAGGAAGAAGACAATGCCTGAGCGGCAATGCGCATGCAAGTACGGAACTCCTGGGAACAAACAGGATGAAAGGCAGGAGCACGTAAACAAGGGCAAGAGAGGAAGAACAGGAAAAGTCTTACTTAGCAAAAAAGGAGCGAGTAAGAGCAATGCTCTGCTATGAGAGTACCAACGCATCTTCTTACCCTTTGCTAGCTTGTGATATAGTCTCAGAAAGAACAAGGCACCCAGGAGAGGAACGGTACCATCTTGGAAAGAAATAAGAATGCAGCACAGTCTTCCTGTCCCGGAAGGACTCAGGTGCCATCTTTTTGAGGTTTAGGTAGGAATACACATTTGTATGCTTCCACTTGTCCCACAGTTTCCAGGATCTTCCTGACACCTATCCTCACCCTCGCTGCATGCATGTGAGGAAGGCTCTCTCATTCTGTTGATAGTGCTTGCTGAAAAGGGTGACAGACATCTAAAGACAAATTACAGTTGTGTCTGCCCTGTGTGCAATACCTGGGCCATGAGATTTCAGTTGGGGAAAGACATTGATCCCAAGATCGGAATGTAGCGATCCAGAAAGTCCTTAAGCCGCAGACCAGGAAGCATATGAGAGGGTTCCTCAGGATCGTCAGTTACTGCAGACGGTTGGTCCTGGGATATGTAACCATAGTAAAATCCCTTCAAACCCTCACACAAAATTCAACCCCCAAAACCCTGCCATGGACCCAGAAAAAAGAAGATGCCGTTGTCACCATTAAGCAAGTACATACAATGGCTGCTTCGTTGGATGAAAAGACTGACTTACTAGTTCAAGGTTACCCTGTTATGATTGCAGTTCCTGAGGCCATATGGTTATTACTGCTTAAAGGAATACACAGCATGTGTCCAAGTTCCATCTCACCCAATAAAAAAAATTGCTAATTTCTTCTGCTAATCTAACCTTACAATGATGTTCAGTTTTTAATCCTGCTACTTTGCTGCCAACCCAAAACTACAAGGAGCTGCATGAGTATCAGACAGTCATAGAGACGCTTATGTCCCTTGTGCTGATTTACCAGATGTGCCCCTGTTGAATCCCGATCTGATCCTCTTCAGACAATGCTCGTGCATCCATATTCCATAACCTGTGGAATTAATCTCTGGTTATTCTGTATGTACCCCCCATGCCATCTTAGAATCATATCAATTAACCATGGACAAATCTGCACAAGTCACTGAATTCATTGCTCTAACCCGTGCCTGTGCCTTGGCCCCAATCTCGGACACAATCTATTTTGATTCTAGGTCTGCTCACAGGGTAGTGCACAATTTTGGTGTCCTGAGGAATCAATGTGGGTTTATAACATCCATTGGCACCCCACTATTGAATGTAAAATATATGTCAGATTATTGATTGCTGTAGCTATTTTCAAATTTAAATAGCATGATCCCTCGCAGTCATTCACAGCCCAAGGAAACTGATGGTGCAGCTTGTTAATCAGCCTTAAACAGGCACCATGCGCCTAATGATATTCTTGTTTGTGTTGCAGTCCCACAGTCCCCAATCACATCATTTGCAGCCTTGCAATCCTCCAACCAATCCGCGAAGCTGAAAAGATGACCTGGTCCCAACTTTAATTTAAGTTGGGAGTACACTCCCTGTGGCCTTCCCCAGATGGCAAGGTACCCCTCCCCTTTGTGGTCCATAAAGCTCACAGCTTAGTTCATTCAGGTAAACATTCTATGATTATCCTATTGAATTACTAAATTGACCTGTGAATGGAGGGCCTCTGGCTTAGCCTCTATGGCTCAATGTTATTATAAACACACTGTTATGTGTTTAAAACAAAATGTCGGAAGAGTGGGACACACAAAGCTGTCTGCAAGTCCAGTACTGCAGGGTCCCTTCCTGCATGTGCAGACAGATTTCATGCAGTTCCCCACCTGCATGAACTTTACTTATTGTTTAGTAATGGTAGATGAATTCTCTGGGTGGGTAGAGGCCAACCTATGTAGAAAACAGACACTGTTACAGTGGCAAAACAATTGAGAGTTTGTACCCCGATTTGGATTGTCCCTGAACATAGACAGCAGCCAAGGCACTCATTTTACACGTCAACTCAGTAAAGAAGTTGCACAGCTCTAGGAATAGATCAACAGTTCCATTATGCTTATCACCCTCAGTCTAGCACGTATGTAGAACAATGCAATGGGAACCTTAAGCGAAGGTGGTCTAAACTATGTAAAGAGATGGGTTTGACATGGCCACAAGCCCTGCCCCTGGCTCTGTTTGCCATGCATAAAAATCCCCAGGGTAAAAACAATCTGTCTGCAAACACAATCCTCGCAGGTTGTCCCATGGTAATGGGAACTTCACCCCCAGCAGTTCCTCACATCCACAGTTTGACTTTAGAGGATGATACTTTAGTCCAATACTGTTGTATGTTCAATATTTCCACACATAGGTCTTTGGAGCCCTGCCTGAACTAGCTACAGACCCCTTGCTATCCTATACAGTCAGAAAACTGGGTCCAGGTGAAGTTCCATCATAGGAAATATGTGCTCAAGCCTATATGGCACGGGCCATTTCAGGTCCTCCTAACTACGCTCACAGCAGTTAAATGTGCTGGGATCCGGCCTGGATCATGCAGCATACTATCACCACATAACCACCCCAGCCGACGACACCACCTCAACTTCGACCGATTTTCCGTGGCTTGGCTCCAGTTGCACCACGACCACCGTCTCTCACCAGTGATTCCACTGTTTGATTGCCAATGTTGGAACCTTCCAGCTCTACTGGAACAGAATGGGCAGTACCAGAGGATGAGGGTGCAGCCATTGATGGCCCAGTTTGCTCACATGCTGAACCGGGACCCACAGCTTCTGAATCTCTTCCATGCAGTGAGGTCCCTGCAGGAGAAATAACTAAGGCTCCTTCAGTCTGTTGAAGCCAGGGAGGGAACAACCATGATTCAGACTTGACTTCTGGCATACCACCGTCAATGTTTGAACCCCCTGGTTCTCTCAGCGCAGCCTCCAAAAGGTAGGCTTTGTGATTCAGAAGAAGTGCTCCTGGGAACCAGTAGATCTAAACAAAGTGGCAACTGGCTAGGCCACACGCTCCTGATTTGTTCCCTCAATGACAATGAATCCCTCTGATGTGGCAATGCACTGGCCAAGATAGGAGGTCATCACTGTTGATGCACCAATACCTGCAAGTTCTGTCCCCTGCTGTTATTACCTACTGGATATTCTCTTTTTTTATGACCCTTATATGCACATGGCTCTGGTATTTTGGATACCTCTAGTTGTAACTTTTAGCTGGAACCTATCGATTTTGAACTACGGACTAAAGAATTATTTCAGTACATGATTTCAACAAAAATCATCAGATCTACCAGAAATACCACAAAGATATATGGTTACAGTGGAAAATTGGGAACTTCCCATTAACAGGGAATAAAGAATCAATTTATTGAGATCTACATCTGAAAGTCAGACCAACTAAGGAAGCTCTACTAGCAGAAATAGTAGAAAACAAAGGGTTTTCAATCCCAGGTGAAGCATATCTATTCTCGCTGTGGGTGGCTCTCTATTTGTCCAAGTATCAGCCTCATTACAAGTTTGGTGGTATCCTGCCAGTAAATTTGGCTTCAAAACAGCAAACAGAATTTCCATGAACGACACTTGGTCTGCCAGATTTACCTGCAGATTACAGCCCTCAGTAAGGGTAGTAAATCCCCAATCCATGGAGTCACATAGGACTTCATGGGGGGATTTGCCAGTATTACTGTTGCCGGTAATATTGGCTATTTTTGCTGGTGGGGTAGTGGATTTACCTCCAGCTGTTGGGTGGAGGTAAACCCTGCCACCTGTGAGAAACCTGACTGTGTCTCCCGTGCTAGTCCATGGGGATCTGTCGTCCTGGTGGCCAGGAATTGGCCATCGCTATTGGATTCAATTCTTGGGGGTAGACCAGTGCGGGAGGATGACCCAGATGAGTGGACCTCAGGGAGTGGAAGTGGGACACTCACGGGTGAGATGCGGTACCCCTGCCTCATAACATCTTTTCCCCTTCCTACCCAATTGGATATTCAGAAATTCTATCACCCCCTTTTCCAATACGAACACATTTGTACACCATGACAGACAACAAACTAACACCAGAGCTATTTTCCTCACATGTCCAACACAGGGACAGGCTATTGTTAAGGGTTTCAATCAGGTGGCACGCAGACCTTGGTCTCTGCCTAGTATGTAGCGCCTAACTGAGGTACTGAGGTACTTTTCTCTTTATTTAAGTGGATTCAATTTTGGGATGATACACCACTCATATCACACCCCCTTTTCAAAGACCCCGGGTCACAATGGACCATGAACCAGGCTGGTTGGTCAAATGCAATATTTATTTATTTATTTAAAATTGAAAAGAAATCACACACTTTTTAATATGGGGTGGCAATCACCAATGGGATGAGAGTTACAATGAGAATATGAGCAATCCACAGGGTCTGACCTTTTAGTGGAGCATATTCATAGCACAGCAGAATAGGAGCACTTTTTGATTTAGGACAGATAGCACCCAAGTTAGAATGTCCCCCTGCAATGTTCCCTCAACACACCAATAATCAATTCTGAGTGGATACAAAGAAGCAGCTGGTACTCAGGAATGAGAAACTGAAATTGGAATCTAAATGTGACCTTCCATCCCCAAATCAGAGAGAAAACACATTTTAAACCCCTTGCAATGTGGTGACATGACACTCGGAAATGGATAAATCAATAATGAATGTGTGTTAAAAACCTTGAAGTAAATACGATTCCTCACTAAAGCAACAATGCCAAGATACTATCAATCACAAAGAATGGATTACCAAAAGCATACAGTTCAGAAATGAGCAGAAAGTTTAAAACAGATTGCAGTCAAATAACATGTTTAAAAATTAACACTTTTGAAATTCCCGCCCAAAATTACCCAAACGGTTTTGAATAAAAACTGGTGAAATACACTGATTTGGAGTTTTATATTGGGGGATAGATATATATCACAGGTTGTTAAGGATTTCAATCAGGCGATACACTCTGCTCTCGGCCTAGTGTACAGCGAAATGGAAAAACATATTTGATATATGGATTCAATTATTTGAAAGATTTATCACTCATATCACACCCCTTACTTAAGAATACCCCGGGTCAGGCTGGACCAGGAATCAGGCTGCTTTGTAAAAGGTATTATTTATTTATTTATTTAAGATCAAAATCACAATATATACTTTAATAGATAAAAAACAATCATCAATGGGGTCACCAAACACAGAATAATATCTTTAATACACTAGAAATAAGTAATGAGCAAAACAAATGCAGCACAGAAATAATACTTTTGTGTTGGTTCAGATCAAATAACACTATGGTTAGAGGTTCCCCCTGCAACCCCAATAGGCAATGCAAAGAGATGGAAGGAGAGAGCAGGGTTCTTTGGATAGCTATGGATGTTAGTACAAGTAGGAGTTGAAATTTCGTTTCGATCACAACAACAGAGGGAGTTATAGAGGTTTTAGTAGAGGTTGTTTTGTGAGATATATGCGCGGATTTGGACAGAGGCTTTAGTTTAGAATCAGAAAAATATTGACTATGGTTTAGAGCATCCAAGCTAAGCTAAGCCACCAGGACGGCACAGGTAAGAGTCAGGAGTGATTCGCGACTCAGTCCTGGTTCCTCGCTGTCCACCTTGGAGCGCTAGGCTGGTCACTCAAATGAAATTAATAGATCAAAGTTGACAAAGATGACTAGGAAAAAGGATGCTTTTACAGATAGACATAATAAGATTTCACTATGGATTCAGACAATGTTACTGATTACAGAAGTAAGGATAGTTCAGAGATTAGGAGGGGACAAGATAATGCATGGAAACCAACAGTTTTTAGCTTCCTGTTAATACTCACAAAACAATGGATTTAAGATATTGGACCGTCAGGATTCTGGACCATTGAATCGGATTTATCTGGGTACATCGGACTGGACAGGGTCAGCAAGGCACTCTGGTCACAGCACGGCCCAGGACTGGACGGGTTCTGCCCTTCTTGGTTCTGAGGATATTTCAATTCAGTAGTCAAGAATTAACAGCACGACCGGCTGTATTATGATGCTTCCCCTAGGCTTTTGGGGTTCTGTTCTAGAATTTGATGTCTAGGTGAGAATGGTTCTGCTATGCAATAGGCCTTTTCTTTGCCAAGTTTCTGGAGTCTGGGACAAGGAAGATGTAGATTTCAGCAGCAGGACGATCCACCAGCATCAGGAAAGTGAGTGGATATGTCTGTCTGTATGTGCTGTCAGCTGTCTCTATTTATGCTCTAAAATGACATCATAAAGGGGTGGTGTGGGCCGGCTTAGCTAAGCTTGCCCCTTTGAGCTCGGATAGGGTTAACACTTCATCTCCGCCCTGCATTTGGGGTGATTGGATCAAGGCCGGCTGATGTCACATTTTATCATTTGCTTTACAGTCCTCAGAGAGCTCCCATTAGCCACTGGTCTCAAAATCGGATTTTACACTAAACACACATTTCTCCATTAGTCACCTTTATATAAATCACACACAAAGATGCCCCATTTTGTGTAGCACCTTTTCATCAAAATGTAGGATCTTGTTTTAACTTTCTACAGAATCTTGTCCTCTTCGATATGCACACAGATTTCAAATTGTTTGCAACTTTCCACAAATGTGTGTGTTTAACATAGGGATAGGCGTGTAAATTTTCACAATTCTAATGGCAATACATTTTGCATAAAATTACATATATTGCCTTGCCATTCCTGTCCAGAACATGTCACACACTTCTAACGCCTCTTCACACATGCAGCCAGAAATTAAATTGACAACATTTTTTATATTTTTCACCATTTTGAATAGCAAGTTATAAGTCTTTTAAAATGTGTTCTTTTTTCATGTTTAGCCACAGATGGTTGCTTGGCTCCACCTCTTTTTGTCTCCCTGCAGTCCAAGGCATCCCCCTCCTGGCTTGTTCCTTCCAAGAGAGTTTACGACTGCCTTCACACCTCCAGTTTCCTGGGCTGCAACTTTGTCATTGTTCCTTTGCCTTCTGTAGACCTGATTCTGCTCTAACCTGCAATTAACACCTCCCTGTGAGTTTCTGCTGAGAGGGAGGCCCCCCCTTCTGGGAGAAAACACTGCTTTTCCAGTTTTTTTCAGCTTCAGCCAAGCTGATTAACTTTTAAACCAAGCAAAAGCCACATTATTTGCATCACATACAAATACATTTCTTTCTTGGCCTTAACATCTGTGGAATCAAAAACACAACTAAAATCTGTATTCCTTTTTGGCAACAATCCTTTTTCTGTTTGCTAATCTAGCAGGCTTTTGAATTCTAGCTCACTTTTAAAGTTTCATCAGTCTCCTCTGACAGCTGTCATTCAGGCAGCCCCGGGTACTGCACCCAGATTTTGGCATAGAGGCTGTCAGTTTTCAGACTTTGTATGTTTCACAATGCTTCATTTGATACATGAATTTTAGCACCAGGCAAGATTTTAAATGTTGAAACGTGTTGTGTTAAAGGCATTTTAGAGTTTTTAGCAACAAAGCAACTTATGTTTGCAGGCACATTTTGGGGTTTCCTTTGCAAAGTGCTGCTTCTCTGTCTGCACTCTGCTTGCTAGTCATGGGACCCACAAGCACATTTCTGCAGGGTGTGCTCTATTCCACCGCACATGCACCATGGGTGGCAGGTTGTGCGTCCCTCTTTTTGAGTGCTGATCATACTTTTTTGGTAGGTTTTTGTAGGTTTTTGGCCCGCACAAGGGTTTTGCCGCCATAGTTGCCGCTTCTTTCCCCATAACTAGCAGGGTGATGCCGCATAGCATAGCGGAGTGGGTCAATTCATCCCACAGACCCCCCCGACTTGTTTTTGACTGCCCGTCAAGGGGAAGTCGGGAGTTTGGGATGTTATTTTCTTTTGTCCATCTTTACTTTTGTCAGCTGCTTCTCCCATCAGTGCTGGAGGCGACACGCATTCCTGGCCGGTTCTGGTCAGGAGTATTGCTGTTTCTGGTTGGGAGAATGGAGAGGCACTCTGGGCTCTTTGGGTCTTTCCTCCCAGTCCCCGAGTGGTCCTCCTTGGTAATCCTTTGGTTAATTCTTGGTCCAGATGCTAGAAGATAGAACACAGCATGGTAATGGATATTTTCCCACTCCTGTGTCCACACGTCATTTGGGGATGTCAGCAGTGGGAAAGGCACTTGCATTGGTTATAATTGCCATTATTCCCCATCTGGGTTTCCTCTATTTGCCGTAAAGTATGCCTGGGATGGCAACTCTTCAGCTGGTTTATGTGGACCCACTTGTCTTCCCCTTCTGCCAAACTGCCCTTGGAGATGCAGAATCTGTAGGCGACTGGTGAGATTCTGTCCACAATTTCAAAAGGACCCCATCAATTTAGGAGGAATTTGCGCTCTTTGGCTTGGTTCCTTTGGAAATTGTACAGGTACACTCAGTCTACTACTTGGTATTCCTTTTTCTGTTTTCTTAAGATCATAGTGGGTCTTCATACTGTCTGCAGATCTTTCTAGATTCCGCTGAGCATAGGCAAAAGCATGTTGAAGGTGTTTTCTCAGATTCTCAACATACTCATGAGTTGTGGAGGCATTTATCAAGGTCTGCTCTTGGGTTCTGTAGAGCAGATGCTGGAGTAGCACCATCCTTCGCCCAGTCATCAGCTCAAATGGAGACATTTTTGTTGCAGAAGAAGGGGTAGATGTGATGGCCATCAGGACAAGGGGTAATCAAATGTCCCAACTTGGCCCAGAATCTGCCACAAACTTTTTTAATATGCTCACAATAGTTTTGTTGTACCTCCCAACTCCACCACTAGAGGACTGCCGGTAGGCAATGTGTAGTTTCCTTTTGACCCCAAGTATCTCCCACATCTTTGTGATCACTTTGCTAGTGAAGTGGCTACGTCGGTCTGACTCAATCTTTTGGGGTAGTCCAAAACACGAGAAGATGTGATTGATCATCAGGGCAGCTACTGTTTCTGCCTGGCAATTTGAGGCCGAGAGAAATTCCACCCATTTAGTGAACAAGCATGTTACGGTCAACATGTTCTTGTTCCCCCCAGAGGAGCGAATCACGGGCCCGATAAAATCGACTTGCAAATCTGACCAAGGCAGTTTCATCCCCCTCTTTTGGAGGGGAGCACGGTGTGTGAGTGGTGTTGGCTGAAATTGTGCACACACAAGACACCCTTCAAGTATTGGTCGAGGTCCTGCCCCTTGTGTGGACAGTATGCAACCTCTTGCAGGATTTCTAATGTCGTATGAAAACCCTGATGACCGGCTGTGGCCGCATCATGGGCACGACTTAGCATCAGGCTTCGGAATGAGGTAGGGACCACGCACTGGTCATGGCCAGATATGGATCTCCTCAACAGCAAACCGTCTTGGATTCGGAACATTTTTGGACATTTCATCATCACTCTGAAGTACTCTTTTCCAATGTAATTGGTATCCGTCAGGGGAAAGTTCTCAGGGCCCTCAATGTGTTGATAAAACTCACAAATTATAGGATCCCCTTTTTGAGCCGTAATCAAATCAGCATCTGCAGTCTCCTTACTCTATTGTGCAGTTGAGAGTACATTGTGAGCATTTTTCTGGGACCTAGTGATAGCAGTGACGTGGATCTCCCCCAACAGGGACTCGATCTCAAGTAGATCCCCTTGGATGGCTCTGGTTTTGGCCAGCTGATCAGCTAGGTCATGTCCAGTGTTTTCTGGTCCCTCTACTTTAGAATGACCCTTGATCTTTTTCCAGTAGATGGTCATCCCATTCGAGGTGACCAGATCATCAATATTTTGTATTAATTTTCCGTGTTTTAAAGGTTTATTATTAGCACATAGCATGCCTCTGGTTTTCCAGTTAACCAGGTGCTCCACTAACCCATTCCGTACATAATCTGAATCAGTGATTATGACCAATTCGTGGAGTTGGTGTTGGACAGCAGTGAGGATGGCTTGATGCACAGCCATCAGCTCTGCTGCTTCACTACTTCGGGGACCGATTTTGTACCCAGCGGAGGGTTCTGGGGCATCATTCACCCACACATTCCCCAGGCCGGCCACAAGTTCCTTTTCCCTGTTGTTGTCAACATGGAAGGAGCACCCATCCACATAGACAGTGGGCATTCCCTAACACTGGTCTTCTTCATAGACTTTGTGTGGGGAATTTAGGTATGCCTCCATGTTGTCTTTTTTTTTAAGACTTTCGTCCTCCAGACAGTTTCCTCTGGCACAATCATGCAAGTCAGCCAGACCTTGCGTGAGGGGATTCTTCTTGTTTTGGCCATATCTGACCTCCACAGGAAAGCCTTACATTGACAGAATCCAGGAAGTAATTCGGAAATTACTCACATTTACGGGCCGGATTCTGTCACTTTGACGATATTGCAGAAGCTGGTGTGGAGTCTCCACTATGATGTGTTCCCCCTAGATAAACACGCAGTAATTCTTCAATGCCCACACCGTTGCCAGGAGTGCCTTCTCACAATCATTGAATTTTTCCTCCACAGAGGATAAAGTCTTACTCGGATAGGAGATTACTTTATTGACCTTGTCATGCTTTTGGTATAATATTGCAGTCAAGCATGTATTTGAGAACACTGTCTGCAAGAAGAACTCCTTGTTTTTGACAGGGTAAGCTATGTAAGGCGGTTGTGAGAGGCTCCTTTTGAGTTGTCTTACTGCCCCGGCTTGTTCTGGACCCAACTCCCACTTGACCCCCCCCCTTCAACAAATGGATCAGGGGTCTCGTGATCTCTGCGTAGTCCTCAATGAACTTTCTGCTGTAATTAGTTAGTCCAAGGAGGATTCTTAGTTCCAGCAGAGTTGTGGGGTCTTTTATTTTCTGGAGTGCTTCTACTTTCTTTTCCTGGAGACAGAGACCTTCAGAAGTGATCTCATGCCCCAAGAAATTGACACAGGTTCTGCATCACTGTGCCTTTTGGAAAGAGAGTTTTACTCTGGCGGCCCTCAACTGTGTCAGAACATAACTGAACTCCGCAATGTGTTCCTTCACAGTTCAGCTTTTGATTAGAACATCATCTACATAGGCCACGTTACCCCTTTCACCCAAGTTGTGCATGGCCTTATGCAGAAAGATGTTAAATTCATTGCTGGAGTTGATGTACCCGAAGGGAGTCCGGGTCCAAGTGTACTGCTGCCCCCCAAAGGTAAAGGCCAGCTTGTATGGGTCCTCCCTACTGACAGGTACAGTCCAGTACCCATTGGCCAGGTCAATGGCAGTGAATACCTTTGCCCATTGGATCTGGACCAGCCCTTGGTTAATGTAGGGAAGAGGCCATCGGGAAGTATGGACCCGTTTGTTGAGCTCCCTTAGGTCAGCACAGAGTGACCACTGGCTGTTTGGTTTCAAAATCCCCAGCACCGGATTATTGTAGGTGCTGTGGACTGGACAAATTATCCCACAGGAATCAAGGTCCTTAATTATTTCAGTAAGGAATTCCATTGATGCGAGAGGCAAGCGTTATTGCTTCACAAACACTGGAGTTATGCCAGGGTCTGTGGGAATTGTTGTTGTGTGGATGTCGGTGCAAACACAGTCATAAGAGTCCACCGCAAAGAGATCTTGAAAATCTAAGAAAACTTGTTTCAATTTTTGCCTTTGCTCCAGAGTCTCGCAGGCATCAGCTAGGTTGACTCTCTATTCAACCATCTGCCTGAAGCCCGGAAAGACTTCTGGTTTGACTATCTCAACGGCCTCCTCCAGCTGGGTGGAGAAGTGCCTGGTCAAAGTGCTGATTTGGACTGATGGCTTCAGGTGGGGAAGGCAGTCCTTGTGGACTTGAAAGATCATCTCATCCTTCCTGAAGTCACAGGTCACATCTTCCTTACCATAAGGGCAGGAAGAGTACACCAGGAAATTCCCCCCATGCTGGGTGAAGATCCTGTCTGGTGTTGTGTCATCGTCGCTATCACTGTCAAAATAGTCCTTGGGTATTGGTCCTAACAGTCTGTTACCTAAATCTATGGAAAAATGTCGGTCATCAACTGCCATTCCAATAATGATGCCTGAGCCCAGAGGGATACCCTTTAGGTCGCTGTTATCCACCTCTATTGGAATGGTGTTGTGTTCTATGTTGACTAGTGGTGTTGGGCTTTCACCCAACCCTTTTTGTTGGAAATGAGCATCAGGATGAACATAGGCATCAGGATTTTTCAGTTTCTGTCCTCTTTTAATGTTTACTTCAAGAGAGAATTGTCGGGTCCGTTCTGGGATGGTGACTTCCTCTCCTATCTAAATTTCCACTGCATATGGCAGCAGCTGAGCTGACCGAAATGCTTTCTCTGGGTCATCAAAATCCAATGGGATTACCCGCTAATCGGGAAAAGGCCTTGATCTTTATTAGGTCCAAACTAATGGCAAAGCGATTGAGAATGTCATTGCCTAAATAAAATGCAGCAGGGACATCTTGCACGACCCAATAATTATGGACTATGCTCTTGTTACCTATGGAAATTTAGAGCATACACCTGCTAGGCAGGAGATGTTTGGAATTGGGTGTTTCCAAGTCCATTTCCCATTTGTCTAACAGTTTAAAGTGGGAATGGCTGGATCTTTTGGGAGTTTGCGGAACATGGCCTCGCTGATGAAGCTCTTACCATTGTTCACACACACTCGAGCGAGAACAGAGTCCTTCACTTCATTTAAATGAATAGGGATGAACAACTGCTCTCCAATTTTCAGAATATCAGCCAAACTTTGTGCTAATTTCTCATCATTTTGTACTATAGGACTAGGATTTTCTGATTGTGAATTTGTATAGAATTTCAGAGTGTTCCCTTCCAGTGTGGAATGCCACTGGACTGGAAGGAAGGTTGATTTTCAGAAATAGAGTGGACTCCCCTTCACCAGTTTGCTGCCCTACTGCAATTACTGCAAATAACAAGGGGGGTCGTGGGAGACTCTCTTCCAGACATGAGTCCTGGTTACAAGAGCCTTACCCAGAGTCTTTAGCTCACCATCTTTCACAGAGGAGAAATATCCTAAACATATCAGTCTTTGTCCTGCCCTGAGGCAGTCCAGCACCAAAATGCTAGGCAATTCTCCTCTGAACAGGAGTACCAAAGCAACCCCAGACACGTGTTTCGGTCTGGTTGAACCTCATCAGTAGGGTGTAGCTGTGCCTCTCTAAGAATAGTGAGCAAGGGGAGACAAACTAGGCAGGATGTCATTCCCTAGTAAACATGGTGTGCCCTCTAGAGTCACAACTATGACCGGGTGCTTCACCTTGTGTCGCCCAATTTTAATATCTAAATCCGCAGTCCCCTCAACAGGAATTTCCTTCCCATCGAAGTTCTGAAGTTGTCCAGGAAGAGGGGTGAGAGGGATTTGGTATTTCTCCCCCTTCCCAAATTCAGCTGATCAAAGGTCCTTTTTGTCAGAAGGGTGGCTTGGGATCCAGTGTCCACCAGTGCCAAAATTGTACATTGGCCCTGTATTTGGACCAGGGCATGAAATCTTCCCTCCTTTTCCTCAAAAGGGGCAAAGATAATGCACATTTTTGGCCACTTGGTGGGTTAATTTCTTTGCTTTGGCTTCTGACAGCGGGGTGATTTGGGCAAGATTTTGTTTGGGATCTTGGGAACCTGTAAGAAAAAGGTGGCAATTGGATATGGGGGAAGTTTTGGGCTCCCATGGTTCTTATTCTGGGCTGCCCCCGCCCCTCTTTTTGGAGGCAGTCACCGGAATTGATTTGCATAAGCTGATTTTCTTGCTGGTCATTCTGGGGTTTGATGATGGGCGGTTTTAACTTGGTCCCCACATCTACCCACTCTTGATGAATATCTCTTGGGACCCATTTTTCTTTGGGAGGAGTTCCGCCATCCATGAAGGAGAAGATCCTTTTCCCAGAATCCTCTGAGGACCCCTCTCCTTCAAATTGGAAGATTCGCACCTCCTCCAGAAAACGGGCCTTTTTAGGCTCTTTATTTCTCCTACCCGCCCGCTGTTCCTTAGGTTGCAGACTTTCGGGGGCTGGAGATTTTGGTTCCGGTTCCTGGGTTTCCAGGGGCTTTCCACAAGTGGGGAAGAAAGCTTCCTCTAAGGCTTTACACCCCCCTTCCCCTGTGCCTCCTCCCTGGGAACCGGTGAGTTGTCGGGGTTCTTCCCCTGTCATTGTTCTGGAGCACCAAACCCTTGATTTGAGGAGTTCTGAGCCGCCATACTCATCTGCGGATTCTGTTGACCCCTCAGCATGCGACCCAGATCCTGTGCTATGTTCTGGACCTGGTGCTCCGGCTGGGGCACCCGCTCTGGCTGGTACGGAGTCCTCTAGTCTACCCTTGGTTGATCATGGGAAGGGTAACTGTCCCTTCTCCCGTAATACCCCTGGTTGGGATAGTTTTGGTACCTCTCCACCCTTGGCCTCCCCTCTCCCGGATTGGGCTGTCTGGGCTCAAGAAAGTGGGGAAAGAAAAAGGGTTATTTTGTGGGTTGGTGTTTGGCGGGTACCGGGGAAAGAAATTCAACCTGGCATTTGAGGGATTACTGCCCTCCTGGGGAAAGTGAGGAGGGAAGTTCCCTGGGTTGGCAGCTGCCTGGTTGGATCCCCCCCTTGGGCTGGAGGAGTCCACACATAGCCAAGTATGGGTCTGTTGCCCTTGTAACGGGGGCTGATGTAGTCAGGGGAGTAAGGGGTCCCATTTGTGCGGTTACCTCCCTGACTCCCTGTTTGGGATTGGCCTGAGGGCCATCTGGGTCTGTTGTTGGTAGGATTCTGTGCGGGAATGTTTTTAGGCCCCCCCTCATCTCCAGATCTAAAATGAGGGCAACCTTCACCTCCCCTCGTTAGCAGCAGCAGGGGTGTTGGTTGGTTTTGGGCTTTTGTTAGTACTTTTACTCTCTAGTGGCTTCTGCACTTTATAGACGTGAGATGCTTGTTCAATGACCCAGTCTAGTGATCTTTTCTCTGAAAGTCCCTCACTAGTTGGGTCATAATGTATTTAGGGAGGGCATGAAAGAAGTTATTAATAAATTCCCTACTGTCAGTGTGCACCCTTCTGGTGCTCTACGCAAAAAGCACGTTTCATTTCTTTGACAAATTCTTGTGGGGCCTGGTGTTGCCCACATTGCAGGTTGTAGGCTGCCTTGCGGGCCTCTTGAGAGTTTCTATGAATGGGAAAATGCTTTAGGATGGCTGCCCTATAGGTGGACCATCTTGAATGGTTCTGATCCTCCAGCCACACAAAGAAGCTGGAGTATTCGGATGAAAATGTCCACTTGACATACTGGATAAAGATTTGGCTGTCCTTCAGGTTAAAATTCTCCATCATTTGCTCAAACAATTCAAGGTGCTCCCAAACTGAATATTTGGCATTTTTGTGGTAGGGTGTGATGACGATCCTAATAGCTTTGATTTGCTTCAGGGGATATTTTAGTAAAGCTCTCTTAGCTTTATTGGCCTTTTTAGTTCTGGTCACACTGGTCCACTCATCCTCTGACTGAGAGGCACTGCTACCAGAGGTGGCTGTCTGATCCTCTAGGATTTCCCTGATTCTGCGAGCTTGGGAATGGCTGGCAGAATGTGGGGGCCTGGTCTCTTGAGACCTGTGGCGCTCAGAAGGGTTTTCTGACTCTCCCTTGCTCCCAGGATTGGCTGAGTACCCCCCCCACTGTCCTAGCTGGTAAGAGCTTTTTAAAATGAAATGCTTTTTGTGGGCCTATTTTCATGGAATTCCCCACCAAACACGACTGATGGATCTCTTGGTAGGTGATATTTTTGAGGATCCAGTTCTCTGATTTTCCTCTCAATGGAGTCTCCCTGATCAGAGAAGCTGACCCTCGCATTTGGGAACCTGTACACAGATGCCCGCCCATCCATTTCTGGGAGGCGTGATCTATCAGTCCCATATTTCCCATTGTGTTGAAGTCTACCATCCCCGTGGCCCTTGGTTCATATGAGCCAGTGGACATGGGGGTGGCAGAATCCATTGAACTGAAGGGATTAAAGTCCCTGATGCCAGGGATCCTGAGGTTATGCTCAGGGGTTTCTCTCTCCCATCTTATCTCATCTCTTTCAGCCCCTACTCCCTGATCACATGCCAAATCTGACCCTTTTGTTCCTCTATTAAGGCCTTACTGGTCTCTATGAGTTGTTCTTGCATGGCTAGCTGTCTATGGAGTCTGTCATTAATTTCACAGAAAGCCTCATTGTCTCTCTGTGCTTCCTGCCTGAATTGGGAGTATTGGGACAATTTTTGCTGTAAGAGACTCACCTCCTGAGTTTGGTCTTTACTGGTCTGATTATTCTTTGCCAGCGCATCCTCCACCCGCTTGGTGTGCTCAAACAGCTTTTGGTAATCCATTTTGATTTCATCAAGTTCCTGAAGGGCCAGGTTATTTTTTTCCGACTTTGTTTTTAAATGATTGACTTCTTGGCCCAAGGCCTCGCTTTCCTGAGTTAGAGTGCCCATCTGCTCAGCCAGGTCGTCCCTCTGTTTTTTAAAGGCACCAGCTTTCTGGCGCTCCTCATCAAACTCTGTTTGGGATTCTAGGTCTTTAATGATTCATTTATTATTTTCCTCTTTTAATTTGTCTATCTGGTCCTGTATGATGACCACCTGTTTAGCACAAACTCTATTAAAAGTTAATTGTTGTGCCAGTTTTTGTTGACTCTGTTGTAGGGAGTCCAACCTTTCCTGACACTCTTTTTGTAGCGTCAGTACCTGGGCATATTGCTCTGCATTCTTTTGCAGTAAGAGTGTCAGTTCTTCTTGCAGTTTGGTGGCATACTGCCTAGCCTCTGTTTCAGATTCCTTGCTATCTTAGAGCCTTTGCTCTGCAGAGTCCAGATTGTCTGGATTTTCTACATTGCTTCCCCTTGCCTCTTTGTGAAGTCTGCATGGTCTGTGTGTTTTTCCTGTATGACTCCTATGTGGAGGTACAGGTAGGCCGCTCTTTTGGCAATTTTGCATTGCTCCTCTTTTATTTTAGGGGTCATGTACAGCTCACTGAGTGCTTGATGTAATGGACCTTTATCCTGCTAGATATTAAGGTTGGTTTCAGTGACTTCTTGTTTTATTCCCTGCAGCCATACCTGTTCATCCTGTTCTACCCATTCACCCCTGACAAACAATTTGTGCAGTAGCTGTTCCCTTGCAATATTGATTTCCACTGGGGTCGCCATTCCGGAAATATTAATTTCCTTCTTGCTTATTTCAGGGTAAATTTACTTTTGATAACTTGCCTGATTTCTAGAGTATTTATTTTAGGGGCGCTTATACAGTGTAGCATAGTACTCACACCACACAAAGTAGTATTACTGTGCAGGTTGGACTGCTGTGTTAGACTGTCACGGGTGGCAATCAATCAAATCCCGGACAAGCCCCCAGATTTGTTAAGGATTTCAATCAGGTGATACACTCTGCTCTCGGCCTAGTGTACAGCGCAATGGAAAAAAATATTTGATATATGGATTCAATTATTTGAAAGATGTAGCACTCATATCACACCCCTTAAGAATACCCCGGGTCCCGCTGGACCATTAATCAGGCTGGTTTGTAAAAGGTATTATCTATCTATCTATTTATTTATTTATTTGAGATCAAAATCACAATATATACTTTAATAGGTAGACAAAAATCACCAATGTGGTGACCGAACACAGAATAATATCTTTAATACACTAGAAATAAGTAATGAGCAAAACAAATGCAGCACAGAAATAATACTTTTGTGTTGGTTCAGATCAGATATCACTATGGTTAGAGGTTCCCCCTGCAAAACCCCTCAACCGCCTCTAGGCAATACAAAGAGATGGAAGGGGAGAGCAGGTATTCAGGAATAGTACAGATCAAACAGTGTCTCACTTCACAATTCCCCCTTACACAGAAAGAGAAAAACGAAGTGGGCTTTTCAATTGTCAGCCTGATTTTTAAAGTGGCTGAGCAATAACTCTAAATGATTGGAAAAATGCTTACATTTATTCTAAATTCTTACGGGAGCTGCTTTGAGCAGTTGCACACAATCACCAGCAATGATTTAGTCCAAAGAAAACAATTGAAATCTTGGAATGGAAGCTATTTCAAATGTGTAAAGGATGGAAGGAGAGAGCAGGATATTGATAGCTATGGGTGTTAGGTACAAGTAGGAGTTGAAATTTCGTTCCTATCACAAAAACTGAGAGAGTTATAGAGGTTTTAGTAGAGGATTTTATTGCGAGATATAGGCGCGGATTTGGACATAGGCTTTAGATTAAAATCAGAAAAATATTGACTATGGACTAGAGCATCCAAGCTAAGCCACCAGGACGGCACAGGTAAGAGTCAGGAGTGATTCGCGACTCAGTCCTTGTTCCTCGCTGACCACCTTGGAGCGCTAGGCTGGTCACTTGAATGAAATTAATAGATCAAAGTTGACAAAGATGACTAGGAAAAAGGATGCTTTTACAGATAGACAGAATAAGATTTCACTACGGATTCAGACAATGTTACTGATTATGGAAGTAAGGATAGTTCAGCTGTTAGGAGGGGACAAGATAATGCACGTGAATCAACAGTTTCTAGCTTCCTGTTAATACTCACAAAACAATGGATTTAAGATATTGGACCGCCAGGATTCTGGACCATTGAATTGGATTTATCATGGACGGACAGCTGGGCACATCGGACTGGACAGGGTCAGCAAGGCGCTCTGGTCACAGCACGGCCCAGGAATGGACGGGATCTGCACTTCTTGGTTCTGAGGATATTTCAATTCAGCAACCAAGCATTAACAGCATGCCCGGCTGTATTATGATGCTTCCCCTAGGCTTTTGGGGTTCTGTTCTAGAATTTAAGGCCTAGCTGAGAATGGTTCCGCTATGCAATAGGCCTTTGCTTTGCCAAGTTTCTGGAGTCTGGAACAAGGAAGATGTAGATTTCGGCAGCAGGGCCCTCCGCCAGCATCAGGAAAGTGAGTGGATATGTCTGTCTTTATGTGCTGTCAGCTGTCTCTATTTATGCTCTAAAATGACATCATAAAGGGGATGTGTGGGCCGGCTTAGCTAAGCTTGCCCCTTTGAGTTGGGATAGGGTCAACACTACATCTCCGTCTTGCATTTGTGGTGATTGGATCAAGGCCGGCTGATGTCACATTTTATGATTTGCTTTACAGTCCTCAGAGTCCTCCCTTTAGCCACTGGTCTCAAAATCAGATTTTACACTAAACACACATTTCTACATTAGTCACCTTTATGTAAATCACACACAAAGATGCCCTATATTGTGTAGCATCTTTTCATCAAAATCTCACAGCTGTAGGATCTTGTTTTAACTTTCTACAGAATTTTGGTCCTTTTCGCTATGCACACAGTTTCCAAATGTTAACATAGGGATAGGTGTGTACATTTTTACAATTCTGACGGTAATACATTTTGCATAAAATCACATATCTTACCATTCCTGTCCAGAACATGTCACACAGTTCTGCCGCCTCTTCACACGTGCAGCCAGAAATTAAATTAACAACTCTGTCATTTTTATATTTTTCAACATTTTGAATAGCAAGTTATAAGTCTTTTAAAATGTATTCTTTGTTCATGTTTACCAACAGATGGTCGCTTGGCTCTGCCTCTTTTTGTCTGCCTGCAGTCCAAGGCATCCCCCTCCTGGCTTGTTCCTTCCAAGAGAATTTACGACTGCCTCCACACCTCCAGTTTCCTGGGCTGCAACTTTGTCATTGTTCCTTTGCCTTCTGTAGACAAGATTCTGCTCTAACCTGCAATTAATACCCCCCGTGAGTTTCTGCTGAGAGGAAAGCCCCCCTTCTGGGAGAAGAACCTGCTTTTCCAGTTTTTTGCAGCTTCAGCCAAGCTCTTTAGCTTTTAAACCTAGCAAAAGCCACATTTGTTGCATCACATACAAATACATTTCTTTCTTGGCCTTAAAATCTGTGGAATCAAAAACACAACTGAAATCTGTATTCCTTTTTTGCAACAATCCTTTTTCTGTTTGCTAATCCAGCAGGCTTTTGAATTTTAGCTCACTTTTAAAGTTTCATCAGTCTCCTCTGACAGTTGTCATTCAAGCAGCCCCGGGTACTGCACCCAGATTTTGGCATAGAGGCTGTCAGTTTTTAGACTTTGTATGTTTCACAATGCTTCATGGATACATAGATTTTAGCACCTGGCAAGATTTAAAATGTTGAAAAGTGTTGTGTTATAGGCCTTTTGGAGTTTTTAGCAACAAAGCAACTGACGTTTGTAGGCACATTTTGGGTTTCCTTTGCAAAGTGATGCTTCTCTGTCTGCACTCTGTTTGCTAGTCATGGGACCCACTGGCACATTTCTGCAGGGTGTGCTCTATTCCACCACACATGCACCATGGGTGGCAGGTTGGGCATCCCTCTTTTTGTGTGCTGAAGCACACAGTTTTGGTAGGTTTTTGTAGGTTTTTGGCCCGCACAAGGGTTTTGCCACCAAATGTTGCTGTTTCTTTCCCCATATCTGGCAGGGTGATGCCGCATGGCACAGCAGAGTGGGTCAATTTATCCCACAAGGTACAAAAGGGAATTGAAAGTACGGTTCTAGCTGATAAATTGAAAGAGTTGTGCAATATAGAAGGGGGCGCATTTTGAGTAAAATGAAGGGTGAAATTGGAAAGGAAATCAGTTTGTGAAACAAACAGTTTTACTTTAAACTATATTTTAGGACTAAGAAAAGAGGAACGCCACCCGTGGATTCTCTAAGTTGCGCTGCAGATGTAACCCTTCATGCAGTGTACCCCTTTTCTTTAAGGAAAATTACATTAGTTAATCAAAATATCGCTAATGACATATGATCTATGCAAAACAGAAATTAAGAGAAAAGTAGTGCTGATGCTTGGTGAGTTAATGGCAAAATGCACAGAGAATTCTGAAAGTTGGACAAGCTATCAGGATAAGGATAGGATGACTTATAGAGTGGGATGAGGACAATGCAAGACAGGGGACACTAGGGATTTCTATGGGATGATGAAATACTCACAATCCACTTTTTAGTTTTGGGCTTTTTGGAAAGTCAATAGGGTCTGGTCACTACACAGCAGGCACCTGGCAAACAGCTGTGCCGCTCTTGTCAAAGACTGGCAGGGACTGGACAGGCAATTCTGGTCACTGGATACTGAAGGTCATCAGGGTAGCAGGATTGCAGCAGCATGCAGTGAGTGGCAGCAAGCCAGGCTGGATCATGATGCAAAAGGTACCACAGATTTCCCCTTGTTAATGGGAAATTTAGTGGGTTCTTACATTTGAGGCCTTGCTGGGAATGGGATCAGCACTGTTTGGGTTTTGCAGCGGGCCCTGGAGTAGGATCAGCAATTCTTGGCCTTGTAGTTGGAGTCTGGTTTTAGAAGATGACAGGAACAGAAACGGAGCACAGGAAATCAGGAAGCGTGCCTCTCTAGTGTCTTGTCAGGTACCCTTATATATAGTGCATAATGACATCATCAAAGTATAGGCTGGGCAGGGTTAACTAAGCACGCCCCTAAACTACTTGGATTGGGCATGGCTTCTAGTCTCCTCCTTGCTCTCAACTGGTTGGATTTCCAAGGGAATGATGTCAGATTTATAAAGTGAGTTTTACAATGTCCAAAAACTCCCACAATGCCTTTACTCAAAATCATATTTTGCCAAAAACATACATTGATACAATTGCAATCTCTTATCAAATTATATACACAGGTTACATATTTTGTGCAGCACATATCAGTCCCATCCTCCAGTCTGTGGGATACATTTTGTAAATTTTGAGCATTAAAGATTTGGCCTAAAATTCGATAACTTTATAAACAGAGGTGAATTATCCAAAGGGATGTATGTACATAAATTTAGGTTTGTAACATTGATACTTTTTGATTTATCTTCAATACTTTGCCCTTTCTATCCCCAAGGTGTCAGTGAGTTCTACCATGTCTCAAAAGAAAGCACAAAAAATCACTTTTAAACTGCAACATTTTTACAATTTTTCAAAGTCTTGCTGCAGAGAGAGAAGTCTTTAAAATGTATTCCTGAAACAGTCTTTGTGAACAAATGGCAGTCCCTTTGTTCCTGGGTCATTTTATTTTTCCTTCAACTGCTTCCAACTGTCATTTCCTTCAGAGCATGGTGGGGGTGTATCCCTTGATTGAAGTTCTATTGCCCCTTCACACTTCAGACTTCCTTTCCTGGGACCTTCATTGTCAGGATCCAAGCAGAGACAAAAGTCTGTTCAACCCTGTAAATATCAGTATCTTGTCAGGGGTTGTCAGGGTTGTCAGTATCTGCTGAGAGAGAGCCCTCCTTTTGGTGCCACCCCTCCAAGAAGAAAACGTGTTTTTCAACTTGCAACTCCAGCCACCAAAGTTTTAAGCTTTAACTTCTGATCTTAGATCCAGAATTAAAACTCGCCTTTTGCATAATATAACCCATGTTCTATAGTCTCCCCATCAACAAACCCCTTCATATTGCTAAAGACTGGCAGGCTTTCATTCACCAGTGTACTGTTCCAACACACAGGCATTTGTTTTTCTTTGATGTGCAAAAGCCAATTTTTTTACATGTGATGCAGCTGGCCTTCCTTCTTAAATTCAACTTTCCATCTCCAGCAGCTTCACACACTGTCTTGCAGCTATAGGTATTCTCTTGAATGCTGGAGTTGGTCTGCAGCACTGATACATTGAAACAGACATGGCTCTGCTAGTTAGAGTCTCTCTCTGAACAGCTGAGTTTTTGATACTTTTTCAAAGAATATGACTGCATTTCCTGTGTTGTCAAAGTAAAGTTCCTGGTTGTTTTTTTTTTTAGAGTTGGTTTGACAGGGCTAGTTAATTTAGAATCATGCCTGGTTTTGCTGAGGCACCATGAGACACACAGGGCTTGGTAGGGCTTGGTAGGCCTTATGAATCACAGTGGTTTTAAGGAACAGAGGGAATCAGCGTCAAAGCCGCATTTTCTTTCTTAAAGGTGATTTTGGGGGATTTTGGCTTTTGCATTAAGCAACACTGCTTTTTCCACTTTCATCCTTTTATTTATGTCAGAAAACACTGGCAATCTCCTTCAATGTGCCCCCTTTGTTCCATCCTGCCCAATGTTTGCTTGGCAGGACAGTGCAATCATTTTTGTTGTTGTTGCAAAACACAGTTTTCTGCCAAGGTGCTCACAGGAGCCAGCGTAACCATTTTGTGATTTCTGCCCAACTGCAGCTTGGTGATGTAGGGAAATGCTGTTGGGTGGGTCAATATATCCCACACATCCCCCCCGACTCTTCTGAGACTTCAAGTTGAGGGAGAATGGGGCAAGTGGGATTTCTTCATGGGACAAAGCAGGATCAGTCAGGTATGAGTCCTTCTTCCATCAGAGAGTGGTGCGTTCTGCTCCTCTCGTTGTCTCTTGTCCGAACGTGGAAAGACACCCCCAGCTATCTCTTGGATCTTCCTTTCATAGTGTGGAGTGACACTCCCGGATCTCCTTTGGTTTCTCCCTTCCAGGTTGCTAGGGAAGTCCTCCTTGGTCTTTAGATGGGTGCAACCAGTACGAATCTATGAAAGAGAGCACAAACTGGTTACGACAATTTCCCACTAACAGCCCTCCAATCGGATTGACAGCAGTGGGATATGCAGGCATTCAAAGATCACAATTGATAATGATGAAATTACTCCCTGTTACATAATCATATTTATAAATCCTATCCGCTCCCTTCAGGTTCTTCTTTTCCTTATTCTCATGTTTCCAATGTCTGCTCTGCTTGATTCTCTCTGGGCTCCTCAATTTGTTGCAAAGTGTGCCTAGGGTGTTAACTCTTTAGCTGATTAATATGTACCAATTTCTCTTCTGTCAATTCGCCTTTGGGGATGCAGATTCTGTAGGATAGGCCTGGGATGGTGACCACTTCTCCATTTTTGAACTTCAATTTCTTACTGTAGCACCGGGGCTGACTCGAAGGCCTTCTTTAGGACTGCCAGGGCCCTGAGATTTATGGCCTCATTACACGGTAGGCGGAGGACCAAGGTGCTATTAGCACCTTGATCCATGCCGGTAAAATACCAGCACCGCCTTGGTGGAAAGGGGAATTACCGCCCTATTCCAAGGTTGCGGGTGGTAATTCCCCCTTCCTCCATTGCCCTTCCCCATTCCCATTTTTGCCTCATAGGGCATAATGGGAATGGGGAAGGTGCTAATTACAGTACTGCAAATTGTGGTACCGTAATTAGCACCCTGGTCCCTTTACGGGTTGGTTTTTAACGCCTGTTAAACAGCAGGCGTTATAGTACCTACCTGCAAAGGGACCTCGTAGTAAGGCGGTAAGGGTTAACGGTCACCGGTACCATTACCGGTGACCATTAACCCTTACCGCCTTCCGTGTAATGAGGCCCTTACTCTCCAGTTGGGACCAAGCTTGGCAATAACTGGGTTCCAAATTAATCTCGAGTTGGTTGAGGATGTGACTGCCATATAAAAGGTGGAAGGAACACCTCGCACGACCCAACAATTGTGTTCTATGCTTTTATCACCTCTAAAAATGCTTATCATACAACTGCTAAGCAGAAGATGTTTTGAACGGGGATTTTCCAAGCCGCATACTCATTGACAAACTGATTCCACAGCAGGCAGGGTTTCCTGAATAATATTTCACTGATGAAGCTTTATTCGCTATTCAAGTCAACTCGGACGAGGACAGACTCTTTCCTGTCATTTAACTGAATCTGAAAGACGAGCTGTTCGCCCCTCTTCTGAATGCCAGCTACGCTTTGTGCTGGTTTGTCATCAATTTTGTCTATTGATTTGGGATTTTCAGATTGTGAATTGGTATAGAATTTCAAAGTATTTCCTTCCAGTGTGGAATGCCACTTGAGACTGGAAGGAAGGTTGATTTTCAGGAATGGAGAGGAGTTCCCATCACCAGTTTGTTGTCCCACAGCAATTATTGTAACGTTGGGTATTTCATTATTTTGAAGATGAAACTTAATTTGATCTGGTTTTTGTTCAACCATGTGACATGTGCCATTTAGACTAACATGGTTGACACTCTGTTTTAATTTGATCGGACTGTGAGTCTAGGTCCAGAGTACCTTGTTCACACAGTCTATTAGGGGAGACAACCTACAAAGGATGTCATTCCCTAATAGACAGGGGGTTCCTCGGGTATCTGAGTGCTGCTTATTATTACCCACGGTGTAGGGTGCTCATTTATCGATTTCGGAAGGATGAAAGGCTGAGTTTGGCCCTGCCGGGATTTGAACCTGCGTCAGCAGGCTCTGCACAAATTCAAAGGGAGCGCTCTACTCGCTGTGCCACTTGACTGGCTAATTTCCAGCTCTGCAGTCACCTCAACAGGAATTTCATTCCCATCAAAGTTCTGTAGTTGTCCAGGAAGAGGGGTGAGAGGGATCTGGTATCTCTCCCCCCTTCCTAAATTTATCTGATCAAAGGTCCTTTTTGACAAAAGAGTGGCTTGGGATTCAGTGTCCACCAGTGCTGAAAATGTACATTGCCCCTGCACTTGGACCGGGGCATAACATCTACCCTCCTTCTCCTTAAGGGGGCAAAGATAATGTGCATTTTGGGCGAGCTGGGTGGTCAATTTCCTTATTTCTGTCCAGGGGTAGTGTGGGCATAATTCTGTGTAGGAGTTTGGGAATCTAGGAGTTTGGGAATCTGAAAGAAAAAATTTGCACTCAGAGATACAAGGAGTTTCGGGCTCCTTCTTTTCTGATTCTGGGCTGCCCCCCCTTTTTGGAGACAGTCACCAGAATTGCTTTTGGAAGTTTGGAAATCATCTTTTAATATAATGTCTTCTTGATGTTCATTCTGGGGTTCTAGGATGGGCGATTCAGAATCAGTCCCCACTCCCACCCAGCCTTCATCTAGATCTCTTGGGACCCATTTTCCTTTTGGAGGAGTCCCCCCCTTCCCTGAAGGAGAAGATCTTTTCCCAGAATCCTCTGAGGATTCTTCTCCTTCAAATTGGAGGACACTAACTTCCGCCACCACAAAATGGGTCTTTTTGAGTTCTTAATTTCTCCTACCCATCCTCTGCTCCTTGTGGTGCAGATTTTTGAGGGCAGGAAATTTTGGTTCCGGTTCCTGGTTGTCCAGGGGCTTTTCACGAGTGAGGAGGGAAGCTTCCCCTTGGGCTTTACACCCCTTTTCCCCCATGCATCCTCCTCTGGAACTGGTGAGTTGTCAGGGTTCTCACCCCGTTATTGTTCTGCAGTGCCAGATCCTTGGTTTGTGGGGTTCTGAGCAACCATGTTTGTCTGAGGGTTCTGTTGAGCTCTCAACATGCAACCCAGATCCTGGGTTAGATTCTGGACCGGGTGCTCCAGTTGGGACACCCGTTTCAGCTGGTACAGGGGTCTTTGGTCAACCCTAGGTGGATCACAGGAAGGGTAACTCTCCCTTCTCCCATAGCACCTTGGGTATGGTGAATTTTGGTAACCCTCCACCATTGGCCTCCACTATCCCGGATTGGGTTGTCTGGGTTGAAGAAAGCGGTGAATAAAAGGCGGGTTTTACTGCAGGTTGGGGTTTTGTGGGTATAAGGGATAGAAGCTTAATCCAGCATTTGGAGCGTCGAAGCTTAATCCATCTGAGGGAAGTTAGGAGGGAAGTTTCCCGGGGCAGCACTTACCCGGTTGGATCCCCCCCTTGGGCCGAGGGAGCCCATACATACCCCAGGATTGTTCAGTTGCCCTTGTATCGAGGCTGATATAATCAGGGGAGTTAGGGGTCCCATTAGTGGGATTACCTCCCTGACTGCCACCTGTTTGTGACTGGCCAGAAGGCCTTCTGGGTCTTTGATTTTGCTGACTTTGGGCAGGTGTATTTTTAGGCTCCCCATCTCTAGGTCTAAAATGGTGGCAACGTTCACCTCCGCCACCTTAGCAGCAGCAGGCATATTGGCTGGTTTGGGGGTTTTGTTCAGATTTTTATTTTCTGCAGGTTTTTGGACCTCATAAATGCCAGTCGCCTGCTCCATGACCCAGTCCAGAGTTCTTTTCTTGTGGCAGTCCCTCACCAGCTGGATCATAATATACCTGGGGAGTGCATGAAAGAAGGTAGTTACAAACTCCCTGCTATCCGTGTGCACCCTCCTAGTGGTTTGTGCGAAGGCTCGTTTAAGCTCCTGCACTCTTGTGGGGCCTAATCTTCCCCGTACTGCAGATTGTAGGCCGTTTTCGAGCCTCCTAGGGGTTTCTGGGTGCAGAAAAGTGTTTCAAGATGGAATACTCTATACAGTGTTGCTTGTCTTTCATTTGAAAAGTGTCCATCATCTGCTCATAGAGCTCCATGTGTTCCCAAACAGAATATGTTGCATTTTTATGGTAGGGGTTTATGACACTCCTAAGGGCCTTAATCTGCCTAATGGGGTCTTTGGTCGCTTGAGTTTGTTCTCCTTCTTTGGCTTAGTCACAAGAGTCCACTCACCCTCAGACTCAGAGGCACCACTAACTGAGGTCCCCTCATGATCATCTAGGCTCTCTCTGATTCTGTGAGCTTGAAGGGGGCTCACACAATTGTGCACAGGAGAGTAGTCTTCTGACTCCTTCTTACTCCCAGAGTTAGCAGAGTATTCCCCCTATTGCCCTAATTGGGTAGAGGTCTTCAGGATACTCTTTTTGGGCCTCATTTCATTGGGAATTTCATTAAATTGAACCAACTGGTTCCTTGGAAAGTAATATTTCGGTGGATCTAATTCCCTGACCCTCCCCTCATAGGAGACTTCCTTGTCAGAGACATCAGCCTGAATGTTTGGGTATCTATACAGGGATGCCCGTCCATCAATTTCTGGGGGGCGCTGATCTGTTATTTCCATCATGCTTGGTCTATTGAATTTTGCCGGCCTCATGGTTTCTGGCTCATGTGAACCGGTAGACATGAAGTGGGCAGTGTTCACAGTATTAAATGGGTTGGAGTCCCTTAGCATAGAGGTCCTTATACTATGAACAGGGGTTACCCTGTCCCTCTCTACCTTTTCGGCGTGCCTCCAGTTAGGATTACATTTAGCACCCTCTTTCTCCAACTTTGCTAGTTTTTCCTTTTCAGCCCCTGCTTCTAGAGAAGAAGCAAAGATCTGAGCTTTTTGTTCAGTGATTAAGGCTTTACTGGCCTCTATGAGCTGCTCTTGCGCTGTCACTTGTTTATTGAGCCCATCATTCTTTTCACAGAGAGCCTCATTGTCTATCTGCGCTTCCTGTTTGGTCTGGGAATAAAAAGACAATTTGTGTCTGCTGTAGGAGTCTCACCTCCTGAGTTTTAGCATCTTTGATCTGGGTGTTCTCTTCTAGAGCACCTTCTACCTATCCGCGTGCTCGCGTAGATTCCCATACTCTGTTTTTAGTGAATTGAGATTCTGGAGAGCTAACTCACTCCCCCGCAACTCTATTTTTAATTTGCTGATTTCCTGGCATAGGGCAAATTTCTCCTGATTTAGGGTGCCTCTCTGTTTAGCCAGGTCATCCCTTTGTTGCCTGATGATATTGAATTTCTGGCGCTTTTCATCAAATTCTGTTTGAGAGTGTAGGTCTCTCAAGATTAACTTATTATTTTCCTCTTTCAATTCATCTATCTGATTTAGAGTAGAGTAACATGCTGGGCTCTAGGTTGCTGGGCTCTAGGTTGCAGGCGGCAACGTTGTTGAACAAAGATCTTGTGTAATTGAACTTTAAAAACCCTAGTAAAAGGTTCAGAAGCAGAGTGGTCAGGCGTTGCGGGGGCTCTCATTCAATGGACTCTAACTGAATCCCTTTTGAGTTGTGTTGTTTATTTGAAACTACGACGACCAAGAGGACTTAGGAGAGGATAGTGTGAAGTGTCAAAGTGGTCCTACAAGGGTCGCACAAAACCCCTCGTCCACTCGAAAGTCTTTGACACATTGGAAAAAAACTGATTGAACTGTGAAAATGGCAAATGTGAACCTAACAGAGGGATACCTGCGATTTGAGGGTAAACAGTGATATACCTGTGAACATTGTGGCAAAAAGTGTGAACCTGGCTGGGGGTTGTCCACAATGGATTGTATTGTTAGTTTAAAAGACATTGAGACTGTTGAGAGATACATTTCTGTGTGAAAGGCCATAGTGAACCCGATTGAGGGATGCAAATGTTGCAAGAAGGATCAGAGCCTGTCTGAGGGGGATCCAAGGGGCGAAGAGCAGTCGCCCAACATGAAAAGATTGCCAAAGTGACTTTTGTTTGTTTATTGTTTATGGTAGAGCAGGTCTTCTAAGGCAAGAGACTTTTGCAGGAAAGAGACTTGGCCGCAGATGATCCTGGCATCGTTGAAAGGAACTCTAACCTTGCGCTGGTGACAGCGAGGAATGTGATGTGCTCAAAGGACCTGCCTTGTCCCGTGGTAAAAAAACGTGGCAAAGGGAGACCCCAGTCATACCATTCTGACTTATCATTTGGTGAACACGTCTTTCTTTTCTTGAGAACATTATCCCACAGTATTTTGTAACTTAGTTGTAAGGATTGGCAATAGTTTTGTTTTTAGTATGCCCTTTTTATTTGACAAGATGCCACTAGGACCACCTTATTATTATTTGATGGTCGTAGCTTGCTCCTATCTTAGATTTAGGTTTAGATTAGGCATTTTTCTCACCCGTTATGCACTTTAATAAACACCCTTGAACTGTGATCACTTGTGTCTGTCTTTACGGTTGCCACCATGAGTTTCTGAAATACCCCACTAGCAAACATGGAGTTTGCCGGTGCAGAATTATGCTGGTAAACAGAACTACCTGCATGTTAATTCTGCACCCTCAAACTCCTAATAAGGCCTTACAGTTGTTCCCTCACTTATGCATTGTTCTGTACCAATTGTTAGACCTAAATTGGGATTGATCTCACTAAGGGGTTGGCACTATTGGAACCTGTTGCAATTATATAGATATTTTTTTAATTCCACAAATGAAGCCTTTCTTCATAGATGTTGCTCTTCAAATCAGAACACCAATCATGAACGACCCTATTTCTGCCTTTACACTGAAATGTGCTAATATTTTAACATCTATTGTTTCCTCGTCAAGGGCGGTAATTGCTAACCCGTAAGAGGTAAGAACAAATTTGACAAAGGAGGTCCTTCTGTGTGAAGGACGACTCTGTCTAAACTGGGTTATGGGGGAATTTGATGAAGAACCGTGACAAATGGCTGTAATGAAGAATAAGGACTTTGATGAAGGACTTCGAGCAATGCAAAGAACAATGATGAAAGAAAATGACTTTGCCCAAGCAGGTATGATATTTGGAGTTTTGTGATGAAAAGTACTGTGATAAGGTAGGACTGTGATGAAGGACTGTATTAAAGGAGAATGACTGTGATGAAGGGAAGAACTATGAAGATGGAGGACGGCTGTGATGAAGGAGAAAGACTATAGTAACTGACTGCTATAAGGAGATGAACTGTTATTAAGGATGTGGACTGTGACAAAGAACTGTGATGAAAGAGGACAGTGGTAATGAGAGGGACTTTGATGAAGATGAAGAACTATATTGAAAGAAAAATACTGTGATGAAGGAGACAAACTGCAATTAATTAGAAGGACTATGGTGAAGAAGGATTGTGGCAAAGGAGAAGGATTTTGATGAATGATGAATGAAGGAGAAGGACTGTGACAAATAACAGCAATGTAGGATAAGCTCTGATAAAGCACAAGGAATTTGACAAAGGAGATCGACTTACAAAGGAGAAGGACTGTGACCAAGAAGAAGGACTATGATGCATTAATGTGATGAAGGAAAAGGCCTGTGATGAAGGGGAGGGAATGTGATCAAGCTAGTGTTTACTTCTTCTTCAAAGTAGAGTAGACCTGATATAGACAGACACCTTACTTGTGTCTAATAATGCAATATGTAGATTTTTAATGGTAGAACACCTTCTGATTGTTCAGGGAATTGTACATGTTTACTTTCATGTGGCTCAATCATTATTGATTTGTTTTCACTCTTCCAAAATGGAGTTGGGTCTCCCATTTAATACTGGCCCCTAGATCTTATTGTGAACATGCAGTGCTAACCCTTACAGTAGAAAGACCTTTAAAGGTTACTTGGCAAAACAAGAAAATAGGGATCCTGGAAGGGTGCCAGTCTTCTCGTAGACAGAGGCTGAAGTTGGAATATGTCCAGGAACATGGACTATTGCAAACTATTATGTGTGATCATGAATCCTTATCCGTAATTGAATATTGAACTATGCAATTCGAATGTAATCATATTCAAGTACTAACTGCAATTGAGTCCCTTATGACTAATATTGGAGATAATGTAATTGCACAAATCTAGCCACCAGAAATCCTGATTGAAAACTGAATGCAAAAATACATAATGTGAATTACTAATGGCAATAAAAAAGGAACCTTCTGAGGCTTGACATTATGCAAAAAAAGAGAACAATATAAAGCCTCTCTAATAAAAAGGAGAAACAGCTTCACTGAGAAAACATTGGAGGAGATAATAAAATATTTCTGACTCATGTTCTTTGTTGAATATTGTAGCTAATGGCCATGCTTGCTACAGGAACGAAAACAATGATCATCGTATTAACTGTGAACAATGGCTAGGACATGTCACTCTACTTTGCTATTCCCCCACTAAATTAAAAACGTCTAACAATAACAACATAGATTTAGAGGATGCAATCCTTCCAGAAATCACTTTGAAAAATTCCTCAAAGCCATATCTTCTTTAAACCTAAAGGAAGAGCCTAAAAATGATAATGGGCCATCAGATTTGTACACACTGCTATGCTTACTTTTATTCTCGTGGTCGAGGAGAAGGTGATTATGCAACCAGTTTACAAAATAGGGCAAAGAATGAGCCCAAGTCGCTACCACCTAACATCCCTTCAGGATTGTTCATTAGCATTCTTGGGTACAATTCTTCTAGATAGGATAATTGAATGGACACCAGGAATTAAGAGATGTGCTCCAGTCCATTATAGATTTGTAAAGAAAGTAAACATCATCAGTTATTATATTTGTATTTAGTAGTGACCAGGTCCTCGTTTCTGAAACAGCTTTCAATGTTTTCTATGCAAATACATTATGGACATTGCGTGCCAATTAAGATTAACCACAGAGTAGTTTCAAGACGCTTAAAGTACTCCATGAGAATAAGTAGCTTCTATATGCTATCACTCTGAATGCTTTGGTTACTGTGTCTGTTGTCATTCATCGTGGGGTCAGTTAAGGTTGTGCATTTTTACTAGCAATCTATGTGAGTTCTTAAGTGACTCAGGAGCTGCTGCCCCTAGGGTAGAGCAAACTTCAAATTCCAGTATAACCTTATGTGGCAAGACCGCCTAATTCACTACAAATTCTCCTCGATAGTTATTTCAAATGCTAACAAATCATAAATAATGACTTAATTAAAGAGGTAAGACTTCCAGAAATGTAGAACCGGTATTTGCATCATTCCATGTGTTGAAAGATTTGATGATTGAGGGATGACCTTTAATCAAACTGGATCTAACTTTAGTCATGTTACTAAAACGGCTATCAGAATGAAGCAAGCAATAGTAGGTATTTTTAACTTAGTACTGAAAATGAAGGTTCAACTAATTGAGGATATGCAGAGTATTATGATGCTAGGTCTTCCTCAATTTTATCATATGGTGCATCGATCTGGAGTTCACTAATGGCCAAATTTAACAGGTTGAACCAAATACATTTGTAAACTGCTTTTGGGTTTACCACAATCAGCCCCAAACTGTTCTTGTCAAATGGTGAGGAGGGATTGAATTGTTTTTGAACATTGCTATTAAAGAGCACCAATTGACTTTTTGTTTTCATTTCTTGGCAACAAGCAGCCAAGATTGCACAACTAATTGTAAAATTGCTATGGGCTTGTTACAGAGCCCAATATATGGCTGTTATTTGTGAAAAGGGAACTAAACAGTGCTTGTGTCGACTGTTGCTTGGAAAACCTTCCCCTTAAAAGCAGCCTAGATAAATTGAGTAATGAGAACATTGAGACTTCCAAAAGGAATATGTTTTTTGTTTGTAGCGAAGACCAAGAATTGCTAAAAATGTCTTATAGATTTCATGCGTTCATAACTTATTCTATAATTTGTCACTTTGATTTGAATTGGTCCCCTTCTGTCAGGTATCAGACTTTAATAAGGGCTCTTTAACCATTCAATCTATCATGGATTTGCTAATTTTTGCCTGAAACATTAAATAGCTTGAGCAAAAACTATGATTCCTATTTGGAAGGAACATAGGTTTATTCTCAATGCCGCCTGGCTTTTTATAGTGTGCTAATTTCCTCAGCTACCTATTGCACATGCACATTTTCATATTTTGCACAATATGCGCTTAAAATTCGCAACCAATTGAAATTGATATGATATGATAGGTTATTTATAACATGCTTAATACCCAGAGGTTTCTAAGCGCGGACCCGCGGATTGAACCTATGGTGCTCCGTGTAGCCTTGCTTCCAAGGCGAGCACGTTGCCCCTGAGCTATCCTCCCGGGATTGCACTATGATTTTCTTTAAGTATTTATTCCAGAGATGTATTTTCTAAGACATATTTCATTAGATATGTTAAGGGCATTGCATGATCTTGTACACATGCTTTTATGGCTGAATTTTAACTGCCACAATAAAGAATATTGATGGATTGATTATGTGTAAAAAACGGTTGCCAAACTTGTTGTGACAGCACACTCTTAAACAGATCATTATTGCCAACAATTCTATTGCTGGAGCAGCTTTACTCTGCAGACCTCACCATTGAGTGTATAATATTAAGAAAGAAAAGTGGCCTCCAGTGCATGCACTTCCTGAGTGCATTCAATTAAGCCTACGTTTGGACGTTTGGGTGTATTGTTTTTATTTTACATAAATATATTTTGTAACATAACTGTGTTACTTCACAAAGCAATGTAACCTCTAACTCACTCTTAATATGCTTCAATGCATAGCTTTGTTACTTCACAAAGTAATGTAACCATATTCATTTGCATACAGTTGTGCATGTGCAAGAGCAGGCTCTTTGCATTCAATTGTCACACTGTTGTGCATTTTTCAAGCACAGGCATTGTACTCAATTGTTTACATTATTGTTCATATTGCAGCACAGGCCGACTGCAAGGCTATCGGTTTCACCACTGGGTAATTTTTACAGGATTAGCTTGTACTATTGTGATACACTTGTGCAGTATTTTGGCATTCTGTTTGGGTGGACATTTCTCCTTCCTTGCATTGGATGCAGTCGTAGCAACACACCCGCTGCGCGTGGGGCCTTCCTGTAGCCAGGAGAACAGCTCTTACTGTACACATATTGAGGAGTCTTGCACTTTTGTGCAATTAGCCATGTTCGGCCTCGGTGTAGGGCTGATGGGAGTTTTTAGTCCAAAAGATCTAGCAAGCCACATGAGGTAGTCAGTGATTAAAGTATGAGATTTCCGTTCAAGAGTTTGCAGTTTTGAGTTCCAGATCGGCCATTGGAAAACGTGCACACGAATGAACCCGGGATAATGAATGTGTAGTGTCAGCAAAAACAACACCTGATTCAAATAGTATTTCAAATGTGCTTATTTCTATAAATTGAAAGACTGCTTTCAAGTGTCCTCCCATGTGTTTAATATCTCAGGTTCCTCTGATGCACAGCACATGCCCACTAATTCAAATATTATTTCAAATGAATAGGATTCATGGAAAGAAAAACTGCAAAGCGTTCAAAAAATGATGCACCCATAAAGCGACATTTTCATTAGGCATGAAATAAGATCCATTATTTTTCTGGCAGTTACATAATGAAATTCTCAGCATAGTAATTCTTTTGTTTTCTCTTTTTTGTATTCTTGAGCAAAATAGGGGCATCTTAAACTTTTATTTAACTCTCAAATCCATTTCTGAATAATAACTATGCCAGTGGCTTGGACAGCTTGCTATTTTGCCCAGGCGTTCGCTGTTTTCAAACATATCTCCCCATGGAATTCAAGAGGGAAATAGTAACCTACACTGAGAATACTAAGCAGGGAAGCTGCTGTCTGAGAGGCCTGAATACAAACGGTTATACTGAGCCAATAGCATGAGAATATGTGTGACTGTTGCCCAGGATGGAAATGCACAATTCCTCTGAACTCTTAGACGCATTTCATGGAAAGAAAGCAATAGTGTACAAAAGTGTGCACTAGCACAGCAACGCTCAGGAAAATTAAATAGACTAAACCTATAGACAAGGCTTATTAGATAGCGTTTGGTTGAACCATCAACCAATGCGCAATGGAACCACAAAGCGATCAAGATAAATAAATGAGGGTATAGTACGAGTTGATTGTGCTATATGTATGTATCCTGTAAAATTGATCTACAAGGTCATGCATGTATGAACAACCTCTCTTAATGAGGCCCTGGTCTAACGTTCTTACTAAATTACGTGTCTTCATTTAGGAAGGCAATGCAAATGTTTTCCCATTGTTTATGTAATTCCAAAACAGTATTGTTATGAGGGTAAAGCTGCACACAAACACGTTCAGTGTTCAGGAAAAGTTTATAAATTCAAGAGCACAGAGAGCAGCAAGCACCTCTGCCAGGCTCTCCTTCAACTACCTCTGTGTTCCAGAACCCCAAGTGGTTCTGGAACATTACAGATCATAACATATCTTCTCCCTTAAGAGTGAACAAAGAACAACATAAAACACCCCAAATGAAACCCCCTTAACAATACATACACATACCCATTGAGAAAATAAATGAAAATAATAAAATAAAAAAATAAACATAGCGCTATGTGCATTGGAATTTAAACATAAAAGAAATCCTTAAACTTAACAGGAAATGTCTTGACTCTGTGGGATGTTCTGACCGACTAGGCTCTGCCTTGCAACATCACTGTGTGCTGCTTGCATCAGAAACAACAGAATGGCCGCCAAAAAGCCCTATGTGCTAAAAATCTCTGAGAAGTGCGCAAGGGAAACCGGAAAAATAGGCTGCCAATCCATTTTGCCTATGTCAGTGGTAAAACAGGAGACCACACTGCCAAAACCTGTCATTGGGCTGCCCACAGAGTGAAATAGAACTGCTTGAAAAGGCAGTGCTTCATTGCCAGGAAAGCCCAGAAATGCTTTAAAATCCGTTTTTCCTTGGCTGTTGAAATTGCAAAGTCATGTTCCCCAAACAGCAAAGAAGATCCAACATCCTTGTGGAGTGTTCACCATCACCAAATTTAAGGAATCCCCATAAGCACAATTTCAGGAGAAGCACATTTCATCACAAAAATATCCACATTCAAAAAGGTGCTTGCCTGGAAATATGGGTGCAGTACCGCCACTCGCCTGTGTCAAAGCTGTCATTTACTCACCCTGTAGTTTAAACTTGTACATTAAGATCAAATTGTGGAAAAGAAGAGACTTGCCATCAAAAGCAATATAAGTTGCTACAATTCAATCTCTATGTTTTAAAAAGACTGTAATAAGAGATCTGTGTATATATTTGTTGAAAATGTGAGGTTTATTTTAGCAAAAGACAATTTTGAACCAAGTGTTTTACGGTGAACTGAGGCCAGCCACACTGGACTTCAAAGGCACATTCCACAATTTGCCCCAAACAAAGGTGCCTTTCCTTTTGCTCTCTGCCCAGGAACTGTCAATTAGACGTTAATGAAAGGAGGAGGGGATTTTGCTCTGCTTCTGTGGGAGAGAGACAATAGGCTACTTGGACTGAAAGGGAATTCAAATTCAGGTGTCAACAGAAACAACTGCCAGCAGGAAGAGAGCCCTGGACTGCTCTGGGCCCATCAAACCATGGAGGCGGGACCAGACAGATTTGTGTATCTGAAACCGTAGAAAATATCTTTTTGGAAAAAGACTCATAGAGGACTGTGCCAAACTTGTAAAAATCGGTAATTTATAGGTTGTTAATATGAAAATTCTGCTCACAGTTGGAGACCACTCTGAACTCTGTGTGATGGTCAGAGACAGGACTACCGGAATGGTGATGTAGTAGCAATTGTGATAACGCTAGAAATATGAAACTTCACAGGATTATGCCCAGATCTGACACTGGGTACCCAACCAAAGTGTGAAAAACTGTCAATTTTGAGCGAAAGCTCTCACTGAGTTGGTACACATGCGTGCTCTATTAAATCTGTGATGGGAATATGTAGTATTAGCAAGTTGGTGATATTGTAAATACGATTTATTTGAAAAATAGATTTACTGTACTGAAACAAAGGGGAGGTACTCCCTGGATTGTAAAATACCACATCATCATGAAACCATGTGTTCCTTCTCAAATCAGGAGAGAGGAAAGACCCTGAACAATAGGATTCCTAGGGGGTGTACCTAGTATAATTTAGCCTACCCAACCCTTAGGGAAATACATAAATAGGGACAGTTGAGGACCTAGAGACACACAGATTCACCCAGCAAATGATATATTGGCGAAGCGCTTTGCTGGAGAAACCTAGATCCAAGACTCCAGAATTCTGAAAGCAGAAGGACCAATTCCAAAGCTGAACCCTTCTTAGCTGACCTCTAAATTCTTGAAACCTGATTTTAACCCCAGACTTCCAAGGGGAACACAAAAAAAACAATAGAGCAGCCGGGCTATGCTGTTTCTGCTTCTTGCCAAGAACTCTTGCTAGAACCCGGAGATCCAAACCAGCAGAGCAGAGCTGTAACTAGATAGCTGCCACCCAGAACCAACCCGTCAGATCCATTCCAGAGGCCGTGCGTCTCCCGAGTGTCATGCTGCGTGCAGAACCAAGCGCCTGAATCCTGTCCGATGGGCTAGCAGAATTCCAGTCCAGAACCTTTGAGCAGATCCTGACGGGCCTATTCCAAACCATAGTTGTGAGTACCTATAGCATAGAATTGTCCATAGCCAATCTCTTATCCTTAAATAATCCAATCCAAAACCATTCTATCATATTCAGAACTGCATTGTAGAATCTCTTTTGTCTTTTCTGAATCATTCCCTCATCCATAGGGTCCTCTGTTAATTGTAGTGATAATATCATCTTTGCGCTAATATATTTGCTGAGGAAAAGCAAGTATCTCAGCGGGCAAAAGTCAGAACAGAGGCGCTGCTGATCTGATGGCTGTCCGGTTGGGTATCTTGTATCTTCATAGCCTCCCTAGTGTAAAATAAATTCCTGTTTGTAATTCAAAACCGCATCTTTCATTTGAAAATCTTGACTCTTTCTGAGAAAAACCAACCTCTACTAAAACCTTCATAACTTCTGAACCGTGCATGCTAGAAACGAAATTTAAGTGTCAAATTGAAGCTGACCTCCCCAGAGAATTACGTCTCATTGTAGTTTTTCTGTAATTGCGTTTCTCGTGCACTGAAAAGATTGCAGTGAATTTGCATTTGGCTCAATTTAATCATGTGTAAAATAGCTATTCTTTGCAATTGACCTCAGAATTCAGTTTTCTATCGGCTAGTTATTCACTCATCATTGCTAGTGTTTACATGAATCTATATAAAGCGGCTCCCACTAGTTTTGAATCCAATTTAGAGAATTAAATCCATTTTCCGTATTTTCTCATTAATTCCAATCCACATTCAAAAGCGTTTGAACTGTTTTGAAATCATTCCTGTTTCTCTCTATGCTTGCTGCGGGGAATTGGGATTGAAACTCTATTTGTTGTGTATGTATTTCCTGAAACCTGTGTTCTCCCCTTCCATTTCTATATTGCATATTGGGGGAGGGGGGAATTGAGTAGTGCGCAGGGGGAAAGAGTGCCATTGCATTTGACTGAACCCATACAAAGTTTTATTCTGTGCTGCATGATTTTTCTTATCCATACTCCTTCTGATTAAAGAGATTGTTGATTGTAACATCACCCATTAGTGATTGGTGTGTACATATTAAACAGTGTGATATATATATTGTTCAAATCCATAAAATAAATCTTTTAACTTTGCAAAACAGCCTGCTTCCTTGTTCAGTGATGCCGGGGGATTCAAACAGAGGGGCGTGATATAAGGGTACATCATTCAGAAATAAAAGACCTTATAGACAAAAATATATAATTAAGGGTTCCAACTGTGTTTCACACGCTAGGCATTGACTGAGGTGGAGTGCCGGGTTGAAATCACTTACAACTCTTCCACTCACATGTCCTCCATCCAGGACTGTGCTTCTTTCACCACCACTCTCACCACTTACATTTCCCTCAACCAGCACTAGTTCATCACTACTCCCCTCTTTGTGACCCCTTTCCTTGCTCAACAATAGCTTACCCTTTGACCATACTTCACCATAAAGCACCACCACACTATTTTTCACTGCCGCAATCCTTTTTGGTCGCAGAAATTTATTTTCCAAACATTTAAGACCATACTTTAGATTCTTGATAAGAACCAAATCTGCAATCATCCATGCCCGTTCCTTGACTTTAGAAGCTTCATCAAACAATCATTTGTACTGACACTGAGCCTCTTCCACCAATCTCAACACATCCTTCTGATTAACATTCACACTACAGGCCAACCCCATCTAACCTGGATATAATTTGGTACCCGGTTGGCATCCCTTTAATGAGATGAAAGGAGACACCATCATGACCGAGTGAGGCTTAATACAATAGCTCCACACCATTTCTCTCGGCACATCACTCCACAGTAACCCTGACATCATAGCCAATAAATACCTCCATTAAGGAACGTATTTGCACACTCTACCAGTCCATTTGCCCTGGGATGATATAACGTGGTGCGTGTGTGCAAAATGCTAAACCACATCAATATTTCCTCATATTAATAGACATAGCGCAATATGCATTGTAATTTAAGCACAAAGAAAATCCTTAATCTTGACAGGAAATTGCTTGACTATTCCACTCACATGTCCTCCATTCAGCACTGTACTTCTCTCACCACCACTCTGACCACTTACATTTCCCTCAACCAGCACTGATTCACCACTACTCTCCCCTTCTTGACCACTTTCCTTGCTCAACACCAGCTTACCCTTTGACCATACTTCTCCACCCTCAACCACGACCACACTATTCCTAACTGCTGCAATCCTTTGTGGTCCCAGAAATTTACTTTCCAAACATTTGAGACCATACTTGTGATTCTTGATAAGCACAGAGGGGCCTCTCTGCTCCTTCTTTATTCCGCCCTCTTTTGCGGAATGACTCTGTATCCTTGTTGCCACTGATGAGGGTAAAGCTGCACACAAACACTGTCAGTTAATTATATCAAGAGCACAGTGAGCAGCAAGAGCACCTGCTCAAGCTCCCCTTCAATTGTGTCTGTGTTCCAGAACACCCAGTTGCATTACGCTCTGGCACACGCTGTGGGATGTTTTTACCCATGCATCCAAGCCCTACCACAAAACTGTGTATTACTGGCATTGAAAACATCATGATGGCCAGAACTCCACAGAAAGTGCACAGGGAAAACATGAAAAAAGTTTGCCATCCATTTTTGCCTCTGTTAATGTTAATACAAGAGACCATGGTCAGGCCCTATCCTTGGCTACACACAGAGCAAAAACCAGTGCAAAGAAATATGGTGCTGTTCAAAATCCGAATTGTATTAATTCAAGACAACTCCCAAAAATGGGTGCAGTAACATTGCAAGCCACTGACCGGCGGTGGCGCTCTATAAATCCTAACAGGAGAGCTGTCTTGCAGAACTGTGCTGTGAACAGAAAGTGGTCTTATGTAATTAAAAATTTAAAAGACTTGCTTTTCCTGAGAACCCTTAACACCTCAGAGACCCACACAACAGCCCAGGATATCACATGGCCCTGTTGATTGAGAGGGAGGAGTTTCCCCTGCAGCCTGCAGGACACAACACAATAGACCCTTTCAATTGAATAGAAATGCAGATTAGGATGTAACTGTCAACAGCTGCCCTGCCAGGAAGGAGAGGCCTGTGATCTCTGACTCACCAAGTTCTGGGGGGCGGGCCAGACTGGTATGTGAATTCAATTAAGGGCAAATGTATATTTGATTAAATTGCTTATAAAATCTTGTATTAAGCTCACAGAAATGTACAATTTGGGGGTCCTTAATATGGAAAATGCCCTCACGATTTGAGACCAAACTCCACATTGTGCGGTGTTCTGAGACCGAACACCGCTATTTATTAATATTGCAGACACAGAGTTTATGCTAGAGACATAGTACATTACTGTAATGTGCCCAGAAGGGGGGTGTACCTCTGTGTAAATTTGGGTAAAAGTCCAATATTGGAAAACCAACCAAAAAGTACAAAATGTTGTCATTTCTTAACCCATGCTCTTAGAAAAATCAGAGTTGGAACAGAGACCTACCCGAAGTGAAATATGATGTGTATATGTAATTTCAACAAACTGTGTATCTGGGAAATATGTGTTTTGGGTAAAATTGATTTTTCTAAGTAAATGCAAAGGGGAGGATCCTCTGACTCATAAAACATACCTCATCACAATGACACTCCATTCCTTCCCCCAATCAAGGGAGAGAGGAGGACCTGGCCAATGATAAGTTGTGAGGGGCAGGCTTAGTTATGCCCACGCACACACCCATTTTCAAAACACATAAAAAGAGACTGCTTTGGACAGGCAACATTCACTTCCCACTTCAAGCTGATTTCTTGCAGAGCACTTTGCCAGAAGACACCAGATCCAGCACTTACACTTCAAATCCAGACAGAGACCAGAACTTAGAACTCAGACTCCAGAACTTAAAGCAAAGGACTAACCCACAAGCTGAGTTCTCTTCAGCAGGCCTCAAAATCCTTTGCAAACTATTCAACCACCGGGCTGCGCGGTTTGCTGCTTGCTAAGAATCCTGTGTATCCAGAACCGTCAGATCCAATTCAAGAGACCCAGACCAGACCGCTCTGCAGTGCCGAGACCAGGCCCAGAGATCCAGATCCGCAGACCAGTCCCAGTCCAGATCGCTATGAGCAGAACCGGTGCCTGACCGTCCCGTGGCGAGGGACGTCCAGTCCAAACCTGACCAGATCTTGACTGCCTATTTCAAATTTATAGTGTGAGTACCCAGCTAGAACTGTGCAGAACCAATCTCTTAGTCTAAAACAATCTCATACCATCCATTTCCACCTATTTAGAACTGTATAGAAATCGGGTGTTCATTCTGTGATCTCAAACCTGCAAAAGTGTCATTTGTCATTTGAATCTTACTTCATTTCCGAAAATCTACCTCCACTAAATTGTCTGTATCTTGTGTCCTAGGAACGTGATTTAACTTTCATTTTAACGCTAAGATCCCCAGCTTTCCAACAAGATCTAAAACGCACTCGAAAAAAGTGCTGCGAATTGACATTTTGCTTCATTTCAACCACGTGTCAAAATATCTGTCTTTTGCTTCCGTTATTCAATTACGTTTTCAACCTGATAACCATCCCTGAATCATTGATAGTGCTGACCTGAACTAATTCAAAGTAGCTATCACCTACCCTGAACCTCCTATAGAGAATTTACAGCATTTTTAGCATATTTTTACTTCATTGCCACCACATTTAAAAGGATTTGCCTACTTTAAAATTATACCTGTGTTCCTCTAAGCTCGCTGGGGGGAACTGGAACTTTGTATTGCATTTTGTTTGTATTCCTGAAAATTGTGTGCTCACCTTCCATCTCTTTCTATTGCATGGGGGGGATTGAATTGTCAAAAGAAAAAGTGATCACATTATCTCTTGTGGAAACCACATCAATTTATTTCTGTGCTGCATTCTTTTCCATCATTGCATTTCCTTGAAACCATAAAAGCATCTCAGCTACTTTATCCTCTCTATATCAACTCCTAAGTAATGAAAAAGTGTGTTAGTGTAATATTATCCATTGCTGATCACTATCATCTTCACAAGTGTGCTATCAATTATCAATTTGTTCATAAAAGTGTGATATATAGCTGTTGTTTAATTTTTCAAATAAACCTTTTAATTTGCAAAACAAACCTACTTCTTGGGACAGCGGGGTCAGGGGGATTCTAAGAGAGGGGTGTTATACAAGGGTTGTCATCCAGAGTAAATGAACTGGACATAAAAATATATCAATAAGGGTTTCCATCAGCATCCCAAACTAGGCATTGATTTAGCTGTAGTGTTGAATTGAAGTCGCTAACAGAGTGGGGTCTCGAGCCGGAGATTCTGGATCAGATCTACCATTTGTGCAGCTTAATACAGTGTGCTAACTGACGGGATACATAAATCCGGTCGGATCACCACGCTGTGGTACGCTGTAATGCACCCCTCAGAGGGACGCTCTAAGGAGACGGTCTATTTGCAAAATAAAATACTAACGTCTGTAAGTCAGGAAGGAAATCAATGTCCAGAATGACGACCTTGGCAGATATGAATATAGTTAGAGAGCACCTCTTACATACACTGTTTGTGAGAGGTGAATGGTCTGAACACGACCAAAATGTATGGTTGCAGGTGATCACACAACAGGTCACTACAACTGGGTCAGATAACTGGAGAGATAAGGGTCCCTTACATGTGGCCCTGAGTGAACTATATATGGCTCCTAAGCTAAAGATGAACACGACAAGATTGTCAGGATAGTGGCATATTTGTATCTATATATGAAAGCCATGCAGGACAAATGTGCTGAAGGCCAAGATCTGGCAAGTAGACAACTGTTGGCATTAGAGAAGGCCCAATCGGATCTGGACACTTCTGAGCAGAGGCTGCGCAGAAGCCAGGAGTCAGAAAATGAGAGTAGACAGCACATCATTAAAATAAAGGAGGATATGGATATCCTGCAACAGGAAAAGGCTGACCAGGAATCCAGATTTCTGGCCTTGCAGAAGGAGTACCAAGAAAGTTTGGACTCCCTACTGCAGAGCCAAAAAAAGCTGGAGCAACAGCTGGACTTCAACAGGGCATGCACAGAGCAGGTAGCCACCCTGCAAATCCGACTAGACAGAGAGAAAGAGGAAAGCAATAAATTGATTTTGAAAGACCTGGATACCCAGGAAGAGTTTGATGAAGAGCGCCAGAAAGCTGGTGCCCTTCAATGGCAGAGGGCCAACCTGGCGGCACAGATGCAGGCTCTTACTCAGGAAAGGGATACCTTAGGCCAGGAAGTCTGCCACTTAAAAAAGAAAATGGAAGAAAATCACCTGGCCCTCCAGGGACTGGGTGACCTTCAAAAAGAGCATCAGAACTTGTTGGAGCACACCAGGAGGGTGAAAGATGCTCTGGCAAGAAAGGAGCAGGACAGTAGGGATGGGACTCAGGAGGTAACCCTCCTGCAGCAAAGACTGATACAGTGCTCCAGGACCAATCAGGAAACGCAGAGAGAGAATGAGGCTCTCTGCCAGCACAATGATAGGCTCCAGCAACAGATAGCCATGCAGGAGAGACTGATAGAGTCTAGTAAGGCCTTGATTGAGGAAGTGAAAGCACAGGCTCTTGCAGGGCAACAGGGAGCAGGGACCGAGAGAGAAGAGGTTCGCTGGGAAAGGGAGACACCTGGGCATAGCCTCAGGAACCCTAGTACCAGAGGCCCTCATCCCTCCCAGGCCCTGGACTCTGCCACCCCCATGTCCCATTGGCGCGCATGAGCCCAGGGCCACGGGGATGGCAGATTACTATCCAGTGAGAAATGTGGGACTCGTAGGCCAGTACCTCCCAGAAATGGATGGGCGGGCATCTGGGTATGGGCACCCAAGTGCAGTGCAATTTAGTGGGGAACCCCGGGAGAGTAGGCCCACTAAGGGCAATCTGAAAACCCCTGCCCAGTTAGGACAATGGGGGGGTACCCATCAAATCCTGGGAGCAAGGAGTTATCAGAAGACTCCTCTGAGCGTCCCAGGACACAGGAGACTAGGTCCCCACATTCTGCCAGCCTTCCCAGGCTCGCAGAATCCGGGAAAACCTGGAAGATCAGACGGGCACCTCTGGGAGCAGTGCCTCTGAGTCAGAGGATGAGTGGACCAGGGTTACCCAAACCAAAAAGGCCAATAAGGCAAAAAGGGCCTTGCTTAAGGACCCCTTAAAGCAGATCAAGGCAATAAGGAGCGTCATCACTCCCTATCATAAGAACTCCAAGTATTCTGTTTGGGAACACTTGGAGCTCTTTGAGCAAATGATGGGGACTTTCCATTTGAAAGACAGCAGTAGCTGTATTCAGTATGTCAAATGGACATTCTCCCCAGAATACTCCAGTTTCTTTGCGGGCTGGAGGACCAAAACCATTCAAGATGGTCCACATATCGGGCGGCCATCTTGAAACACTTTTCTGTGCATAGATATCCCCAAGAGGCTTGTAAGGCAGCCTACAATTTGCAATGTGGGGAGGATCAGGCCCCACAAGAATTTGTGCAGTAATTGAAGCGTGCCTTTGCGCAGACTACCAAGAGGGTGAGCACTGATAGCAAAGAATTTGTTAACACTTTTTTCCATGCCTTACCCAAATACATGACCCAGCTAGTGAGAGATTTTCATGAGAAAAGGTCAGTGGACTGGGTCATTGAACAGGCAACCCGGATCTATGAGGTACAGAAGCCCGCAGAAAACAAAAACAATGCTCAGAAGAGCCCCAAACCAACCAGCACCCCTGCTGCTGCCAAGGTGGCAGAGGTAAAGGTTGCCCCCATTTTAGATTTGGAGATGGGGGGCCCAAGAACCCACCAGCACAAACTAATTCCAAGCCCAGAAGGTCATTGAGCCAGTCACAGACAGGAAGCCAAGGAGGTAGTCCCACAAGAGGGATCCCTCACTCCCCTGATTACATAAGTCCCCGCTATAAGGGAAACAGTCCAATCCTGGGTTATGTGTGGACTCCTCCGGCCCAAGGGGGGAGATCCAACCAAGCGCCCAACCCAGGGAACTTCCCCCCGCACTTCCCCCAGGAGGGCAGAAATTCACCAAATCCTGGGCAGAACTTTTTCCCCAGGTATCCACAAAATGTCCAACCCCAAAATCATCCATCCTTCTTTCCCCACTTCCCTGAGCCCAGACCACCTAATCCGGGTGAGGGGAGGCCAAGGGTGGAGGGGTACCCAAATCTTCCCAACCCGGGGTACTACCAGAGAAGGGATAGCTACCCTTCCCGGGATCAGCCCAGTGGAGAAAATAGTACCCCGTATCAGCCTGAGCGGGTTTCACAGTTAGAGCGCCAGGTCCAAAATATGGCACGGGATCTGGGTCACATACTGAGGGCTCAACAGAACCCTCAGATGAGCATGCCACTGCAGAATGCCCCAAACTCTGGGCCTGGTGCTCCAGAACAATGACGGGGGCAGCACCCCGATAACCCACCGGTTCCCAGGGAGGAGGCACAAGGGGAAGGGGGGTGTAAAGCCTTGGAGGAAGCTTCCTTCCCCACTTGTTAACAGCCCCTGGAAACCCAGGAACCGGAAACAAAATCTCCTACCCCTGAAAGTCTTCCACCCAAGGAGCAGAGAGGAGGTAGGAGAAACAAAGGACCCAAACAGACCCATTTTGTGGAGGAGGTACAGGTCTTCCAATTTGAGGGAGAGGGATCCTCAGAGGATCCTGGGGAAAGGATCTTCTCCTTCAGAGATGGGGGAACTCCTCCCAAGGAAAAATGGGTCCCAAGGGATTCCAACCCAGACTGCGTAGATGTGGGGATTGAGCTGTCGCCACCCATCATTCTATCCCAGAACCAACAATACCGAAAACCCCTGGTACAAACCCATCCTGGTGACTGCCTCCAAAAGGGGAGGGGGCGGCCCAGAACCGGAACCAAGGGAACTGAAAACCATATCCAATTCTCAACTTTTTCTTTCAGATTCCCGAGACTCTCCACAGAATTTTGCCCAAATCTCTTCTCTCTCAATGTCCAAAACCAGAAAATCAGCCCCCCAGTTGTCCAAAAATGTGCATTATCTGTGCCCCCTTACAGAGAAGGAGGGAAGATACTATGCCCCGGTACAAGTACAGGGGCAGGGTACAATTTTGGCACTGGTGGACACTGGATCCCAAGCTACCCTTCTGTCGAAAAGGGCCTTTGATGAGCTAAATCTAGGAAGGGGGAAGAATTACCAAATTCCTCTCACCTCGCTTCCTGGACAACTTCAGAACTTTGACGGGAAGGAAATTCCCGTCGAGGGGACTGCGGATTTGGACATCAAAATTGGGCGACACAAGGTGAAACACCCGGTCATAGTAGTGACTCCAGAGGGCACCCCTTGTTTACTAGGGAATGACCTCCTGAGAAGGTTGTCACCCCTAACAGATTGCGTATAAAAGGTCTTCTAGACCCATACTAGCCGACCAATAAAATTAAAACAGAGCGTCAACAATGTTAGTTTAAACGGCACCTGCAACATGGTTGAACAAAAATCTGACCAACTAGAATTTCACTTCCAGAACAACCAAATTCCAGATGTGACAGTAATAGCAGTAGGACAACAGAGTGCTGATGGGGGTCCTCTCTATTTCTGAAAATCAACCTTCCCTCCAGCTTAAGGTGTCATTCCACACTGGAAGGAAATACTCTGAAATTCTTTACTAATCCACAATCAGAAACTCCCACTCCTATAGTCCAGAAAGATGTGAAATCAGCTCAGAGCCTGGCTGATGTTCAGCAAATTGGAGAGCAGCTGTTCATCCCTGTTCAGTTAAATGATGGGAAGGACTCTGTTCTCACCTGAGTGTGTGTGAAAAACGGTAAGAGCTTCATCAGCGAAGCCATGTTCCGCCAACTCCCAAAATATCCAGCCATTCCCACATTCAAACTGATAGACAAATGGGAAATGGATCTGGAAACACCCAATTCGAAACATCACCCGCCAAGCAGGTGTATGCTCAAAATCTCCATTGGCAACAAGAGCATAGTCCATAATTGTTGGGTCGTGCGAGATGTCACTGCCGCTTTTTACTTAGGCAGTGACATTCTCAATCGCTTTGCCATTAGTTTGGACCTAATAATCTTCAAAGCTTGGTCCCGATTAGCGGATAATCCCATGGGCTTTGATGATCCAGAAAAAGCATTTAGGTCAGCTCAATTGCTACTTTATGCAGTTGAAATTCAGGTTAAAGAGGAAGTCACCAACTGGCCACCAGAGGGCGCACGGACGATGCCAGCCTCCGTGTGAGCTCCTAACCCACGGGCCCCATAAGTGAGTTGAGCCCCCACTTTGGCCCCCCGTGCCCAACAACGACAGCCTGAGCCACTGGAAGCGCCCCCCCACCCCTCGAGCGAAAACCTGGCGGAAATCGGACCTTCGGTCCGTGAGAAAACTCCAGCAGAATCGGCCTCCCCCCCACCTGTGGCGACGCAGACGTGGGAGAAGGCCGCAGCCCGCGGCCCCGGACTCCGCCCCCGGCTCTCATCGCGGAAGACCAGCGCGGCACCGAGGCTCCGGAGGGGAGAGCAGCGGACCGCCGCCCGCTCCGGAAAACTTTGAGGGCCGGCCCCCCCCGGGCTTCCAGGGGGCGGACTCCTCGAACAGCTGATCCTACATCGCAAGGGATCGGCCCTGCGGAGGTGAGTGCCCGCCCAGTCTTAGGGGCTTCGGAGCGCATCGCCCCGGTGGGGGCCCGCTCCGCCCCCCCAGATTACAACAACCGCATGGCCAGGACCCACCCCGCACCAGCAGGAGATCCGAATCTGCCACAACCAGGGTAGGCCTGCCATGAGCCTGCCCCCCGTGGCACCCCCCTCTGGGAGCCCCCAGGGAGCCCCCTAATCAGAGCACAAGGGCCAACCAGAAGGGGCCCTAATTTGGTGACGGTGCCGCGGTACCGGCATCTTACGCAACGGCCGCAACGCGGGTTCCCGCGCCACGTGGCTCGTGACCCACAAGGTCACGCTCCCCGCCTAGCTGCAGGGGACCCGCACATCAGCAGGGGAGAGGAGAAGAAAGTGAATATCTCGACCTCTAGTGCTCTTGAAGGGCCATAATCACACACCTACGGAAGACCCCGTTGCCGGGGGTCTCTCCCCACGCAGTGAACTCGCCAACACACGAAAGGGGGGGCGGAAGGTTGGGCCCCCACTCCTGGGGCGTGTGCCCTCTTCTGACAAGGCCCCAATTTACAAGCAGAACGGAACAAGGACAAGAGGCCCTACAATTGAGAAACAGTGCAACACATGGTGGCGCTCGCCCCCCCCTGCATCTGCACCTCGAATCCTCGCCCTGAGACCTGGGCCCACATACCTCCACCAGTGGCCTGCTACAGGCCAATACCGACACCTAACACCCCCCGAAAAGACGCTGGATCTGACGAAGGACATAGATCAGTGCGGAGGGTAGAGCCCCTGGAGACGGGGCGTGTGCCTCCTCCCACTCCCGCCAAAGGAACCTCCGCTACGAGGACAACCACCCTGGTACTCTCCGCCACTCCCTACGTGCCTTTCAACACATTGGTCCCGAGGGTACGGCCCCCGATCCAGGGGCGTGTGCCTCCTAGTTGGCTAGTGCTCCATGAACATACCAAGCAAGCTTGCCAAATACACCTACAGCCCATCATCTTAGGCTCCCGACCCTGGATCAACAATGTCAGTAGAAGCCATTGAAACGGGTGCAGCTGCCACTAAGGGAGATATCGCCACCCTCCTAGCCGAAATTCGAAACATGGGCGCCAACCTCGGCGGCAAAATGGATAAGATGACCCAAAAGATAGATAACATCGAGGAGAGACTAGAAGGGGTCGAGAATAACCAAGCCTCTATTGACACTCTAGAAGCCCAAATGGAGCTTAGAATACGAAACATAGAAAGGAAGGAGGATGAGATTCGCCTGAAGATAGATGATTTGGAAAATAGAGAGAGAAGAAATAACCTACGGTTTTTCGGAATCCCGCAGAGAGAAGGGGAGACAGAAGAAGATCTCAAGCAGACTATACACGATATCGTCAAAATCCTGACCGCGGACGAGGACATTGATGAACTCAAGACCGAGAGAATCCACAGAGCCGGCGGCCCCCCAGGAGGCCCGAGATCAGTCCTTGCCAGATTCCATAGATATCAAGACAGAACGAAGATACTAGCTAAGGCCAGGTCTGGAGGCATTCTTACCCTTGGGGGAGCCCAGATTACTATTTTCCAGGACCTTTCATCACTGATGCTGGCATTGTGTCGCTTATGCGGTCCTCTCACGAGATGGCTAAAAGAACAAGGCACAAGGTACAGGTGGGGATACCCCTTCTCCCTCGCGTTTGAACATGGAAGCAGAAAGTTCCTACTCCGCTCTGAAGAAGAAATCCGAGAATGCATTGCCGACCTCCTCGGACAGGCCCTGGGGGAGGGGACTCAGGGAACACCAGCGCAGGACAGAGCACGATAGGAACTTCAGGGCCGGAGAAGGAAACGAGTAAAGGGCTCCAGAAAGTACAGGCGGCCCAATGACACACCTGAACACAACAAATGACATAGTGGCTTCAAGCTCCAAATCGTGGCGAATCAGGCTTTCAAGGTCCTGGCGGGGAACCCACTTACATCACGGATCTCGGCACCCCTAAGTCTGCGGTTCCGCCACACGACAGGTGAACTGCCAGTTCAGCAAAAGAAAGACGCCGAGGAAGGATGACTCCCGAAACCGCATGTATCATAGAACATATTAGCTTATAGTTAAAATTCCTGTTGTTTGACACACCGTTGTTTGTTACACAAGCTCATGAGAAGGGGGGCGGGGGCTCAAAAATGTTATCTTGATGCTATTAGTTAATGGGGTTGAACGGTTACGACCCTTACTGGTGGTCCGACAGTAGACCGGTTGTTTACATCCAGTCCAACTTGGACGCCACCACGGACAGTCACAAACCCTCATCGTAGAATTAAAGATCAACGCGATAGAGCAGAGGGCGATAGGTATGAAGTTCAATACCCTACGGGGATGGGTGGGGGGAGGGAAATGGGGAATGGCACCGCCTCAGACAAAGCCTCTGTTAAATAGAGGCAGCTACAATACTACTTCCAACATGGCAATTTCTTACAATGGGCTCCAAGACGATGCGAAGGAACTCCACAGACGCACTGATGTCACACAGAAATGATGAATCAAATGACATGCAGGGTAAGCTTAAAATAGGCACGCTGAATGTTAAGGGTCTTAATTCCCCCACCAAAAGATCGCTGGTCACAAGAGAGTTCAGGAGGGCTGAATTGGACATACTTTTCTTACAAGAAACTCGATATAGCAAGGGAATAGCAAGGGAGAAGAGAGGAAGGTTCTCTATGCCAAGCTGGGATCGGAATACTGGGGTTCTGGCCCACTGAAGAAGGCAGGAGTTGGCATATTAATCAACAGAAAGATCCAATTTGAACTCTTAAAGTCATGGACAGATGTCAGTGGCAGAGCACTAGCCCTGGTGGGCAGGATACAGGGCACGGTTGTTACCCTCGTGGCAATATATGCCCCCAATACAGGACAAGACAGATTCCTACAGAGGATAATACCTAAAATCATGTGCGAAGCAGAAGGCGACGTAATTATAGGAGGTGATCTGAACTCTTGGATGGACCCGGAACAGGATAGACAATCGGGCCGCCCCTCTACGCCCCCGCTCGCCGGTGCTAGATGCCCACTAGCCGCAGACATGATGACCGGCTACAACCTCACCGACGCATGGAGACATGCCAACCCCAACAGAACTGGCTTTACCTTTTTCTCAACGCCACATGCAACCTTCTCCAGAATAGATTATATATACCTAACCGCAGACCTCATCACGGCAATGAACAAAGCCGTTATAAACCCTGTCTCTTGGTCGGACCATGACATGGTCACGGTCACCCTCGACCAAATGGCCCTGCCTCGAAGATGTTCCAAATGGCGCTGTAATGAAACCCTCTTTAAGGACCCCATCTTTGGAGAACAACTAGAGCAGGACATTACCCGATACTTTGAGATCAATAACACAGGGGAAACTTCTATGAACACAGTTTGGGAGGCAGGCAAGGCAACCTGGAGAGGACTACTTATTAGAGAAGGAGCAGCCAAAAAAAGAGACAACTAATAGAAAATAGGATCCGGAACAAAATCACACAACTGGACCTCATGGCACAAACGGCGGACCACAAAAGATTAAAGAGGCCAACGATAAGAGAGAGGAATTAAGACAACTAGAGGCGGGAAGCATAGCGCGCAAGCTACAGCATCTGAAGCAGAAACACTATGGACATGGGGACAAAGCGGGTGCCCTGCTTGCCGCAAGACTACGAAGCCAACGCCAAGAGAGGTGGGTGCCCACGATTCAAACAGAAGAGAACTCTTGTGAACCACTTTCTCCCAGTGTCCCTGAAGCTTTTGCCGACTTTTCCGAAAAATTATATTCAGCGCGCGCCCCCTTGCCCACGGAAGCTATAAATTAATATCTGGATCGGGTACCCTTGCCCACCCTCCCAACTGATATAGCACTCACGTTAGAAGCCCCCACAACAGGAGAAGAAATTGAAGAAGCTATCAAAAGGCTACCAAGGGGGAAAGCCCCCGGAAACGATGATACACGGCAGGGTTCTATAAAACTTTTAAGGATGCCCTTCTCCCATTCATGGTTGCCCTATTTAACAATATCCTATATTCCGGCATGGCACCCGACTCCTTCTCTGAGGCGCTGATAACGGTCATCCCCAAGGAGGGCAAGGACCCAAAGTTGTGTGCCTCCTACCGCCCAATATCTCTATTAAATATGGACGCCAAAATTTATACGAGAATCCTGGCTGCAAGACTGGAGTCACACATGCCTGCAATAATCCACAACGACCAAGAAGGTTTCATTTTAGGCAGACAAGGAGCGGATTCCACCCGGAAAACTCTTCACTTAATCCATGAGGCCCAAACTTCGCTGAGCAACCCAGCGCTACTCTCAATTGATGCCGAGAAGGCATTCGATAGAGTCGAATGGCACCTCCTCGAGGCCACATTGCAAAAGATAGGCCTAGGCCTCACACTCCGACGAGGGATCAAAGCAATCTACAAGTCTCCAAGAGCATCGGTCTCGGCGAACGCCCAATTCTCCCGGTGGTTCCCCCTCAGCAGAGGTACAAGACAAGGTTGCCCCCTGTCGGCGATACTGTTCGCACTGTCCCTAGAACCTCTCGCCGTGATGCTGCGAGCTGATCCTGCAGTGGAAGGAATCCAGGTGAATGGTAAAGAATATAAGCTAGCCTTATATGCGGACGACATTATGCTTCACCTGTCAAACCCAACGTCTTCCGTTCCGATAGCGATCCAGCTGATAGAGGAGTACGGCGCACTGTCGGGATTTAAAATCAACAAATCCAAATCTACTCTTTTTCCACTCCATGAACCATCGTCGGAACACCAAAGCGCCCTTGAGCATCTCGGGCTGATCATCGGAGGCCCGACACTGAGATACTTGGGAATTAACTTAACGGGACATCTCGACGGCCTCTACGAAGCCAACTTTCCCCACCTCCTCGAGGCCCTCAAGACCGATCTCAAGAAATGGAAACCACTAACAATATCCTGGATGGGACGCTTGAATGCAATCAAAATGGTGTCCCTCCCACGGTTTCTCTACCCCTTTCAGGTCCTGCCTATCACCATTCCGGATCAATTCTTCAAGCAAGTCAGAAAGGCCATCCTAGACTTTTTGTGGAATGGGAAGAAACCCAGAATCCCCTACGATGTCTTAATACTACCAAAAGAGCTAGGAGGGGTTGGCCTACCGGACATAGAACGCTATTATCAGGCCACACAGCTCATAATTTTAATCCCACATCTGCGGGATAAGAAAGACCTCCAATGGGTCCAGCTAGACAACAACGTTCTATACAATGTGACTCTGGCAGAGTGGATATGGGTCCCCAGATCGAAGCTATCGAGGAAGCTGCGCAACCACCCGATACTGTGCACGTTGTGGAACATATGGAGGAAGGGGAGAGCAATGTCGGGAGTCACCACGTGGCCTTCGCCACTGAGCCATCTCTGGTCCCCTGGAATCAGAGAGAAAATCCCGGAACATGCCAGATACCAATCCTGGTTTGATGCCGGCCTCGAGAGGGTCGGTCATCTTTGGAGAAAGGGGAAATTCATATCGATAATGGAACTCGAGGAGGCCCTCCAAATCCACCCGATACCAGTCTTCCTGTACCTACGTCTGAAAGGCGTCATATCCAGAAAGGAATGGAAGGATACCACGCAGAGAGAACTAACGCCCTTTGAGACGATCCTAGACACAACTGTTACCTCTAAATGCCTCATAGCGAGAATGTACAGAGCCTTAATTACCAAAGACAACGCACCAAACCATCGTCTCAAAGCAAGATGGGAACGAGACTTTGCCAGAGAGTTCGACCAGCAAGCCTGGAATAAAATATGTGGGACACTAACCAAAATATCAATCGCGGCCCAGTATAAATTGCATGCCATAAAATTATTACATAGATGGCAATACGACCCACAAAGACTGTCCAAAATGTTCCAGACCTCCAGCCCGAGATGCTGGCGACATTGTGGGATGAACGCCGATTACTGGCACATGTGGTGGGCCTGCCCCAAGGTCTGCATTTACTGGCATGAGGTCCTGGGATGGATCAAATAACTGGATGGCATAGATAGGGAATTGTCACCCCTCCTGATCCTATTTGGCCTCGAAGAAGAAGAGGACGAAATGATAAGAGTAAAATATCTGATATCTCCCCTCTTACTTGCGGCAAGAGCTGCCCTCGTGATAAAATGGAAAGCCCCTCGCCTACCTAACAAGAAGGACTGGATACAGATCGCTACAAATATTTACACTTTGGAAAAAATAACTGCAATACTCCATGACAAAGCTGCGCGACAAGAGGAAGTCTGGTTCGATTTCACTACGCAATACATCTCGCGTTCAACCATGGAATGCTCCACACAGCAAGGAAACTAGCTCCTGACCCATGCTACCAATGACTGGAAAACTGAAAGACCCTTTGTTGACAACCCTTGCATGTCACAGACCATATAGGAGATCAATGATCTTAGGACGATTCAAGATGCGCGTCACGCAGCTCACTACGAATCAGAATGTCAATGCCCCGAAGGAAGTGGACATGAGAGATAGGGGTACGGAGGGGGAGGGGTGTGGGGCTTTTCTTTTCCCTTCTTTTTTCCCTTGTTGTTTTTTTTTCTTTTTGCTTTCTCCTGGAATAATGAGCATTAATGTTGATAACTGTTGTTAAGGTGGACTTGGATATTCTAATGAAGCAGCTCACAATGCACAATGTGTACCCACCTGTATGTTCACATTCCATGTTAAAATCAATAAAAGTCAAATTTCAACAAAAAAAAAAGAGGAAGTCACCATCCCAGAAAGGATCCGACAATTCTCCCTGGAAGTGAAAGTTAAAAGAGGACAAAAATTGAAAAACCCTGATGCTTATATTCACTAAATGCTTTTCTCCAACAGCAAGGGTTAGGGGTAAACCCAACACCATTAGTCAACATAGAACATGACACCATTCCAATAGAGGTGGATAAGAGCGACTTATAGAGTATTACTCTAGCCGCAGGCACCATTATTGGAATGGCGGTTGATGACCGACATTTCACCATTGATTTAGGAAATGAACTGTTAGGACCAATCCCCAAGAACTGTTTTGACAGTGACAGTGATGACAATACAACACCAGACAGGATCTTTACCCGGCATGGGGGGAACTTCCTGGTGTACACTTCCTGCCCTTATGGTAAGGAAGATGTGACTTGTGACTTCAGGAGGGATGATGTGATTTTCCAGGTCCATGAGGGCTGCCTTTCCCACCTGAAGCCTCCAGTCCAAATCAGCACTCTGACCAGGGACTTCGCCGCCCAACTGGAGGAGGCCGCTGAGATAGCCAAACCAGAAGTCTTTCCAGGCTTCAGGCAGATGGTAGAAGAGAGAGTCAACCTAGCTGATGCCTGCGTGACTCTGGAACAGAAGCAAAAGTTGAAACAAGTTTTCTTGGATTTCCAAGATCTCTTTGCGGTAGACTCATATGACTGTGGTCGCACTGACATCCACACAACAACAATTCCCACGGACCCTGGCATTACTCCAGTGTTTGTGAAGCAATATCTCTTGCCTCTCGCATCCATGGAGTCCCTTACTGAAATAGTTAACAACCTTGAGTCCCGAGGAATAATTCGTCCAGTTCACAGCACCTTCAATAATCCGGTGCTGAGAATATTGAAGCCAAATGGCCAGTGGAGACTCTGCGCCGACCTTAGGGAGCTCAACAAACGGGTCCATACTTCCTGATGGCCTCTGCCCTACATTGACCAAGGGCTGGCCCAGATTCAGGGGTCACAGGTATTCACTAAAATAGACCTGACCAATGGATACTGGACCGTGCCTGTCAGTAGGGAGGACCAATACAAACTGGCTTTTACCTTTGGGGGCCAGCAGTACACATGGACCCGGACTCCCTTCGGATACCTCAACTCCGGCAATGAGTTCAACATTTTCCTACACAAGATCATGCCCGACCTGGGTTCAAGAGGTAACCTGGCTTATGTAGATGATGTCCTCATCAAAAGTTCATCTGTGGAGGAACACATAGCGGATATCCGTTATGTTCTGACACAGCTGAGGGCCGCCGGAGCAAAACTCTCCTTGCAAAAAGCACAGTGGTGTAGAACCCGTGTTAATTTCTTGGGGCATGAGATTACTCCTCAGGGTCTCTGTCCCCAGGAAAAGAAAGTGGAAGCCCTCCAAAAATCAAAGGATCCCACAACTCTGCGGGAACTAAGGAGCCTCCTTGGACTGACTAATTACAGCAGAAAGTTCATTGAGGGCTACGCAGAGATCACTAGAACTATCCGAGGCAGTAAGACAACTCAAAAGAAGCCTCTCACAAGCACCTTGCCTAGCTTACCCTAGTCAGAAACAAAGAGTTCTTCCTGGAGAACGGGTTCTCTAATACGTGCCTGACGGCAGTATTATACCAAAATCATGACAAGGTCAATAAAGTAATATCCTATGCGAGCAAAACTTTATCCTCTGTGGAGGAAAAATTCAACGATTGTGAGAAGGCACTCCTGGCAACAGTGTGGGCATTGAAGAATTACCGTCCGTTTATCCAGGGGGAACACATCATAGTGGAGACTCCACACCAGCCTCTGCAATATCTCCAAAGTGACCGAATCCGGGCCGGAAATGTGAGTAATTCCCGAATCACTTCCTGGATCCTGTCAATGCAAGGCTTTCCTGTGGAGGTCAGATATGGCCAAAACAAGAAGAGTCCCCTCGCGCAAGGTCTCGCTGACTTGCATGATTGTGCCAGAGAACATTGTCTCGAGGACGAAAGTCTAAAAATCAAGGACAACATGGAGGCATACCTTAATTCTCCACACAAAGTCTTTGAAGAAGACAAGTGTGAGGGAATGCCCACTGTCTATGTGGAGGGATGCTCTTACCATGTTGACAACAATGGGGAAAAAGAACTGGTGGCCGGCGTAGGGAATGCATGGGTGAATGAGTCCCCAGAACCCTCCGCTGGGTACAAAATTGGTCCCCAAAGTAGTCAGGTGGCACAGTTTATGGCTGTGCATCAATCCATCCTCACTGCTGTCCAACATCAACTCCATGAACCGGTCATAATCACAGATTCAGATAATGTATGGAACGGGTTCGTGGAGCACCTGGTTAATTGGAAAACCAGAGGCATGTTATGTGCTAATAACAAACCCTTGAAACATGGGAAGTTAATTCAAAACATTGATGATCTGGTCACCTCGAACGGGATGACCATCTACTGGAAAAAGATCAAGGGTCATTCCAAAGTAGAGGGACCAGACAAAACTGGAAATGACTTAGCTGATCAGCTGGCCAAAACCGGGGCCATCCAATGGAATCTAATAGAGATTGAGTCCCTGTTGGGGGAAATCCAGGTCACTGCAATCATAAGGTCCCAGACAAATGCTCACAATAGTCTTTCAACTGCACAATGGAGTAAGGAGACCCCAGATGCTGATTTGATCACGGCTCAGAAGGGGGATCCAATAATTGGTAAGTTTTACCAACACATTGAGGACCCTGAGAACTTTCCCCTGACGGATACCAATTACATTGGTGAAGAGGACCTTAGAGTGTTGATGAAATGTCCAAAAATGATACGAATCCAAGACGGTTTGTTGGTAAGGAAATCCTAAGCTGGCCATGACCAGTGGGTGGTTCCTACCTCATTCTGAAGCCTGATGTTAAGTCATTCCCATGATGCGGCCACAGCCGGTCATAGGGGGTTTCATACAACACTTGAGATCTTAAGAGAGGTTGCATACTGGCCACACATGGGGCAGGAACTCGACCAATACTTGAAAGGGTGTCTTGTGTGTGCACAATTTCAGCCAACATCCCTCACACACCGCGTGCCTCTCCAAAAGAGCGGGATGACACTGCCATGGTCAGATGTGCAAATCGACTTCATAGGCCCTGTGATTCGCTCATCCAGGGGAAACAAGTACATGCTGACAGTCACATGCTTGTTTACCAAGTGGGTGGAAAGTCTCCCGGCCCCAAACTGCAGGGCAGAAACAGCAGCTGCCCTGATGATCAATCACATCTTTTCACATTTTGGACTACCCCAAAGGATTGAGTCTGACAGCGGTAGCCATTTCACCAGCGAGGTAATGAC